>NC_044044.1:9445666-9745666 GCF_901765095.1 Microcaecilia unicolor
ATGTGGTGAAGACCACACAGGACAGACAAAAGGCATTCTTGACTCTTAGAGAAGAGACTCCTTCATTAGAGGCTAGTTTTACTCTTTCCTATCCTTGTAAATGCTTAGTAAAGTATTTAGATAAAAAATATATTTTCTTTGAACCTGAGCAACTGAAAGAATTCTTGGAAATTAAAAAAAGTTACCAGATAGAGTCTGAATAGTAAGAAATCTGATTAAGGCTTAATTAGATGGATCTTAAATCCAGGCCATCTTTGTTTCATTTCTTTCTTGTTCTTCTTAAGAATTATTTACCACCAAATTTTCTTAACGCCCTCACTAAGTTTGATTAGGTGGTCTAAGAAAGAGTTAATTTTTTTTTTTTGTTACATTTGTACCCCACGCTTTCCCACTCATGGCAGGCTCAATGCGGCATACATGGGGCAATGGAGGGTTAAGTGACTTGCCCAGAGTCACAAGGAGCTGCCTGTGCCTGAAGTGGGAATGGAACTCAGTTCCCCAGGACCAAAGTTCACCACCCTAACCACTAGGCCACTCCTCCACTGTTGCTACTATTGGAGATTCTACATATTGGAGTCGGCCCTTGCAGATCACCAATGTGGCCGCGCAGGCTTCTGCTTCTGTGAGTCTGACGTCCTGCAGGACGTCAGACTCACAGAAACAGAAGCCTGCGCAGCCTTCTACATGGAATGTTGCTAGTGGAATAGCAACATTCCATGTAGAATCTCCAATAGTAGCAACATTCCATGTAGAATCTCCAATAGTATCTATTTTATTTTTGTTACATTTGTACCCTGCGCTTTCCCACTCACGGCAGGCTCAATGCGGCTTACATGGGGCAATGGAGGGTTAAGTGACTTGCCCAGAGTCACAAGGATCTGCCTGTGCCTGAAGTGGGAATCGAACTCAGTTCCTCAGGACCAAAGTCCACCACCCTAACCACTAGGCCACTCCTCCACTTGAGGTTCTACATGGAATGTTGCTACTATTGGAGATTCTACATATTGGAGTCGGCCCTTGCAGATCACCAATGTGGCCGCGCAGGCTTCTGCTTCTGTGAGTCTGACGTCCAGCACGTACGTGCAGGACGTCAGACTCACAGAAACAGAAGCCTGCGCAGCCTTCTACATGGAATGTTGCTACTGGAATAGCAACATTCCATGTAGAATCTCCAATAGTAGCAACATTCCATGTAGAATCTCCAATAGTATCTATTTTATTTTTGTTACATTTGTACCCTGCACTTTCCCACTCATGGCAGGCTCAATGCGGCTTACATGGGGCAATGGAGGGTTAAGTGACTTGCCCAGAGTCACAAGGAGCTGCCTGTGCCTGAAGTGGGAATCGAACTCAGTTCCTCAGTTCCCCAGGACCAAAGTCCACCACCCTAACCACTATATCGTAAGCCACTTAGACTTTTATTATATAGGTAGCACATCAAATAAACTGAATCTTGAACCTCTGTGTTCTCAGCACTGAGTCACACAATAACATTGGTTGCAGTGATGGCCTATTGGTTGCTTATTCGTTACCCTTCTCCACCTAGAGCCATGAATAGTGCAGGCTGTACATTTTTCAAATAAATACATAAAACCAACAGTCTATTCAGAAAGAGTACCTTCAATTTTCGTTTCTCGCCTGCCTTCTGGGGATCCCACGCCTCTCCCTTGCGATATGCTTCCAGTTCTTCATCTGAGGGAGCAAACTCCTGTCCAAAACAAAATAGGGATCAAAGGGTGACCGTTAACCTTTGTGAAGATGTAAGGGATTGAGAGGGACTCCTGGACAGCCCCAGTACTCCAAGAGATATTCCCACAAGAGATTCAAGAACATCCCCATAAGACTCCCTACATTGGGCCCTGGACAACCCTTACCTTCTTGAAGATCATGACATATCTGCTTTCCTCATCATCCCCAAAAGAGAAAGAAGTCAATCCAGCCACTTCCACCACATCATGCCTGAGACACAAAGAGAACCAGAAATCAGTGCTTAAGGCCACACCAGAACTGGCACAGGCATGGGTTAAACAGATTGTTGTGCATTACTTACACTATTACCAATGGTTCATACTTGCTCATAGCATGCAGATCACCTGTTATACACACTCCATTACAACAGAGAGGACACACATGGTGATGTTCATGATGTGCTCTGCCTGCAGCTAGATCTCAGCTGGCCTCAGTCAGAGGACATCATTTCACCAAGTCTGGTTTGACTTCTAAGAAGAGACATTTTGGCAGGGTATATGACCTTAAGGTGGACAGGCACATGGTCCACTTGGATCTCTTTTACCTGCAGGAAGGGATCTCACCAGACTGGAACAGCTGACTTACCCAATCTGGGTCAAAGAAACACATATTAAATGTCCCAGAGGTCACAATTCCTGTTAGACTGTTCAGTGAGAAATTTGGTCTGATAGAGGTCTACAGGACTTCAGGGAAAGCCAGAAAAAGGTGAATTTCCTTTCCTTTAATCGGGTTGTACAGTTCTGAACAAATGGGTTGTTATCCCCTCCTACCAGCAGATGGAGGTACAGAAACTGATCTTTTCCAGTGAACTCACCAGTATAATCTGCTGGTGCTCAGTGAAAACCTCAGTATGCATCTGCCAAAGTAAAAGGTCCCTTTGTAACACACACCCCTGCCCATCAACTACTGTATCAACAAGCGAGCATAACACCACAGAGTAGTACTTACCACCCTGGCATACTTCCAGAACAAACAGGTTTGTTTGTTTAACTGAAAAGGAAAGCGCAGAATACCCCATGAGCCTTGGGCCTTAGTCTTTTGAGGGTGGATCTCAGAACGGTACAGCCTGACTAAAGGAAAGGAAATTATCGGGTAAGACATAATTTCAGCTTCCTAGTCATCTAGGCTGTGGTGTTCTGAACAAGTGGAATGCATCAAAGCAGATCTACTGGGTGGAAAAAGACAAAGTCCCTAATGACAGCTCTGCCAAAGTCCGAGCAGGCACCATTCAGCACATCCAACCTGTAATGCTTCACAAAAGAATGGAGCAATGACCAGATCACCACCCTAGAAATCTCATCTGGGGCCTTCGCCCAGGAGGTAGCTTGTGCCCGAGTGGGCTTTCAAGCCCGGAGGCGCCTGACAATTCCTACAAATGTATGTGGCTTCAATAGCTGTCTTGATCCATCTCGCAATAGAGGCCTTAAATGCTGCTTAGGCCTTTTGAAGGCCATGGAAAAGGACAAAGAGGTGATCAGAAAAAAATAATTAGTCTCCTTCAGGTAGCGTAGCAGCATCTGCTGAATGTTTAGCTTGTATAACCTCTGGTCTGCAGGATCAGAGCTGTCCACTACAAAGGAGGGCAAACAGACCTCCTGGTTCACATGGAACGTAGAAACCAGCTTGGGAAGAACAGAAGGAACCATGAAAAGGGAAACCAAATCTTAAGAAAAGGAAAGATACAAGTCCTGGCAAGACAAAGCCTATAACTCTGAGACCCTCTGAGCCGATTGCAACAAGAAAGACTATCTTTGAGCATCAGGTCCTTGATGGAGGCCAACCTCAAAAGATTCAAGAGTCGTCCCAGAGAGCACCCAGAGAACTAAAGTCAGGTCCCAGGAAGGAAAGGAAGGATGCACAAACACTGAACTATCTCCCCATGCAGTGCCAGGGAGAGGTCCTGTACTTACTCTGAAAGCTGGAAAGGGCTGCTACCTGGACCTTCAAGGAGCAAAAAACCCAGGATATCGGGGATCTGAGCCCACCAAGGGGACAGCAACTGCCCAGCACACCAGCCCTCGAAAACCTTCCAAACCCCCACTTAAGCCGGGGATATGGAAGACTTCCAAGATCTGAACAAGATAGAAACCAAGGAGCTTTAACAGACAGGAGATGGCATCACATGATAAGGCTGAAGCTGTAACCGCTATCATAATACACTCAAACCAAAGCAAACTATCAGTCCACATATAGGCAGTCCTTATTTCTAGTAAGTGTTTGCTATTGTTTTGGGTGACTCAAAATGGTAGCAAGCTCCACCTACTGGCTTCAGGCCAGATAATGGGCCAAGTATGCTCCCACTGTCTCCTGTCAATTAAACCTCCTTGGCCAGACCGTAAGCCAAAAGGGATCTGGATGCTCCATTTCTATCAGACCTTATGGGAGAAGATCCTGTCTCCTAGGCAACGGGAGCAGTTTCGCCACCAACAACCACACCAGATCTGCATACCATGGATGATAGAGCCAATCTGGAGCCACCAGGAGGACAAGATGAGGATGCCATACAATCCTGCGCAATAGCCGGCCTGTCGAGGCTACATAGAAAAGATGTACAGGGGCTCCTCCTTTGGCCACGACTGTACCAGGGCATGTATCCCCTAAGAGGCTGACTCCCTCCAGCAGCTAAAGAAATAGTGAATGTAGTCAACAGGTTGAACACCAGAGGACCCCATTGGTCCTGAATGAGCTGAAAGGCCTGTGCCCCCAGCTCCCATTCTCCTGATCCAGCAGAGAATGGCTAATAAAATCCACCTGGACATTGTCTTTGCCCGCATTATGGACAGACAAGAAAGCCTGCATGTACCTCTCTGCCCACTGACGGAGGGACACAACTTCCAATACCACTGCATGACCCCTGTTGCTCCCCTGTTTGTTGGTTATCACTGTGGCATTGTCCGTCATCACTCGGACCATCTTCCCGTGAAGGAAAAGCAGAAACTCTGCCAAGGCCAGGTGCCCTGCCAAAGTTTCCAGATGATCGATGGACCAAGACACTTCCTGCAGAGACTACATTCTCTGTGCCACTCAGCCCAGACAATGTGCTTCCCATTGGTGGTGACTGCCACCCACTCTGGGGAGTCCAGCAAAACCTCCCGCAGGAGATGAGCAGGGCTGTTCCACCAATCCAGACCGACTCTCGCTTTGGCAGGGAGTGGCAACAAGCACTCAAAATCCTAAGAGACCAGCGCCCAGAGGGAGAAGAGGACCGACTGCATAAGCTGCATATACACTCTCACCCAAGGCACACCGCTAATATTGCTGCCATAAAACTCAAGAGCTGCAGGTGTTCCCACATCATGGGAACCATCAGCTTGCACAGTCCCCTGAGCTGTGTTAAAATGGACCTGGGAAGGGAGAAGGTGATTCTTGACCAATTCACCACCCATCTCAGACCCTCCAGGAGGAAAATGACCAGAGAAGTGCCCAACCTGGCCAAAATCAGCCAAATCGTCCAAGCAGAGATGAACCCAGCTGCCTTGGTGATGCAGATACGCTGATAACACCATATTCACCTTGGAAAAGGTATGGGGAGCAATGGCCAGCCCAAAGGGCACAGCCCAAAACTGAAAGTGGTGCCCAAGCACATAAAAGCAGAGGTACCACTTGTGTAATCCATGATGGGAATGTGCAGATAGGCCTCCGTGAGGTCCAAGGATATCAAGAACTCACCTGGATGAACCGTGCCAATCACAGACCGAAGAGTTTCCATCAGAATATGCTGCATGCAAAGGCAAGCATGTGCTCCCTTCAGATTCAGGATGAGCAGAAAAGATCTGCCCTTCTTTTGGATCATGAAATAAATGGAATACCATCCCAGACCCTGTCTGCTAAAGGGACAGGTTCTACCACTCCCAGATCAATCAGATGCAGCAAGGTCAGAGTGACAGCCTGCTGCTTTAGCTCTAAGCCATGTGGGGACACCAAAATGGCATCAGGAATGGCGCAGGTAAACTCCAGGGAGTAACCCTTTGACCATCTCCAGAACCCACTGATCTGAGGTAAAGCAATGTGGTCCATTCATAGCGGAAAAGAGATACCCTCCCCCACTGTAACCACAGAGGGTCCTGCGTGCCCTCATTTGGCATGCCTGGCCACTCTGGCCCTGCCAGAGGAACCTGAGTTTCCAGATCTTTTGGGGCCACAAAAGGGGCCTGAGCTTAGAGTCTACTTGAGTCTGAGGCCCAAGCTGCCGAGTGCCTAGCTGGCCAAAAATGGCTCCCTCCCCTGGAGCGGCCCCTAGAGGCCCGGGACCACTGAGACCTCTTCTGCCTCAACTAAGGGAGAGGGAGAGGCCGAGCCTCCCCCATATCCTTCACCAACTTTTCTAGGTCCTCCCCAAACAGCAAGCACTCCCTAAAGGGAAGCTGAAGCTTCTTGGAGGCCGGGCCGCAACCCAATGGTGCTGCCACAGCCAGCACCAACCCACCATGGAGGCGGCCACTGACCAGGAGAAAAGAATATCTAAGTTAAAAAAATTTCCTGGAAGAAAAGTCCATAGTCTGTTATTGACATGGACATAAGGGAAGCCACAGATTGCCATGGAATTGGAAGCATGGACTGTTGCTACTAATTGGGTTTCTGCCAGGTACTTATGACCTGGATTGGCCACTGTTGGGATCCGGATACTGGGCTAGATGGACCATTGGTCTGACCCATTACGGCTATTATGTTCTTAAATCGTAAAGAAGGCCCACCACGAAGGCTGCACCAGATTCCAGCCGAGATACTTCAGGAGACTGGCAGCTGCTGCAGCCAACACAGCATAGCCCTTGCTACATAACTGCTACAAATGGGCCGACAGGCGCATTCAACTTTGGTGTATGTCCAGTACCGCTCCATCTCCTCAGGGGCAAATGTGTAGTATTTAAACATCCCAAGGGGATCCATGATCTCATCAATATGATGAGAAGGTTCCTCCTGATGGAATAGCCAGACCACATGGGACCATTCCTCTTCCTCCTCCTGAAGAGGCATCTCCAGCTCACAATCTGACTCAGGCCACACTACTGGCTGAGGGACCAGCTTCTGCCTGCAGGGCTTGTTTAACCATCTGGAGCCAAAAAGAGCCAGAGGGCCCTATCGAGATCCCCCCTACAGGTGGATCAGGGGTGGGTAAAAAAGAGACGGGATTGGGGGGCCGATTCGGGTATAATGTCGGTAAGTATTTTTTCACCAAGAGGGTGGTAGATTCCTGGAATGCCCTCCAGCGGGAGGTGGTGGAGATGAAAACAGTAACTAAATTCAAAAATGCATGGGATAAAACACAAAGGAATCCTGTTTAGAAGGAATAGATCCAAAGAAGCTTAACGGAGATTAGGTGGCAACACCAGTAATTGGGAAGCAAAGCCAGTACTGGGCAGATTTCTACGATCTGTCCCTTAATTGTGGACGGACGGATTTAGGTTCAGAAGTTGAAGAACAAGGCCAGTGCTGGGCAGACTTCTATGATCTGTGACCTGATCGTGGCTGAATACATTTGGATGGGCTGGAGTGGAGCTTTTCAGGGGCTTCGATGACAACTTCAGAAGTTTTTAGAACAAGCACAGTGCTTGGCAGACTTCTATGGTCTATGCCCCGAAAATGGCAAGGACAAATCAAGAACAGGTATACATATGAAGTATCATATCATACTTCTTGATTCAAAATGCCCACTTCTCCTACTGAAAGCAGGGAGGTTGACAAGCGGCCCTGGAAGCCCCCAACCCAGCTCGTTTCTGGTCTGAAATAGCCTGTCGCAGGAGGGGCAGACAGAGCCAGCAGCTGTGCTAAGAAGTCAGATCTTTTAGACTGTACAGTATGCCAGGAGGTATGCCCAGCCATGTGGCCGGTGTGTCAGATCTGCCTTTACTCTCAGGCAGACTTCGGCATCTCCACCATCCCCCCCCCCCCCCCCCCCTACTCACTGGGGTGTGTGCGAAGCTTCCCCCATCCTCCTCACCAAAGGTTGCAAAGCAGATTTTTTTTAAACTCAATTGGCTTTATTCCTCCAACAAGAGAATAAAGCTAAACCAAGCAAGCTGAATAGGATTTTTTTTTTTAATTAAGCCTGGGAGCTGCAAGGGGGAAAAACACCCAAACAGGGTGTACGAGCAAAGAAGGGAGGGGGATGGGGACCTGCACCACTCAGGCAAGGTCCCACAGGACAATGTTTCACCCAGTGGACAGTACAAAGCACAACTTTGGGGCAGCGGAACCAAGCTCCATACTCGACCAAGTTCGGGCTGACACCGGGATTCCTGGGTGTGGCCAATAGGTCCAACCTTGCTGTGTGGCCTTGGCCTGCAGAGTGGAGAGCTAGGCCAGGGACCGGGAGCACCAGCCTGAACAACCTACCATCTGCTAGAGGTTCAGAATATACTGAGGTTTTCCGCCGAGCACCAGCAGGTTCACTGGAAAGGATCAGTTTCTCTACTTCCATCTGCTGATAGGAGGGGATTAACAACCCACTTGTTCAGAATGGTATGGCCCAGATGACTAGGAAAAAGCTGTTTTTACTTCCACTGCACCTACCCTTAATACGTAATAATTGGTAGTAATAATGAAACAGTGATGGAATAGTCACATAGCAAGCAGCCTGAACCAACTGTTTATTTTCCACTGAACCAACAGTTATTTTCCACTGAACATAATTAACTTTGTATGAACTCGACAGCTAATAGTATGCTGAACTGGCCAATGCTGGATCAAAGGCCACGGTTTCCAGAGACTGGAGCACACAATATCTTAGGTTGAAACAAGATTTTATTGAAAATCAAAAGTGACTCAGCACAATCTTACAATCCCAGCATTCAGTATTGCTACACGAACAATGGTCTTTCTAAAGACCCTAATTGTTTTTATTAGGTTTTTATGATTCCTATTGTTAGGCGTTTTGATTCTTTTTAAACACAGACTCCTGATGCAGGCCATTTGGCTGAAACACAACATTGTGTTGAGTCGCTTTTGATTTTCAATAAAAATCTTGTTTCAACCTAAGATATTGTGTGCTCCAGTCTCTGGAAACCGTGGTCTTTGTTCCCACTTTTCTTTCTCCTTGAGATACTTTGTAGGATCTTTTGAGTTCTCCACTCACGTGGATTCTCTTTGAACTGGACAATGTTGCCACATTCAGACTGACTCTGGATAGAACTTCTGCATGAAGGAAGCCCTTCCCTCATTATTCAATATCTCTATGTGAAATAGTAGTAATAAAAAAGGCAAGTGCATTTTTATAATATATCACTGCATTCCACAAAATAAAAGGAGCAAGCTCCCACATGCCATCCTTTTCTTTTGACGTAGGCACGGAAAAAAAAAAGATGTTACATGCTCCCAGGTCTCAACCTAATAATTTATTTTTTAAATTATAGTTATAAATAGTAAGTCTGATTGTTATGTACCTGATACTCATAACATGGCGTCTGTTTTGGTGGACCTTTACTAGGTGAAAATATCTCTACACAAATACAAGGAGTCTCTATAACCAGCCCCTCCAAATGACACAATGATTTACAATTTAGAACTAATTACTACTCTAACCGATGAAACCAATACTTCCTCTTTGTACATCCGTACAACCTCCTTGTACATCTGAATGCTGCACAAGCCGGCATGCATGCTTGAAAATATAAGTGAGATCAAATAAAAATGCTACCAAAAATAAAGAACGACAACATGGATACAGCAGCTCATAGGTGTACTTGCTTTGTTTTGTGTGAACAGGGATGATGGCTGCACGGATGGAAGGAAGATCAACCTCATGGTCTTCAGCTGTCATTCCATCTCCTGTTCTTCTAACCTCCTTGGTCAGCTCTCTCCTACTCACTCCCTTCCGGTTCCCTGCACAGCACCACTGCTCTTCTTCAATTTTCTGGGCCAAAGGTAGCGTCAGTAAGGTAAGCTGTCTTCGGCAGCCCTGGAAGCTCTCCCTCTGCTGCAGCACCCAGCCTATACACGACAGGAAACTGTAGCAGAGGGAAAGTTTCCAGGCTACGGTGCAGGAGGGCAGACAGGAGTGCCCAAAACAAGGGCACTTGACTGGCCACCACGGTTCAGGGGCCTGGGCTTGACCTGTAGCCATGCCACTGCCACACCAGTAGATCAGGTGTCCGTGACCACGCGTGTGTACATAAACTGAAAATAATTTTAAAAAATGGACGGATGCCTGACAGTGCCCTCAAAAAGAGGACATGTCCAGGGAAACCTGGTCATATGGTAACCCTAGTCCCATTCAGATAAAAACAGATTTTTAATATTTCTGGGAGCTGGAAAGTAGGAGGTCCTCTGAAAAGCATATAACTCACAAAATGCTTCTTTCAATCTTCCCCATTGGCTGAAATTTCTTCTTTGTTTGCTCACTGTCCTGGATGAAATCACACACTTCTTTCTCCATCTGAAACAGAATTGGCAGAGAAAGGAGACAAACATAATTTAGGATCTTGAAGTATTCTACAGGTGAATATCTTTATATTGTGAATCTATGACTCCTCCTAAGGTTCTTCAGAACATGATACAGGTTGCTAACATGTACTCAACCATAAATGGATCCTAAAGGTAGTCCCTTACCAATGATGTGCGTCTTTACAGACACAAAACACTAATAATAGCAAGAGGTAGTGTATTCTAGACATTACCCAGTAGGAGGTGTCCAAGACTGAGTGGTTTCAATACAGTGGAAGAGCCCAGAATTATCTTTATTCAAGGAAGGAATCCAGGGCTCATGGTGACTGCTGAGTCGTCTAGGAAGAGTGTATGCTTGAATTAATCCCCTATTAGGCTGGGATTGCTAAAACAGTAAGTCCCTATAGAGAGTCACTGGGGGGAGTGACTGGAAGGTCCCCGGATGGGCGTTACACCTGGAATTTCCACGAGGAGCTCTGAAGGAGCAGTCAAGTAATGATTCCTATAGAAAAAGAATATTCTCCATGTTCTTTGTACTGGTGCAGTCTTCACACCAGTTTAAGACGTATGGAAGTTACACTCTCTGGAGCCTAGAGTGCTCCTGAGTATATGTCCTACATTCAGAGGCTCTGAACCCAAAGAGAACGTGGTAGTAGGCATTTTTAAAAAGAATGTTTGCAGAGGATTCTCAGAAGAGGTTCCACAGGAGTAAGAAAGGTCTCATTCTGTAAAAGAAAAATGCTTTGCATGATTAGAAGCAAACATCATCAATTAAAATCAGGTACCAATAAAGAAAGCCCCAAAACACTTGTCGAGGAGTTAAACAGAAACTTGCTCCTGACTGATGACCATTTTGAATTTCATTCTGTTCTGATCAGATGTTACCCAAAGAAGGTGCACATTGTGGGGTCCTTTTACAAAGGTGCGCTGAAAAATGGCCTGTGGTAGTGTAGGCGCGGGTTTTGGGCGTGTGCAGAATCATTTTTTAGCGCACCTGTAAAAAAAGGCCTTTTTTTGCCAAAAATGGAAATGCGGCAAAATCAAAATTGCCGCGTGTCCATTTTGGGTCTGAGACCTTACCACCAGCCATGGACTACTACTACTTATCATTTCTATAGCGCTACTAGATGTACATGAAGACCTAGCGGTAAAGAATTTGGGCGGTAATGACCTACGCGCGTTCGCTACGTGCACCAGAAAATCAAAAATATTTTTCTGACACGCATAGTGGACACGCACCAAAATTGAAATTACTGCAAGGTCCATGCGGTAATCGGGAAGTGCACGCATTGGACCCGCGTTGGCACCTACGCTGCTTAGTAAAAGGGACCCTTTGTCAGTAATCACCATTTCATTACTTTTTGTTCTGAAAAAGTCTCAACCCTGTGCGACTTCTGGGATTGTGCCAGAGGTAACTGACAGGTTCTGAGTCTTAAGGAAAGAACCTGGGAGCCCCGTAAGGTGCATGATGTCCTTTCAGCTCTGAGTTGGGACCATGTGTCTGAGAGAAGAGTGAGTTGGGGGGTTACATATGGCTCACACCAAGAATAGAACTAGAGTTTTATAAAGCGCTGAATTGCCTGGAGCTCCAGGGTTGACTAGAATTCCAGCCACTGCTCCAAGTTCACTCCCTCACCTGTTTCCTAAACTCCACCTTTCGCCTCTTCTCTTGCTCCTGAATCTTCTTCAGTCGGGCTTCTTGCTCTGGAAGGAAAGAGAGAAGGAAGGATTGTGAATAAGCACCTTGCCCCATCATACGCTACATGCCTTGGCTTAGGGGTGAGGTTCATTCCTGTCATGGTAACTAGGAGAAACTGCGTCCGGAGAAGCTGCCTTGGTTTGTGATGAGAAACAGCATAACCACCACTCATTGAGCTCCCTACTCTTCCAACAAATCCATCTCAAAGAGTGCAGCCTGACACACGAATTCCCTTGCTATATCTCCCCATTTTACAGTTATTATAAAATAACAGTTCCAAGGCAACAATTATCTACTATTACTAAACATTTCTATAGTGCTACTAGACATATGCAGTGCACATTATAAGCAGGTACTTTCTCTGTCCCTAGAGGGCTCACAATCTAAGTTTTTGTACCTGGGGCAATGGAGGGTTAAGTGACTTGCCCAAGGTCGTCAACATAGACTGTGCACAGAAGAGCTGCATTGGCTTATGTATATTTTTTTTGTAGTGGCAGATCATAAACAAACAGTACATTTAGGGAACCTCCGAGGATAACTTATATCATAAACAACTTAGAAATAATCCTCTCCAAATGAGTACACAATTTTTCAATTTTTAACTTTTTATCACTTTCTATATCGATTTTTCTAAAAAACAGGAGGACAAGCCTCAACAGACTGCTCCTTAGCTTCAGAGCTAATCAATTCTAGGAGTTCTCACTGTCATCATTGGCTAAAAAACCTCCAAACATTTTTTGTTATTATAATCCAAACCAACTCTTTTACTTCGATTTTAGAGATGAAGTGAATCCTCGTATCACAATTCCATGGCCGACACTGGCCAAAGGTCAGGGTCCGTGGAACACAAGCTGTAAAACGTATAATCAAAAGGGGCCCAGATCATCACTTCGCCAGTAAGATTTCCACAGTCAACTTACTCATATACCTCACTGCACTCTGGCTGTTGATATCGGCTTTTCACAATATCAAAAATGGCGCTCAAATAAATCGGCTGACGTCAGATGCCTTTAGTGCCGAGCCTCCAATCACAACAGGCTCATTAAACTCGGCTCTTCACAATAACAACAAATGGCACCCAGATATGTCAGCTGACACCAGACGCCTTAAATGCCAGGTAACCTATCATAGCAGGCTCTCTGAATAGACTGTTTAATCAAACAGCTCCCCATACACAGCTACATCAGAAAAACCCATAATAAAAATCACACCATTCCATTTTTTAATTTAAACCTTTGGGTTCTACTGTCTTCAAATGAAAAATCCATTTTTGTTCTAATTGTAATAGAAGATGCATTTTATCTCCTCCTCTTTGTAACGATTCCACTCTGGGCACCATTTGTTGTTATTGTGAAGAGCTGAGTTTAATGAGCCTGTTGTGATAGGATGTATGTTGACTGTGGAAATATTACTGGCGAAGTAATGATCTGATTCCTTCTTGTTTATATGTTTTACAGCTTGTGTTCCACGGATATAGTACCTGTGGCTGAACCCATGCTGACTCTGTCCCATTAACCCATGTTTGTGTATGTGTTCTATAATTTTATTCTTTACAATATAGTTTCCACTACTTTCCCCGGCACTTACCGGTCTGTAATTTCCCTGATCACCCCTGGAACCTTTTTTAAAAATCAGCGTTACATTGGCCACCCTCCAATCTTCAGGTACTATGGCCGATTTTAATGACAGGTTACAGATCAGCAATTTCACGTTTGAGTTCTTTCAGTACCCTGGGGTGTATGCCATCTGGTCCAGATGATTTATCACTTTTTGTCAATTTGGCTCAGTACGTCTTCCAGATTCACTGAGATTTCTTTCAGTTCCTCCTCATTGTCACCCTTCCAAACCATTTCTGGTACAGGTAGATCTCTTACATCTGCTTCTGTAAAGACCACAAAGCAAAGAATGCATTCATTCTCTCCGCTATGGCCTTGTCCTCGTCCTCACTGAATGCCTCCTTTGCTGCTTCATGATCTAACAATCCCACGGATTCCCTCACAGGCTTTCTGCTTCTAATGTACCTGAAAAGGTGTTACTATGAGTTTTTGTCTCCACGATGAGTTTTTCTTCATGTTCTCTTTTAGCTTTCTTTATCAGTGTTTTGCATCTAGCTTGACACTGCTTATGTTGCTTATTTTCTTAATTCAAATCCTTTTTCCATTCTTTGAAGGATGCTCTTTTGGCTCTAACAGCCTCTTTCACTTCACCTTTTAACCATGCTGACTGTTCTTTGCTCTTCTTTCCACTGTTGTAGGAGGTGGAAGGCCTCCAATTATTTAATATACAGAATAAATTCCTCATATTTGGACAGGGAGAAATGGAAGTTTTTCTCTTTCCAAAAACAGGGGAAAGCTTGCTGGAATAGCAAGTCACTTCACTCTCTACCTCCCCCCTCTTGCCAAGTCAGGTGATTAAACCTGATTGCCCACAATATCTCTCTCATTGAGCAAGATCAGGCCTCTGGGAATACTACAGACGGAAGTCTTTCCCAGATCTTTTGTGTGGGGCTATTTCAAAGCAAATGAGATTGACTTTATCTTGTAACAGTGAGGGAAATAACACTTGCAGAAGACCAGGTAACACCTTATTTCCTTCTCTGCCTAGAACAATTCAAACACTATCTCCCTGATCCCTGGAGTCAATAGCAATAGTTCTATTGACAAGAGAAACCTAACACCTCTATAGCAACTGGAAGCAGTAAACTTTTGTCTCCTCTTTTAGAATAGGGGAAATACTAATTAAAGGTTTTCTTGTGTGAGAAAGGCTGTAAAAATGAATAGAAGAGGTCCAAAACATTTGGACAACAGACCAAATGCATCTTCAAAAGGAAATATAAACGGATGCTATATATTTCTTTATTGTCAGGAGATCCTGACTGACTGTAAGGTGCTAACTAAGGGGGTGTGACAACCCCTCCCCCTTGTGCTCCCTTTTGTCTTGAAAGGGAAAAGAAACCCTATATAATATTTCTCTGCCAGATAGGAGGTTGGGCAGTGTACATCTCTTTTGGCTCCCAAGCCAGGAAGTTTGAAAGAATGTCCTGCTCCCACTTTCCATTGTAATTTCCATTTCTATATATGTTCTCATTTCTGTCATATTCTAGACTATTTCTATGACTATTTTTATTATTTATCCTAAATCTCTGGATAAAGAATAAACTTGTGTTTTTCCCCCAACGGAAGCTTCTCTTGGCTCTTTTTCTGTGTTTTTGTTTTAAAGGCTTTAATCCACCTGTCAGTTTCTTAAGGTATAGTTGAGAGGGTTTGTCTGCGTAGTACTGCTGGCCTGATTGGACTCCGCTGGCCGCAGGAACAGGTGCAAACACCACCTTTGTTAATACGTGGAATATATTCGGTCTGGGCTTCCATGATGGTATTTTTAAACAACATCCACGCCTGATTTAAAGTCCTAACATTTGCGGCTGACCCTTTCAGCTTCTTTTTAACCATTTTCCTCATCTTGCCATAGTTACCCTTTCGAAAATTGAATGCTGCTACAGTACATTTCTTTAGTGATTTCACTCCAGATATCAGCCCAAATTTGATTATGTTATGGTCACTGTTTCCCAGCGAATCCAACACCATTACCTCTCGTACAATGCCCTGCATTCCACTAAGGACTAGATCTAAATTAGCCCCCCTTCTTGTCGGTTCTTGGACCAGTTGCTCCAAGAAGCAGTCATTTATTACATTCTGTTCTATTGGAATCTTGTATACTACCCATTTTCCAAAAGGATTCATAGCAGTTTACAGTGCAAAGGGCCTCAACAGTAAAGGGATGTTAACATCTCGGAACAACAAACATTAAGATGAACTGAGGATGGCTACATGAGTAAGTAGAGCAATTAACATATCCTATTGATCAAATATGTAGATCTTCAAGGTCTTCCTGAAGAACACAACCAACAAGATCAGCGATCTCACAAATTACAGACCAGTGGCCTCAATACCACTACTGGCCAAAATGATGGAGGAATTGGTAACAAGAACTTATGGAATACCTAACAAAATTCTCAATCCTACATAAATCCCAATCAGGTTTCAGACTACAACACAGCACTGAAATGGTCCTAACTACTCTGATAACGAAGTTCAGAAGCTTAATAAGCCAAGGTCAGAATATACTACTAATGTAATTTGACATGCCAAGCGCGTTCGATCTAGTAGACCACACAACACTGATGACCCTGCGGCACAGTGGCCACATGGTTCAATGGCTTCCTAAAGACTAGATCCTACGTTGTAAAGATGTCCAACCAGCTATCAACATCCTGGATCTCCAAATGTGGGCTACCACAGGGCTCACCAATACTGTTCAATGTATTGATGGCTCCACTCGGGAAAAAAACTAGAGATCATGGGTTTTAACCCATTCATTTATGCAGATGATGTCACCATTTACATACTTTTCAACAACAACATCACAGAAATAATGGACAAAGTCAAAACAGGTCTGGACCTTATGGAAAACTGGGCAGAAACTTTCACACTCAAATTAAGTAAACAGATACAAAACCAAATTCCTGGTACTGTCAAGCCCGCATAATCCCACAGCCCACCAAAATTTCACAATAAACCACCAAACATACCAAACTGAAACACAGTTTAAAATACTGGGAATCATTCTTGACAAATACCTAACACTAGACAGTCAAATATCAGCAGTAACAAATATGGAAACTACAAAGGATCAGAAACTACTTTCCTAGACAATAATTACGGATAATAGTACAATTGACGATACTTTCACAACTAGACTACTGCAATGCAGTACACATAAGTTGCAAGGAAAGCGCAAATAAATCACTGCAAACAGTTCAAAACACAGTGGCAAAGCTAATTTTCAGAAGTTGAAATATGAAAGAGCCACCCTACTACTCGATCTGTTGGGTGTTAAAATATTCACTTAACAAGGATCTGGGGGTTCCTAGCCCATTATAAACCATAAAGCTGTATGTCTCTGTTGATCACCCCACCCCTCACCTATCCACACCCATCCTGTTAGAATATCAATGATATGCTTTGATGTCCCCATGGATACCTCCGACCCACCCCCATCCTCCCACCCTGTCAGACTGTCATAGTAATGCTTGAATGTTTTCACTTATATACACTGTCAGCTAGCACATTTGCTTATTTCCGATCTGACGAAGAAGGGCAACCTTTGAAAGCCAATCAAGAAATGTATTATGTCCAATAAAAAAGGTATCATCTTATTTTCTTTTCCTAATTTCTGTAAACATTTGTTCATCTGTCTATTCGTTCTGTCCTGACGGATGGTAGTACAGCCCTACCAGAATACTCCTTCCTTTCACACATGGAATTTCTATCCACAAGGATTCCACACTGCTGTTTCATGCACATTATTTATTTTGTTTGACTCAATTCTTTCTCATGACTATTTACTGTGTATCCTGAAAATCGAAATGGCTGGAGTGCCTCAATGACCAGATTTGGGAGCCACTGCCATCATTTCTATTCTCTTTTACTGAAACATGGTGTCACTTCTATCCACAAGGACTCCACGCTGCTGTTTCATGCAGAATATTTGTTTTGTTTGACTCGATTCTCTCTCATGAATATTCATTGTGTATCCTGAAAACCTAACTGACTAGGGTGCTTCCTGGACCAGATTTGGGAACCACTACCATCGTTTCTATTCTTTTACTTATCAATAGAAATCCACAAGGATTCCATGCTGCTGTTTCATGTGGAATATTTGACTCAATGCCTTCTGGTGAATATTCATTATGCATCCTGAAATCCTAACTGGCTGGGGTACCTCCTGGACAAGATTTGGGAACCACTGCCATCGTTTCTATTTTCTTTTACTAAAACATGGTGTCACAGACTTGTTTTGGGAGTAACTGACTTAATGATGCATGCAAGAGAGTGCAGGTATGACCAATAAGATGAAAAAGGCGGGAACTTTTTAAGTCTTAGCCATGTGTTCTCAACCTAGTCCTTGCCACAGTTGGGACACATCCAGCCAGACAAGTTTTCAGGAAATTATATAGACATGAGCTAACTTTGCATGCACTACCTCCACTGAACGCTAATGTAAGCTTGCTCATGCCTATGCGGATTTCCTGAAAACCGCACGGATAGATACTGATAGCCCCAACATTAGATTAAGAAGAATCACTGTTTAAAAAAAAGCGGGGTTGCTAACCAATCATCGTCGGGTACTTGCCTCCAATCACGCCTTATAAGAGCAAGAACCGAAACAAGAGAGAATAGTTCTCATCGGACCAATGAGGCAGTGTTAAACAAAAGGAGTTTGACCAATCAGAGTGGACACCAGGAAATTCGGCATAACTAAATTAACGAATAGTTCCAATGACCAACCAAACGGAAAAGAGCGGTATTCTGGCAATGGAGAGAGGACTTCAATACTCTCCAATCACACACATACTTCACTCGCTATAGGTAAGTCACAGGAGGGCGGTAGTCCGTCTAACAAGAACCCAATCAACAACCATTTCAGCTGAGTGGGCGTGACCTAGGGTACTTCTCTTGCACGTAAGAGGTAGGACTCCCCTACCGTACGAGTAAGTGACGCAGCAACTCAGGGGTGGGAGAAGTGGGTGACTACAGGGTATGGGGGGGAGATAATGGGTCACGGTGCTTAGAAAGAACTCACCGCGGGCCCGGCGCCGACTTTCTGAGTCCCCGACCGTCGGGGGCTTCTCCATGGAGTTCAGAATTGAACCGAGAAGGTCGGCCATTTTGGAACGACTGAGAAACTTGCCGCCCTCCCTTAAAGGTGCCTCGCGTCGGCGGCGAAATAAGACCAGCAGCTTCTTAAAGGCGCCTTGCTTAACAAGTGAACCAAGGTTATCTGGCTCTTAAAGGAGAAGGCAGAGGGCGTCGGAGGCTAAATGATAACTCAGTTTGATACGTGTAAAGGGAGGGGAGGGCTGAAGTTGATTATAGGCCAGAGCTAGGAAGGTGAATAAAACCCAAGAGAAAAAAAATGAAATCAGGTGGACAATAAGTATGTTTTCAACGAAATGAATTGACTATACACCGTCTTGGGTTTGAAGAAGCCAACCAGACGATCAATGTGGAATAATGATTCAGATAATAAATAACTGGGGATAATCAGGTTAATACCACGTTTTCTTTGTTTCCTGTTGTTTAATTGATCTCCTTGCCTTGTTTCATGCTCCCTATTTATTTTGTGGTCTGAGAAAGATGATTCCATATCATCAAGCTGATCAATCCATAGACTGGTGGGTTGTGTCCATCTACCAGCAGGTGGAGATAGAGAGCAAACTTTTGCCTCCCTATATGTGGTCATGTGCTGCCGGAAACTCCTCAGTATGTTCTCTATCTCAGCAGGTGGTGGTCACACACAGCAGCAGCTCTGGCTAGGCCTCCAAGCCTAATCCTTAGGTTTTGTTGAGGCCTGGGGTTGAGGGCTCTTTTGAGCAAGTGCAAACCTGGTGGTGCCAGGTCCCTCCTTTTCTCCCCCCTCCCGCTGGCTCCGTTTAAAAAAAAAAAAAAAAATATTTTTAAACGTCTTTAAAGGCGTTTAATTCGACGTTTCTTTAAACGTTCATTGCAGCTACTCACTGGGACACCAGTTCGTTACAGCTCGGAGCGGCAAGCAGGTAATTTTACCTTTTTATAGCGGGCAGGGGGTTCCCCGATTCTTCTCCTCGTGGCAATGGCGTCGGAGGGCGAGGGCGCAAAGGGTCGCTCCCCGGATCGCTGGAGCGCTTCTAGAGGGGATGCGGGGGTTTTACAACCTGATTCGCCCTTGATGGGTGATAGTTTAGTGACCGATGAATGTCCCGGTCGTTCCTCCGGCGTGGCGGTTTTTTCCCGCCATAAACGCCCATCCCCCGCTCCTCGCCTCCGCCATCTTGGCCGTCCACGCGGCTCGGATGGCTTCTTCGGGGCCGCCCTTGAGGTTGGAGACATTAATGCCATGAACGCCCTTAATTTGGGCGACGGCACAAAAGCGGCTAAAGTTAAGCGCCGTTCTTCCCGCGCGGCTCCTTCACGGAGTTTCGCGCCGGACGCCATTTTGGATGCGCAGCATGTCTCTCCCCCGCTATTGCGAGCGCCGGTTGAGAGTGCATCTAGGGCTGTTGCCCAGGCTGCGGAAGTGCACAGTCTGGGGGGTTTCTCCCCCGAGTTTGTTTTGCTGCTGCATCAGGCTTTCCTCATGCAAAACGCTGCCCCTGCTCCCTCTTCTGATAAAGAGGTTGAGGTTCCCAGAGGTAAACGCCCTCGGGTTGATTTCCAGGCCTTGGAGGACTTTTGTCTCCTCCGATGTAGATGAGGGCAGCGTATCTGAGGTCTCCCAACGATCCTTTGCGGATTCCTTGGAGGAGATAGATCCCCGCTCGGCTGGAGCGGATGACCCCTCTGCAGCGCGGCTTTTTAGCCCAGAGGATTTGCCCAACCTGTTGTTACAGGCCATGGACACTTTGAAGATTTCCTCTCCGGAGGACGTCTCTCCCTCAGCCCCTGTTGGCTCTGCCATTATGCTGGGGACGAAGCGCCCGCCTAGAACCTTCCACGTGCATGATGCCATGCACACCTTAATTGCGGCTCAATGGGATGTCCCGGAAACGAGCCTTAAAGTGGCTAGGGCTATGTCCCGCCTCTATCCTTTGGCTGTGAGTGAACGTGAGGCCTATCTGTGGCCTACCGTGGATTCTTTAATCACTGCGGTGACTAAGAAAACGGCGTTGCCGGTGGAAGGTGGCACGGCCCTAAAGGACGCCCAAGACAGAAGATTGGAGGCGGCCTTAAGGTCGTCCTTTGAGGCAGCTGCTTTAAGTTTGCAGGCCTCAGTTTGCGGCTCCTATGTGGCCAGGGCGTGCCGGACTATGGTGCAGCGGGCTTCCCCCTCGGATCTTTCCTTGAGGGCTGATTGGCCGGCCCTGGAATCGGGCTTAGCCTATTTGGCAGACTTGCTGTATGATGTCTGGAGAGCCTCAGCTAAAGGCATGGCTCAGACAGTCTCTGCGCGGCGGTGGCTTTGGCTGAAACATTGGTCTGCTGACCACGCCTCTAAATCCCGCCTGGCTAGATTGCCTTTTAAAGGCAAGCTGCTCTTTGGGGTCGAGCTGGACAAAATCGTGACCGATCTCGGCACGTCTAAGGGCAAGAAATTACCAGAGGTCAGGGCTCGGGTTAGTACTCGTCCCGATACCTCCAGAGGACGGTTGCAGGAAGCCCATCGGTACCCGCCCGGGCAAGTCGGGTTCCTCTGCCCCCTCTTCCTTCAAGAGGAATTTCTCCCCCAAGCAGCATTCCTTTCGCAGAGACCGCCGTCCCGGAGGTGCTCCCTCCGGTCCTCCCCCAGGGTCTCGTACCCAATGACGGGGCCTTGGTCCACGCCCCAGTGCAGATTGGAGGACGGCTGTCCTCGTTTCTGGGCGAGTGGACCACTATAACTTCAGACGCGTGGGTGCTGGAAGTCATCAGAGACGGCTACAAGCTAGAGTTCTGCCAACCCTTAAGAGACGGGTTTGTACTCTCTCCCTGCAAGTCTCCGGTCAAGCTGTGGTAGTGCAGCAGACCTTGGACAACCTGATCCGCCTGGGTGCGGTCGTTCCGGTGCCAAAAAAATCAGATTGGCAAGGGACGTTACTCCATTTACTTTGTGGTTCCAAAGAAAGGAGGTTCTGTCCAGCCTATCCTCGACCTCAAAGGGGTCAATCGGGCCTGGAAAGTGAGGCACTTTCGCATGGAGACTCTCCGCTCTGTTATAGCGGCAGTGAAGGCAGGAGAGTTCTTGGCTTCCTTGGACATCAAGGAAGCGTACCTGCATATTCCCATCTGGCCTCCTCTCCAACGCTTTCTGCGTTTTACAGTCCTGAGACGACACTTCCAGTTCAGAGCCCTCCCTTTCGGGTTGGCTACTGCTCCGCGGACCTTTTCCAAAGTAATGGGGGTCATAGCGGCCTTCCTGCTAAAGGAAGGAGTACAAGTCCATCCTTATCTGGACGACTGGTTGATCCGAGCCCCCTCTTATGCAGAGTGCGGCAAAGCTATGGACCGGGTAATTGCTCTTTTGAGCTCCCTGGGATGGATCATCAACTGGAAGAAGAGCCAGCTGCGCCCGACTCAGTCCCTGGTGTATCTGGGAGTTCGATTCGACACCCAAGTGGGCAGAGTGTTCCTGCCAG
Source organism: Microcaecilia unicolor (assembly GCF_901765095.1). NCBI lineage: Eukaryota > Metazoa > Chordata > Amphibia > Gymnophiona > Siphonopidae > Microcaecilia > Microcaecilia unicolor. The sequence goes on from NC_044044.1 coordinate 9,467,644, forward strand.
ACAATCGGATTGTCAAGCTTCAGGCTCAGGTGGACTAGTTCCTAGTAGCCTCTCCTATTCGGGCTTGGGACTACGTGCAGCTGTTGGGCTCTATGACGGCCACGATGGAAGTAGTGCCCTGGGCCAGGGCTCATATGAGACCACTACAGCTATCTCTGCTGCTGCGCTGGACTCCGATGTCGGAGGATTATGCTGTGCGCCTTCCCGTGGACCCAGCAGTGCGCAAGGCGCTGAGCTGGTGGACGCAGACAGACAAGTTGTCTGCAGGATTGCCTCTGGTGACCCCGGAGTGGATTGTCGTCACGCCAGACGCCTCTTTGATGGGCTGGGGAGCCCACTGCTTGGGAAGGACAGCGCAGGGGCTCTAGTCTCCTGCAGAGGCAAGTGGTCTATCAACCTCCTGGAACTCAGAGCCATTCGGTTGGTGTTATTGGAGTTCATCCCGGTACTGGTGTTGAAGCCTGTACGGGTCCTGTCGGACAATGCCACGGCTGTGGCCTATATCAACCGCCAGGGAGGTACCAAGAGCGCCCCTCTAGCCAAGGAGGCTATGAGTCTTTGCCAGTGGGCGGAAGCGAACCTGGAGCAGCTTTCAGCGGCCCACATTGCCGGAGTCATGAATGTCAAGGCGGACTTTCTCAGTCGCCATACCTTGGAGCCCGGAGAGTGGCAACTATCTGCTCAGGCGTTCTTGGACATCACGAAGCGCTGGGGCCAGCCGAGCCTAGATCTGATGGCGTCATCGGCCAATGGCCAAGTGCCGCGCTTTTTCAGCAGAGGACGGGACCCTCGATCCCTGGGAGTAGATGCTCTTCTCCAACAGTGGCCGACACAAGAGCTCCTCTATGTGTTCCCGCCCTGGCCCATGTTGGGCAGGGTGCTAGACCGGGTGGCAAAGCATCCCGGCAGGGTAATCCTGGTGGGTCCGGATTGGCCCAGACGTCCCTGGTATGCGGACTTGTTCAGGCTCTCAGTCGACGATCCTCTGCGGCTGTCAGTGGAGCAGGGCCTGTTACATCAGGGTCCCGTGGTGATGGAGGATCCCTCTCCCTTTGGTCTTACGGCCTGGCTATTGAGCGGCAGCGTCTGAGGAAGAAGGGCTTCTCAGACAAGGTCATCGCCACTATGCTGAGAGCGAGGAAGCGCTCTACTTCTACTGCTTACGCCAGGGTTTGGCGTATCTTTGCAGCATGGTGTGAAGCAGGCTCACTTTCTCCCTTCACTGCTCCAATTTCTTCAGTGTTGGCGTTCCTGCAAGAAGGTCTGGAGAAAGGCCTGTCGCTCAGTTCCCTTAAAGTCCAGGTAGCGGCTCTGGCTTGCTTCAGGGGCCGCCTGAAGGGTGTTTCCCTGGCTTCGCAGCCAGATGTGGTGCGCTTTCTCAAGGGAGTTAATCACCTGCGCCCCTCCTCTGCACTCAGTGGTGCCTGCGTGGAATCTCAACCTGGTGCTAAGAGCATTGCAGAAGCCGCCTTTGGAACCCTTGTCGAGGGCATCTCTGAAAGACCTGACGTTGAAAGCAGTCTTTTTGGTGGCTATCACTTCAGCCAGAAGAGTTTCCGAGCTCCAGGCGCTCTCATGTCGAGAGCCTTTTCTGCAGTTCACTGAGGCAGGAGTGACTATTCGCACAGTGCCTTCCTTCCTGCCCAAGATTGGTTCTCGCTTCCATGTGAATCAGCAGCTCTGTCTCCCTTCCTTTCGTAGGGAGGACTACCCAGAGGAGTACTCTGCTCTTAAATATCTGGATGTGAGACGAGTCATCACCAGATACTTGGAAGTGACCAATGATTTCCGGAAATCGGATCATCTGTTTGTCCTGTTTGCAGGTCCTCGTAAGGGTCTGCAGGCTGCTAAGCCTACAGTGGCAAGATGGGTCAAGGAAGCCATTGCAGCGGCTTATGTGGCCGCGGGGAAGGTGCCGCCTATCCAGCTGAAGGCTCACTCCACGAGAGCTCAGGCGGCCTCGATGGCAGAGGCCGGATCCGTCTCCTTGGAAGAGATATGCAAGGCGGCAACTTGGGCTTCGGCTCATACATTCTCCAAGCATTACCGTTTGACTGTGGCTGCACGGGCGGAGGCCCGGTTTGGAGCTTCAGTGTTGAGGTCAGGGATTTCTATGTCCCGCCCTGGGTGAGTACTGCTTCGGTACATCCCACCAGTCTATGGATTGATCAGCTTGATGATATGGAAGGTAAAATTATGTATAATCATACCTGATAATTTTCTTTCCATTAATCATAGCTGATCAATCCATAGCCCCTCCCAGATATCTGTACTGTTTATATTCTGGTTGAATTTTAGGTTCAAGTTTAGCCTTCAGTTACTTCAGGAGGACTTCGTGTTCAAGTTCTTCTTTCACTTGGATTCTTCAAGAGTTGAGACGAGTTTGTGTTACAGTGAGCTGCTGCATTCCTCTCCCCTCCGTTTTACGGGGCTGGATTGAGACATAAATTCTGCCGGCACTCCCTCCCGCTTCATGCGGCTGTAGGGCAGCTTTGTACCCCTCCCGCTTCGGCGGTGTTAGGGTCAGTCAGCTCCTCCCGCGGTTGCGGTTGTAGGATAAGCCAGATCCCCCCGCATCGGCGGGTGTGGTGTCCCTCCCCCGCTCCGCGGGGATGAGCTGGACGGATTCCCCTCCCCCACTTGTGTGGGGATGAGCTGGGTTAATTCCCCTCCCCCGTTTCGGCGGTGGTGAGCTGGGCAGAGTGTCCCTTCGTGGGTGTAATTCTCTAAGTGCTGAGTCCTGCGGATGGAGCTTTGATATCGACATACTGAGGAGTTTCCGGCAGCACATGACCACATATAGGGAGGCAAAAGTTTGCTCTCTATCTCCACCTGCTGGTAGATGGACACAACCCACCAGTCTATGGATTGATCAGCTATGATTAATGGAAAGAAAATTATCAGGTATGATTATACATAATTTTACCTTGTTTTCCTCTAATATGGTATTAATGTACAGTCATCTCTATTACTGTTTCCAAGTGACCCTTGTAAAATGAAAAATTATAAATGATTAACCCCCCCCCCCCAGGTATCGGCAGAAAATTGATGTAATAGCCGCAGATAATACGACCCAGGGGATGGGAAACTTTTTGTTATTTTTGATCTTCTCTTTCGTAATTCCCATAAGTAGGAACCAGGAATGAGATGTGTTGTCATTAGCATTTATTCGCAACTAGCTGGCTTTTATATCCTAAAGCAGTGACAGGGAGAGCTCTAACACCAGAATTATTATGGTGCCGAAGTGGGGGTGGGATACTGAATGCTGTTTCGTAGCATCTCCAGCTTAGGCCGGAGAATGGAATGCTCAACATTATTAGTGTTAACAATTGTGGCAGAATGTCCCAAATTCAAGTTCAGTACCAGGATGGCTAAAAAGTTTTCCTTCTAGAATTTGTAGGCCTTGATTCGACCAATTGAAATCAGTGCTGCAGGTATCATAATTATAGGGTTGCCTGAAATCCAGAACTGGCTTACTGACTACATGTGGTACTGAATAACAGGGCACACAGACTATTTCCAAAATGTTGGACCAAATCAACTTTTAGTCATCAAATACAGGAAAGAAACAGTTTCACTGACAAATGCACGAGTGTACATGAAGAGGAACTCTGCTGACTAATTCATGAGTGTATATTACAACAGTTATTTTGTGTTAACAAAAATGTTTATGCTTACAGAGCTCAAAAATGACTTGAAGTCATAGTATTTTTCCAAACCAAAGAAGTGCACAAATCAGACCAGATTCTTCCCCCCCCCCCCCCCCCCCCCCCGTCCGCAGGGGCCACTAGTACAGGTAGAAATAAAAATTTAATGAGAGAGCAGACTGTTTACACAAATGTTCTTAATGACATCTGAATGGAGGCAGTGCATGCTATGAAGGTCTTTGTCACACATGAACTCTACCCTGCTACAACTTCACTCTGTATTTTGTTTATACCAGAATTGGCAATTGTCTAATGGTATTATGTAAGCCACATTGAGTCTGCAAAAAGGTGGGAAAATGTGGGATACAAATGTAACAAATAAATAAATGCCTTTCATTCAGAAAATGAGTACTGAAGATCTTACTACAATTAAATTTTCACCTATCCCTTTTGACATTAGAAAATGCAAAACCAGTTCATGGAGTTGAGACTATAATCCAAAGAGCATCACAGGTCAAACCTCTAAAACAAAGAATACGGGAGCTGGCAAAGTAGACCCTAAGAAACTTCGCAATTTATCAGTTTATTTTATCTTAAGCAGCAAACTAATTGTTAAGTGTTTTCCTTGAAAACACATAGACAGACATCTTTATTATATTTGGATTAGAAGATATAACATCAAAGAAAAATAATAATTCCAACTTTGCTTACACCCTTCACTGTCAGTTAAAATGTTCTATTACGTATTGTGTTGATATTGTAAATAGTATACCATGCCATACTTTGTATTGTTATTTGAATATTTTTACTGCTGTAATTGCCTATTGCTCATGTTTTGATCTATTCTTACTGTACACCGCTTTGAGTGAATTCCTTCAAAAAGGACGATGCTACCATCAATATTGGGCATACAAGAACAGATAGCAAACATCACCAGTTCAATTCTGGCCACACTTTAGATCAAAAATGAGCTGATAATGACAGGTATCAGAATTGTGATAAAAGTAGTACATGAAGAATACACACTACCTATCTTCTTGAGTCCTTTCCGAGGGACGTTTCCTCGAAGACTGTTTAAACCTGGGATGGATCCACAATAGAGACCATCATACTTCTTCAAATCCCCCAAAGGAACAATTCCTATGAATCAGTTCACTCCCACGTCTTTTGCTTGTGGGTATCAAGTTCAAAAGGAGAAACTGGGCTCACGAGTTGCCTCTCGCTAGCAGAACCTGATGTCCATAACTTTTCTGTATGCTGCACGCCCCCCCCCCCCCCCCCCACCTCACACACAAAGCACAGTTTCTTTGCGTTCCTAGTCCAAGCAAACTGCATCATCCAAAACAAACCGGGCTCCTTTCGTTGCAAATTACATCAGATTAGTGCTAGAACCCCCAAGGCAATAGAGACCAAAGTGCATGCAACTGGTGGTGAAGCACTGAGTGGAGCTGTGCTTCTTGCAGACAGAAATCAGGTCTCCTCATTCTGTCTCCACTTTCTGTAAACAGTCTTCTCTCACATTAAATGTTTGTTTCTATCTGAAATGCATTTTAGTATATATGGTGGTGACCGTGCAAGCGCCGCTCTCCCCCCATCCTGCAACTTGGGACAGGGTGGAGAGTTACTTCAGCCCAGTCTACTCCGTCCTCCCATGGAGGGAGGAAAGAAAGAACACCGACAGAACATTCTCTCCACTGTCCTAACTATTCACAGTCTCACTCCTAAATATCCGCAAACTAATTACAAGAAAGAAAAAGAAACCAGTTCCTGAGCCACAAAGTGCTGCCACAAAAACCGAGCCGGCAGCACCAAGAACAGGGGGCACACAGCCAGTAGCAACAGCTTGCGCTCTTTCTTCCTTACTTGCAAAGGTGCAAGGCATTTTATGGTCGGCTGGATCCCACCTACCTCGCCCTCCTATTGGTCGAATTTGACAAATAGGAGGGCAAGCAGAGCTCAGGAACAGCCAACCCTCGGGCCATAGTGGTGAAACCCGGCCAAAAAGTCACGACCTGCAACTTTTCAAAACTTCCCGCGGGGAGCCGCGAAACCTGCCCAGTTCCGTGGGAAAACTGCGGACCTGGCTACTTTGCAGCCAGTCAGATTTTCAGGATACTCACAGTGCATATGTATGAAATAGATTTGCATGCACCGCATCCTTATCTCATGCATGTAGATACCCTACAAATGTGACTGACTGGGATTGATATCAGCAAAGTTTTGCTTTGTGCAAACATTTTCAGTGACATGACCCTGTGAGTGCTATGTTCTACTTTGCAAAATGTTAATTTATAGAACCCTTTGAAAAGATATGTATTGACATAGCATGTTTATTTAAACCATTGCTTCTCAACCCATTCTCCAGGGCACACTCAGTCAGTCAGGTTTTCAGAATATCCGCGATGAATTTGCTTGAGAAAGATTTACATAACAAGTAGGCAGTGCATGCAAATCTCATACATATTCAATGCAGATAATCAGCTTCTACATATTCCTTAGCAGGTCCAGACTGGTCAAGAAGCTTGTGTTATGCACGCCTGCCAGCAAAGGGAGACTGAGATCACCTGAGTTTGGATACTGTATATCTATCCTGTTCAGAACCTAACCAGCCAGTATTTCTCAGTCTCAAGCACAGGGTAGACGTGCAGCCTGACTGGTCTGGTAGGCCCAGTGGCGTACTTTGGGTTTCTTGGACTTTCTTGTTTCTGTCCTTTGAAGACTTAAAAAACAAAAAAATTAATTTAGTTCCCTGTTCCTGATGCCTTGGTGTGCCTGTGGGTTGTGGGTCGTTCCCGCCCCCCCCCCCCTCCCCTGGTTAGAGTAGACAGCTGTGTGCCTCGGCTGACGTGTAAGGGCGGGAGCCTTGAGTGCCTTAAACAGGCTGCAGCAACTGGGCTAAACTACAGAGAGTTGGGGGGGGGGACGACCCAAAATACTGCGTTGTATGCCGGTCCTTTAGCTGTCCGGGGGGGGGGGGGTTAGGATAGTTTGTTGTCGTGCTGGGAGAGGTGTTTGCCGAGTTTTGGGCCTGGTCAGGTCTTTTCCCCGCTGTGCTACTTTTGCTCTTCAGCTTCTGGGTCCCACGGTGTGCAGCCAAGCTCTTGCGCTGCTGCTCATGTGCACGGTGGGGCACGGTGTTGACTGTGGTGAGCCAAAGTCAGTTTCAGCAGCAGCACCCAACTTAGCTGTGGAGCAGAGCGGCTCTAGGTTGGTCATGGCAGACCACCGACGGGCTTTTCAGCAGTGGTCCCAATTTCATCGGGAACCACCACCATCCTGCCGCACTTCAGGGCTTTCTCAGCTTGTTCAGGAGGCTCCTCTTTCAGGCCGCGCTTCGGCGGGTGAGGACACAGGGGATGGGGTTCCCTCAGTTTGGTCTTTATATCAGGCTTGGAAGACAGGTGGTCTGGTCCAGGGTGATGCTTCTGGTTTTGGGGTTGCTCCGGAGGCTTATCTGCACATTCCTATTTGTGTGGCACATCAGCGGTTTCTTTGGTTTACTGTCATAGGGAAGCATTTTCAATTTTGTGCTCTGCCGTTTGGTCTCACAACTGCACCTTGGACATTTTCCAAGGTGATGGTGGTCATGGCAGCAGACCTTCAGAAGCAGGGCATTTTGGTCCATCTGTATCTAGATGACTGGTTGATTTGGGCGAAGTCTCATTTGGAGAGCAACCAGTCAAGTGGTTAGCTTTCTGGAGTCTCTGGGCTGGGTGGTGAACTCAGCCAAGAACCATCTACGCTGTCTTAGTCCCTCAAATATTTGAGGGTTTGGTTTGACATGCTGGTGGGGGGGGGGGGGGGTGTGCTTCTGCTTCCTGCTTGGATCAGTTGGCTACAGGCGCAAATTCGGAAGCTCCTGTTGGAGATTGATCCCATGGCCCCAATTCTATCTGCAGGTACTGGGCTTGATAGTGGCTGCGATGGAGGTGGTACCGTGGGCTAGGGCTCACATGAAGCCGCTATAGCGAGCCCTTCTTTCCCGTTCGTCTCCACAGAAGCAGGATTTGGAGGTGCAGTTTCCTCTTTTGGGGACTCCCCAGTGCAGTCTGCAGTGGTTGCTATGCACAACTCATCTGGAGAAGGGCATGCATCTGGAGTCACTGGATAGTGGTCACCACGGACGCCAGTCTGGTGGGCTGGGGAGCTCATTTTCTCGGACAGATGGCTCATGGCCGCTGGTCGATCAATCAGTTGGAGACACGGGCAATCCGGTTAGCTCTGGTATCCTTCCGCCCGCTCCTCGTTGGTAGAGCCATGTGACAAAGCTACGGCCATAGCCTATGTTTGTTTGTTTATTTATATACAAAAATTTGTAATACACCCATCCAAAAATCTGGGCAGAGTACAATAAAACATACATAATCAAATCACATAAAACACCTTCAATACACTCAATAAATATAAACAGAACCTTAATCTTGAAGCCCAAGTCCCCCACCAACTATGCTTCAGAAAATGCTCTTTGAAATAGCAAAGCCTTTATCTGTTTCTTAAACACTGCCAAAGAATTTGATTGTCGTACATAAAGAGGCAAAGCATTCCACAATTGAGGTCCGAGAACAGAAAAAAATTTGCATACAAACAGTCTGCAGTCGAATACTGCGGATAGAAGGAACAGTCAACAATTCATGATCGTGTGATTGCAAGGATCTTGTAGGATAATACTTCTGCAGCTTTTGAACCATAGCATAAGGAGCCTCATCATGCAGTGCCTTAAAAACCAATACCAGTAGTTTAAGTTGAATCCGCCAGGCAATGGGCAACCAAATTCAAGATTTTTTAAATGAGGGGTAATATGCTCAAACTTGCTTACTCTAGTAAGCAGTGAGGCTGCAGCCTTCTGCACCACCTGCAGAGCTCGCAACACACCACGCAGTAATCCACAGAACAAGGCATTAAAATGTTCAAATTGCGGTAACACATAACTTTGCAAAACCGTATGAAAATTCTGCTCTGAAAGAAAACCTCGTAACTGAGTCACCAAATGCAGTTTAAAAAAACACTGCACGAATCACAGACCCATCATGTACCTTCATTGACAAAGTAGTGTCTTAAGGTCATTCCTAAACTCTGAATAGAATCCGACACTGGCAGAAAAACAGAATCCAAATAAAAGCCCGAAAAAGGACAAACCTCACCCACCCGTGACAACCACAAAATTTAGGTCTTTGCCACATTGAAGCTTAATTCGTTCATCCTTAACCAGGACTGAATCATACAAAAATGAGATTCCATTAACTGAACACTCTTAACTGCTGTATCTGGACAGGAAATAAAATTGTATGTCATCGGCATACAAGCGATAAACACCCAATCCTGCTAAAACTTTGCAAACCGGCAACAAAAGCAAATTTAAACAATAATGAAGACAAACAAGATGTAAATTGGCAGGGTAGTACGAAGAGTTGGGTGGTCACAGAGGGAGACAGCATTGCTGGTGCACTGGTCAGAGTAGCACCTTTAGGACCTCTCCGTGGTACACATGGATGCTGGATTTTCTGAGCAGACATTCTCTAGATCCCTGCGAGTGGTCTCTTCGCCGATCAGTTTTCAAACGCATTGTGCTGAGATGGGGGGGCTGCCTCAGGTGGATCTCATGGCAATGGCCAACAGGTGCCTCGCTTCAGTCAGTGAAGAGACATGTGCTGATTCTTCCAAGGCCTTGAGTGCTACTTTATATGTTTCCACAATGGCCGTTGGTCGGGCTGTTCAGCAGATCAAATGACACATGGGCCCGGTGATTCTGGTTGCTCCAGATTGGCCACGCCATCCTCGGTACGGAGATTTGGTCCATCTGGCAGTGCAGGAGCCATTGCCGTTGCACGGGTTGATGAACTTATTGCATCAGGGTCCAGTTGTGATGCCCAACCCGTCGAGTGGCTCTGCCTGTATGACCTGCAGATGTACAAAGCCTTTCCCTCCCAAGTTTGTCCTGCAGATGTACAAAGCCTTTATGTTTCAAAATCAGGTCCACCTTCAGCCCCTTTAGGATGGTGGAGAGGCAGGTGGTTTCAGCAAAGCGGCCTAGGCCATGCTGGGATCTGGAGGAGGATCTGGGTTCTGAGCCAGACCAGGAGATGCCCATGCTGGAGGAGGTCAATTTTTTTTTAGGAGAAGGACAGGTGTCTGAGGATTTTGGTCCAGTGGACCCAGGTGCGGAGACTCTCCTTCCGGGTGAGGATCCGGTTTCACAAAGAGGATTTGCAAGAGCTTATTTCTTTGGTGGCACTACATTGCATTTTGAAGAAAAGGAGCCCACGGCCAGGATAGATCTAGTGAAGGGCATAAGAAGACCAGGTAGGACCTTCCCTATGCACCAGAATAACAGAGATATCATTCAGGCACAGTGGGATGTGCTGGATTCTTCCTTTAGACTCGCTAGGGCTATGGTTCGTCTCTATCCAGTCCCTGATTCAGACAAGTTCCTTAAGCCTCCTGTAGTGGATGTGGTGGTCTCAGCGTTACTAAGAGAAATACTGGCCCCATAGATTGGGGGGGGGGGGGGGGGGGGGGTATGTTACTCAAAGACAATCGCCGTATAGAGGTCCTGTTAAAGAGTAATTTTGATACCTCTGGCGGTCCAGGCAGCTATCTGCGGTCCCTTGGTAGCCAGGGCTTGTTTCTGCTGGTCTGAGAGGGTCTTAGATAGAACTTCAGATGATCTTGCTTTGATAGACGTTGAAGTGGCTAAGATTGAGATGGGCTCAGCCTTTTTGGCAGATGTTTAATAAGATTGGCTGAGAGCCTTTTCTAAATCTATGGCCTTGGGAGTGGCTGCAAGACGTTATCTGCGGATGCGGCTTCTAAGTCTAAGCTGAGCAGATTCCCTTTTTGGGGATCCCTTTTGTTTAGAGAAGAGTTGGGTTACTCTGAAAAGGATTATCAAGCTGCATTTTATTTGTCTAGTACCCATCTCAAATAACCTCTACCACTCACTGATTGTAGGTAATCTGGACCCACCTCCAACAAAACTGAGATCAGACAGGGAAGTTATTCCATTTACTTCATCATCCCAAAGAAAGATCTTTCAGGCCAATTCTGGACCTCAAAGCTGTCAATTGGGCTCTCAAGGTCACCAGTTTTCGTTTGGAAACTCTTTGCTCAGTCATAGTGGCAGTTCGGTCCAGAGAGTTTTTAACCGCACTAGATTTAACAGAGGCCTATTTACATATTCCGATTCACCCCATGCACCAGTGTTTGCTTTGCAGTTTTGGGCAATCCATTATCGATTTCGGGCGCTGCCTTTTGGTCTCGCTACAGCCCCTCGCACATTCACAAAGGTTATGGTGGTTGTTGTGGCAGCTCTCAGGAAAGAAGGCATTCTAGTTTATCCTTAACTGGACTATTGGCTGATCAGGGCAAAGTCTTATCAGGAGAGTCTACAGATAATGGCTCAGGTGGTTCAGTTCCTTCAGAGTCTCAGTTGGGTGGTCAAGTCGCTTAAGAGTTGCTTTGTTCTGTCTCAGTCACTAGACTTTCTAGGGATGTCCTTTGACACACTGCAGGGTCACATGTTTCTTACCCAGGCCAGAATTCTTATTGCAGGTTCAAAATTCAAATGTGCCTAACCCAGGATTTGCCGCCACCAAGTCCAAGCCTTACCAAAAGCCAGCAAGTAGATATTACTCTTAAAAGCTCTTATTTTAGAATGGTCTTTACAGCAAAGAACCCTGAATGCTGAATAGGGTGCACATCAACTATCCCAGAAACCGCTTGGGGCAAAAGGCTGAAGTGTATGGAACTCATGAATCCACCACATCAAAATGGCTACATTATACATTTGAAGATCAAGGAGACACACCCCGCCAGAGTTCCTAACCAAAGTCAGTTTAGAAAAACTGATGTGTGGGCTCTTAACATGCCAAATAAAATAACTTATAATAGACTTATACAGACGTTGCTGTAGTGGACGAACCCCACACCAGGAGCAGCTGGAGAGGGTATAGTAGCTTGGGCAGAAGGACCATCTTAGTCAAAGCCACCTGGCCGAAAAGATTGACAAGAAGGTCTTTTCACCTCAAACACAACTGATGAACGGCCTCTAATTTATCACATACATTCTTCTTGTATAACCAATCAGAATCTGCACTAAGGAAAACACCTAAATATTTAATCCCCATCCCTGTCCACGAGAGGGAGAAATTCGACATTCGAGCGCACTGGCGAGGGCAAGAAATAGGCAGGGCCTCGGACTTAGCAAGTTGATCTTTAAATCTAAATCTGCGAAAGTCCTAAAATCACAAATAAGATGCATAACTCTGGGTGTTAGTGGTCACCTCATCAAGGAGAAGGAGCATATCATCCGCAAACAGGTTGATGCAGTACTCATAGGTACCCACCTGTATGCCCTGCAAATCAGCATGGATCTTTGCGGCCAAAGGTTCCAATGAGAGTAGACACCCCTGGCGAGTACCTCTACCCAAGTGAAGCACCGGAGACAAGGAACCATTAATCTGAGCAGTGGGGCTTCTATACAAAACTCATAATCCACTATAAGAAGGATCCACAGATTGTTCAATAACCCAGAATAAATAATTCCAGATCACTTTGTTGAATGCTTATTTCTGCATCCCGGCTGGCCAGGATAGCATCCCCAGGAACAGTCTGACCTTCATAAAGGATGCAAAGGACTTTTAATATATTAGTAGATGCAAAACAACCGGGGACAAAACCCACTTTATTTGGATGAATTTGCTGGTGGAGGAATTTGTTCATCCTGGATGCCAGGAGAGGCCAGTATCTTGACATACGACTCTGTGTCACCCATAATCAACCAGTTGTCCAGATAGGTATGAACCTAAATGCCCTGGCACCATAGATGCACCACCACCATCACCTTTGTAAGAGGTGTGGCATGCTGAAAGGCAGGGCTTGGAACAGAGAATGGCATCCAAGCACACGAAAGTGGAGGAACCGCTTGTCATGATCCGCATTGGGGATATGCAGATACGTCTAAGGAGTTCAGGAACTTACCTGGACAAACTAAGGTGATCCCAGACCAAAGAGTGTCCATGTAAAAATGTTGGACATAAAGGCAAGCATTAACCCCTTTAGATCCAGGATGGGCTGAAAAGAGCCTCCCTTCTTTGGGAACATGAAATGGAATAAAACCCAAGGCCCTGTTCCACCTCTAGGATGGTTCCACCAACCCCAGCTCGAGAAGGTGCTGAGAAGTAAGGGCAACAGCCTGACACTTTAACTCCAAGCCACAAGGAAATACCAAGAAGGCATTGGAATGGATTAGGCAAGCTCAAGGACGTACCCCTTCTCGACCACTTCCAGCACCCACTGATCTTAGGTGATGTGGGCCCACTTGTGGCAGAAGAGGGAAAACCTGCCCCCTACCAAAACCACGGAGGGGCCCAGCATGTCCTCATTCAGCAGGCCTGGCAGCTCCAGCCATTCCGGAAGAACTCATCTCCGGATTTTGTGGGACTATGAAAGAGACCCTGCTTAAAGGGCCTTCCTACAGTTGAAGCCTGGGCCAAAATTGCCTCCCCCCTCCCCCCGAGGACCTTTCTGCTACAGCTCAGGAAGACGGCTGAGCCTCCCCCATGCCCTTCATTAACTGTTCCAGGTCCTCCCCAAATAAAATCACTTCTGAAAGGGCAGCTGAGGAGCTTCTTAGAAGCTGCATCCACAGCTCAATAGCACAAGCACAGCCACAAGAGACTAACCACAGAGCCAGCCACTAATGAGGAGGAAAGATGCACCAAATCATAAAGGACATCTGCCAGGAAGGCTGCCCCAAACTCCAGGTGGGAGACCTCTGGGGACTATTTGATAGGCACCCTGCTTCAGTGGGACATGGTCATCTGTGTTTACAATGTGATGAACCACATGGGTAAGTCCTGGTTTAGTGGAAAACACATCAGCATACTTTTGTAATACTGATTCTAACTGCTGTATCTGGGGGGAGGTTAATTGCTCTCCCACTACAATTTGTTGTATAGATCCCTCTGGCATGGTCTCTGTTAAGAGGTCAGGTATGGGCTCACTATCCTGACACTCTTCTGGTAGGCTGCTGTGCAATTTGTACAGGCCTTTAACATATTTACGTGAAAGGTACGCTGCCAATTCTGCTCAATATATTTGTGAGTGACATTGCCGAAGGGTTAGAAGGTAAAGTTTGCCTTTTTGCAGATGATACTGAGATTTGTAACAGAGTGGACACCCAAGAGGGAGTGGAAAATATGAAAGATCTGCAGAAGCTAGAAGAATGGTCTAAGGTTTGGCAATTAAAATTCAATGCGAAGAAATGCAAAGTGATGCACTTAGGGAGTAGAAATCTATGGGAGACGTATGTGTTAGGCGGTGAGAGTCTGATATGTACAGATGGGGAGCGGGATCTTGGGTTGATAGTATCTGAGGATCTGAAGGTGACGAAACAGTGTGATAAGGCGGTGGCCGTAGCTAGAAGGTTGCTAGGCTGTATAGAGAGAGGTGTGACCAGCAGAAGAAAGGAGGTTTTAATGCCCCTGTATAAGTCATTGGTGAGGCCCCACCTGGAGTATTGTGTTCAGTTTTGGAGGCCGTATCTTGCTAAGGATGTAAAAAGAATTGAAGCAGTGCAAAGAAAAACTACAAGAATGGTATCGTATTTGCATTACAAGACATGAAGAGAGACTTGCTGACGAACACGTATACCCTGGAGGAAAGGAGAAACAGGGGTCCGCAAACGAACCTTTTCCGTAGATGGAAAGGTGGTAGAACTAGAGGACATGAAATGAGATTGAAGGGGGGCAGACTCAAGAAAAATGTCAAAGTATTTTTTCACGAAGAAGAGTGGTGGATACTTGGAATGCCGTCCCGCGGGAGGTGGTGATGAAAACTGTAACAGAATTCAAAAATACGTGGGATAAACATAAAGGAATCCTGTTCAGAAGGAATGGATCCTCAGAAGCTTAGTGGAGATTGGGTGGCAGAGCCGGTGGTGAGAGGTGGGGCTAGTGGTTGGGAGGTGTGGCTAGTGCTGGGCAGACTTCTACAGTCTGTGCCCTGAAAATGGCAGATACAAATCAAGGTCAGGTATACACAAAATAGCACATATGATTTAATCTTGTTGGGCAGACTGGATGGATCGTGCAGGTCTTTCTTTGCCGTCATCTACTATGTTTTGAGAGTCCATAGATATAACATAGCTTGTAAGGTCCCACCCAAATAGTTTGAAGTTTATTCTTATTCTGACATACTGGGACTAAAACAAGCACCTGTTGGCCCTCATAAAACTCTCTAATTCCGGTCTTAAAATCATACCAGGTCTTTTGCTTAATTTGGGCTGCCTAAGTTATCTCTGACAAAACCCACACGTTCTTCTAATCTTCTGCATATTAACTACATAATCAAATACAGGGGTGTCAGCGGTATCAACTTTTCTCCTCCCAATGTTCTCTTATTAGGTCGAGAGGCCCTCTCACTCTCTGGCCATAAAGCAGCTCAAATGGAGAGAACCTTGTAGACTTGTGAGGTACTTCTCTGTATACAAACAGTAGGTAGGGTAAGTTATTTTTCCCAGTCATGGCCCCATTTCTATGAAAGTCTTTAACATTTGCTTTTATGTTCCATTAAATCTCTCCACCAGTCTATTAGTTTCAGGGTGATATGGGGTGGTAAGTAGATTTTACTCCACAGTGTGCCCACATATTCTGTCTCTTGGTCTGAAAGTTCTGTGCCCACATAAATTATGGCCCTCGGTCTGAGAGTATTTCTCATGGATATCCTACCCGGGAAAATATTTCTATCAGGGTAGTTGCAGTTTTCTCTGATTCTATAGAGGATAAGGCTACCATGTCAGGATATCTGGTAGCAAAGTCCACCACTGTCAATACATATCTTTTCCCAGTCTGGCTAGGGACAGCTAGAGGCCCCGCTATATCCACAGCTATTCTCTCAAAGAGCTCACTGATAATGGGTAAAGGTTTCAGGGGAGCGCAGGGGTTCAACAATAGCTATGGCTCAAGATACTCCCGGCCAATAGAAGTTTTGTGTCTAGCTAGTGCATGTGCGTGTCATCTACTGCTGTCCTGCTAGTGGAATATCATCTGTGTAATCTGTAAGAGTTGTTCTCTGTATGCCCTGGGCACTATAAGATGCTTGCCTGATGTCCAGGGCCTATTAGGATCAATCTCTCTGTACAACAAGCCCCCTTTTCCATAGGATACAATGTTTATAACGCTCACAGATTGGTTGACCAGCCCTCTGCCTCAGGGCTTCCAGGATAGGGTCAGAGCGTTGTGCTTCTTGAAAAGCATGCCTCGGTCATATATCAATATCCATATCTGTTGTTTGTAACAGCTTAAAACATATCATGCAGCACCTGTTGGCCAAACTAGAGAAATGCATTTCAAGAATCAATAAAGGCAATTCTACAGGCTTAATTAAAACACTCTTGTTCTGTCACAGTTAGGTTTTCAGGATACCCACAATGAATATGAATAAGATAAATTTGCACACACCACTTCCAACTGTATGTAAATCTCTCTCATGAATATTCATTGTGGGTATCCTGAAAACTTGGCTGGCTAGGCGTGTCCTGAGGACTGGGTTGAGAACCCCTGTGACTGAGGTAGAGAAAAACACTGGAACTTTCCACTGAGCACCAGCAGGTTAAAACAGCGAGTTCACTAGAAAAGATCAGTTTTCTTTACCTCCATCTGCTGGTATGAGAGAATAACATTTATTTATTCAGAATGGTACAGCCCAAGGACAAGGAATTTGAAAACAGGTTAAAGCAAACAGGAAATTTTGCTAGTTCAGCTCAGGGAACCAGAGTTGTATAGGTTCAGATCATCAGAATCTTGGCTAGAAAATAAACTGAATTTGATGACGTTACACAGGGCGTCTCAAAAATGTCCTAGTGACTGCCCAGCTAGATTTTCAAGAACTATATACGATATAAACTTGCACAAATTGGAGAACCAATGTGTGTAAATTTGTCATACATAATTCAAATATCCTGAAATCTTAACTGGTTATGAGGTTACTAGGGTCTGCTTTTTATGCCTTTTTGCTTTCGTGCCTTTTCATAGATGCCTCAATGCTGACCGTAACACATTCGCTCTGTGAGATTAAGATAAGCATCATGGGCACTTGAGTTTAATATATGCTAACAGCTTGCAGTGTTGAGAATTGTGTCATCTTGACAGGTCCCCTGGCCGAGGCATTGGCACCGAAACACAGCCATTGTTGGGACTTTTTTGGTCAAGTACATCTTGTTTACTGCATGCAAAGATTGTATTGACAATACTCCTATTGATTTTAAGGAATAAAAAGACTTAAATGTTGGACCTTGTCTTGGTGCCTTTCACCCTTTTGTTTTGATATGAGGTTACTAGGGCAGGTTTTGGGAAGCCCATCTACTGAATACCACACACTGTGCATACTGCACTGTACAAGATTTGTCACATGTATATATATATATAATTTTTTTTATTTGCAAAACTTTCTAGACTGCTCTAGCTGACATCCCAGTTTCAGTGAGGCATTTTTCTAAAATGAACTATAGGACAGTTAAGTACCATGCTGAAGGTTAAACAGCTGCTCTCTTGCTGTGTACTTTACCACATAAGCAGTGACATTCATAAGTCTAAAATATGAGGCAATGTAAATATTTAAAAGGGTGATGTGGTGTCACTGGAATATATGGAGATAAATGGCGTAGGCCAAATATTGAGGGTAACGGCACTGAAGATTCTGTAGGTGAATAACAGAGAAGAGACACTGAAATCCTGTGCTCAGTGTGTGTTGGAATACCGCTGTATTGGCCTATAGTGTGACCACACCTTGGGTGTCATGTGCAGTTCTGGTCATCCCATCTCAAAAAGATGTAGCAGAATTAGAAAAGGTATACAGAAGAGTGGCCAATGTGATAAAAGAGAATGGAAAGATGACCTTTTGTGGAAAAGCTGGAGGTCAGGACGTTTCAACTAAGAGGAGCTGAGAGGTGATATAATGCAAGTCTATATCATGAATGGGAGCAGAATGCAAATTTTTTTCCACTCAACACAAAATTAAGCACTGGAAACTGCTGTCAGAGGATATGATAAAAGCAATTAGCATAGCTGGGTTTAAAAAAAGTTCAGACAAATTCCTGGAGGGAAGGTTTATAAACTATTATTAAGGTAGCCTTGGGGAAACCTACTGCTTGTCCCAGCAAGTACCACAGAATCTAGCTACTTTGGGGGATACTTTGGATTGGCCACTGTTGCAAACAGGATACTTGGCTCAAAAGACCTTTTATATATGACCTAGTATGGCAGTTTCCTTAAGAAACATTTAAGGCAGCGACACCACTGAATTGCTGAAGACAGGGAAGATAAGCCCTCTGAGGAGAGGGAAATACCTTCAGTACCTCGCTTTGAGCTACTACTGAAAAAAAGATACAAGCCAAATCCAAATAAATAAATACCTTCAGTCATGCCCTTAATGAGGATCGCCTGATGTATTCTGGTCCCAGTGCATAGCCCAGAAGTTAACAGCGCAGAAAACTATTGCACACAGTCACTCTTTTCTTAGCAAAGCAAATTCCCATCACAGTAGTCTCTGAGCAGTAGAATTACCAACACAAAATCAAGCAAGGCAAGTTTTGTTTTAATATTGTTTTGTACATCCATAACAAAGGCATTCTCCCCCCCCCCCCCCCCCCCCTCCACTTTTAATCAACTGTAGTGTCTTTTTAATATCATGCAAACACAGGAACAGTGAACAGAGATGCCTCGGAGTTGAAAATTTGAACATACAACAAGCATTAAATTCATGCTTCGCTCCACAACTGAAGTTTCCTTCCTGTCTTGCTTTGCATCAGCGCCACTCATCTTAAATAGAAATCAGTAAAATCTTTTATATACACTATATACAAAAGTGCACATTTCAAGTTTCACTGTACATGTCAGTTTTCTGATTTTGATTTATTACATCTAGGAGTAAACAAATGTATTCATGGTATATATACACACACACACACAAATGGTGGGAATACATTTTCAAAGTGCATTGCGTGAAGAAGTGAAAAGATTAAGTGAAAGATGACATTTCCAGTATGAAATGCTTTCCACTGTCATATTCTGGAGACCTCATAATTTCCATCAGCCAACTTTAGATTCTACCCCAAATTCTACTGTCTAGATTTTTTTTTTGTTACATTTGTACCCTGCGCTTTCCCACTCATGGCAGGCTCAATGCGGCTTACATGGGGCAATGGAGGGTTAAGTGACTTGCCCAGAGTCACAAGGAGCTGCCTGTGCCTGAAGTGGGAATCAAACTCAGTTCCTCAGTTCCCCAGGACCAAAGTCCGCCACCCTAACCACTAGGCCACTCCTCCACTCGATGTCTACCAAGAAACCTCACCCATCATATTTAGGCTAGCAGATCAAGTCTTCCCTCATCATTTTACTGTGTCACATACCCTCCTACTCAGGAGGTATACAATCTTCCAGAACTTTCTCAAGACTTTCAGCTTTAAAACCCCTTAAAAGTGCTTGTTACTTGTGCTGACTTATTGGAGGGCCTGGCTTCAGAAGAGCTTTTTCCAATATTTATTGAACCAGTTGTCTAGTAATTACTACTACTACTATTTAGCATTTCTATAGCGCTACAAGGCGTACGCAGCGCTGCACATAGAAGAAAGACAGTCCCTGCTCAAAGAGCTTATAATCTAATAGACAAAAAAATAAAGTAAGCAAATCAAATAATGTGTACAGGAAGGAGGAGAGGAGGGTAGGTGGAGGCGAGTGGTTACAAGTGGTTACGAGTCAAAAGCAATGTTAAAGAGGTGGGCTTTCAGTCTCGATTTAAAGGTGGCCAAAGATGGGGCAAGACGTAGGGGCTCAGGAAGTTTATTCCAGGCGTAGGGTGCAGCGAGACAGAAGGCACGAAGTCTGGAGTTGGCAGTAGTGGAGAAGGGAACAGATAAGAAGGATTTATCCAAGGAGCGGAGTGCACGGGAAGGGGTGTAGGGAAGGACGAGTGTGGAGAGATACTGGGGAGCAGCAGAGTGAGTACATTTATAGGTTAGTAGAAGAAGTTTGAACAGGATGCGAAAACGGATAGGGAGCCAATGAAGCGACTTGAGGAGAGGGGTAGTATGAGTAAAGCGACCCTGGCGGAAGACGAGACGGGCAGCAGAGTTTTGAACCGATTGGAGAGGTGACTAAGTGGGAGGCCAGCAAGAAGCAGATTGCAGTAGTAATCTGTATAATAATATATTTCTTTGTTAATAATTCACACTTTTAAGCTGTTTCCCTGTCTCCTTGGCTACTCCATTAAAACAAAGGCTTCATCTTGTTCTCAGTTGGAATGGAAATACCCTTATGTTTCTGCTTCTTAAGGTTAGATATGTCCTAGTAGACTGTATTAGCAAGTATCACATTAGTAGCAGCTACCCAGAACAATGCTAAAGCCAGGAGTCCACTCCTACTAAGTAATACACAGCAGAAGGAGAGAACGGTGGTGGTGAGGGCGGTTAACTAACCATTTAAAAGAAGATTTGGGATTTTGTATCCTCATCTCTCAAACAGTTAGTTGTTGATGGGGAAGGGAATATCATTACACCTTCTCCCAGTGACTAGGTTGTTTGAGAAAGGCTGGACTACAAGGCAGACTCAGTTCACCTACTACTGCCATTGTGACTTTTTTTTTCCTGACATCAACAAGCAGACCAACAGTTCTGAGGTGCTGTATTATTAAAATCGTAACCCAACAAGGCCACTTTTCACCCTCAGGCTGCATCAGTGGTAAGAACTGATATAAACAAACAACTCAATTAAAATTCACATGCATATTTAAGATTCACATTAAGTTTATAAGGTATGTTTTGTCCTTTGAGGTTGCACTGTAATGTATTTGTGTGATCTTGCACTAAGAAAACAACCATTCTTGGAATGACACAAGCAAATATGCACGTGGTAGGCACCTTATAAATGTATTTGGTTCATTTCTAAAACTCTGTGTGTCACTTATTGGATGCCACTCTACTGCTGTTTTATTATGTGTTTTACAAAAGTTGTTTTAATTATTATGTTTTATGATTTTAATTGTGTTGTTTGTTTTTATCAGTTCTTACCCCTGACGCAGTCTGAGGGCGATATTGAGGATCTTTGCCTCTTTTACTGTGTTTGTCTTTTCCCTCTGACCGTTTAAAGCAGATCAGATTTAAGAAAATCAGCCAAAGAGATGTTATGGTAAAATATGGCATCCCAAACTTGCCCGAGTAGCCTCACCATTAGTTTGAATTTCAGGATCTACATCAGTGGCTCCCAAATCTATCCTGCGGGACCACCAGCCAGATTTTTCAGGATATCCCTTTTGAATACGAATGAGAGATTTGCATACTTATCACCTATTATATGCAAATCTCTCTCATGCATATTCATTAGGGATATCCTGTAACACTGATCTATATAAAAAATACGTATGAGATAAACCTACATGCACTGGAGAGCCACCATATGCAAGTTTATGATGGCTATCTTGAAAATGCTATCTTAGCTGGCTGTGGGGTCTCCAGGACAGGTTTTGAAAGATCTAGTTAAAAGTTTGCCTGGTGTGGATATATATATATCCTTGTCTACAAAATGTACACCATGTGCCTCTGCTTTGTAATTTTTTTTCAGGTTCTGGCTGTGGATGTGTGTCTCTGCTTCATGATTCCCTGCAGCAGCTGCATGCAAGCATGTGCTGCTTCCTGTTCCGAGAGGCGCTTCAGGTGGTGCCTGTAAGAAGCAGAGAAAACGGGGATGCCTGTCAAAGGGCTTTACTCAGACAAGTGGGGGACAGAACGCATGAGGGAAGGGTCGATGCTGGATCCAGTGCTCGAGTAAGTGCCCACGCAGGCAAGAGTGATAATCACATGATATGGTTTAATATAAGAGCAAAAGAGGAGTACAGACACACAAAACTCAAAGCACTGGAAGAATACCTGAAGGACGAGCTGACAGCACAGGTACACATAGGAGAGGTGGAAAGGCAGTGGTCCAAGCTGAAAGCTGCTATAAATATGGCAACAGAGAAACAGAAAGCTTATATGGTTCTTCAAACAAGTGGCCAAAAAAATAAGGACAAAAGAGGCTGCATTTGAGAAATACAGAAGAACGCAACAAGAGGATCATGGAAAGGATTATCAGATTAAACTCAAAGAAACAAAGAGGAAAATGAGACTAGCAAAAGCACAGATAGGAAAAAAATGGCTAAAGATATAAAGTGGGCTGATATAGAAAAGCTAGAAATGGACTTGTACGATTGAAATATGCTGAGAATGGCTATGTGAAGAATGACGAGGACAAAGCAAACAGTGTTCACAGAAGAAAATCCTGGAGAAGGACCATGGGTATATCAAGGAATGGAGTGGATATTGCACCATTCATGGAAGAAAGCATTTATAAACAGCTTGAAATTCTGAAAGTAGACAAAGTAATGGGGCTGGAAGGGATACATCCTAGGATACCGAGGGATCTCGGAAGTTCTGGCAAGACCTCTTAAGGATTTATTTAATAGATCTTTAAGAGATGGGAGGGGTTCCACAGAATTGGAGATGACTGATGTGGTCCCTCTTCACAACAGCAGAGAAAGGAAGAAGTGTGAAACTACAGGCCAGTAAGCCTCATGTTGGTAGTAGGAAAGAGTCACTGCTGAAGGAAAAGATAGTTAACTTTCTAAAATCTAAAGAGTCGCAGGATCCGAAGCAACATGGCTTTCCAAAGAAAAATCCTACCAAACAAATCTGATTGATTTGACTGGGTGACCAAAAAACTGGATAAAGGACATAACGCCAGATGTAATCTAATTGGAGTTCAGCAAAGCCTTTGATAGGGTTCCTCACAGAAGACTCATTAATAAGCTGAGAGGACTGAAGACTCAAAGTGGTGAACTGGAATGGAAACTGGTTGACCGACTGGCAGCAGAGGGTAGTAGTAAATGGAATTTGCTCACATGAAAGTAAGGCGAGTAGTGGAGTGCCTCAGGGGTCAATAGTGGGCACATTCTGTTTAATATATTTGTGAGAGACATTGCTGAAGGATTAGAAGGAAAAGTTTGCCTTTTTACGGATGACATGAAGATAGACAAAGTGAATAACCTGCAGGGAGTTAGAAACCATAAGAAGCAATCTTCAAAAATTATAAGAATGGTCAAAAGTCTAGCAGTAAGAATTTAATAAACTAAACAACCAGAAGAACAATCAAATATACTTTTCAGTCTAAATACTCCCTACTAAATCTCAATATAAATTTCCAAAATTCAACACTGCTATCTCCATACAGAGATCAAACAATAACATTTATATTGTGTATTAATGTGCTCAGTCCATACCCATTCCAACCATTATATCCCAAAAGGAATATGCGGTAGTGTCATGAAGGAACCATCATAGCATATTAAATGTTCCACCTCCTTACGTTGTGTATGTACATACAGCAAAATCAACCTGGACCTTATTCAATGTTGACAGGCTCACCAAACCCTTTTAAAGCAGATAATTCAAACATATTCATACATAGATAATACAGTCAAAATGATTGGGTACCTCGTTCTTATCTAAGCTGCATACCAAGTAAATTAAACATCACACCACACTATAGTTGAGGCGCTGATCTTGTGCAGTTCAGTCCTTAAGATGAAAGTGCTAGAGAAAATTCCCTTTGGGAATGAATGAATGAAATAGGATGAATGAATCATGTGTAAAATAATGGGAAAGTGAGCACAAGCACAATATACCCCAAAGGGAAGTATAAAAAGGAGTAGGTCATACGAATTTTCATTTTCTCTAGCACTTTCATCTTAAAGACTGAACTGCATAAGATCAGCGCCTCAGCTATAGTGTGGTGTGATGTGTAATTTACTTAGTATGCGCTTAGATAAGAACGAGGTACCCAATCATATTGACTGTATTATCTATGTATGAATATATGTTTGAATTATCTGCTTTAAAAGGGTTTGGTAAGCCTGTGAACATTGAATAAGGTCCAGGTTGATTTTGCTGTATGTACATATACAACGTAAGGAGGTGGAACATTTAATGTGCTATGATGGTTCCTTTTGGGATATAATGGTTGGAATGGGTATGGACTGAGCACATTAATACACAATATAAATGTTATTGTTTGATCTCTGTATGGAGATAGCAGTGTTGAATTTTGGAAATTTTGAGATTTAGTAGTGAGTATTTAGACTCAAAAGTATATTTGATTGTTCTTCCGGTTGTTTAGTTTATTAAATTCTTACTGCTAGACTTTTGACCATTCTTATAATTTTTGAAGATTGCTTCTTATGGTTTCTAACTCCCTGCAGGTTATGCACTTTATTGTCTATCTTCATGTCATCCGTAAAAAGGCAAACTTTTCCTTCTAATCCTTCAGCAATGTCACTCACAAATATATTAAACAGAATGTGCCCAGTATTGACCCCTGAGGCACTCCACTACTCGCCTTACTTTCATGTGAGCAAATTCCATTTACTACTACCCTCTGTTGCCAGTCGGTCAACCAGTTTCCACACAATATAAATTTTATTGTTTGAACTCTGTATGGAGATAGCAGTGTTGAATTTTGCAAATTTATTTTGAGATTTAGTAGGGAGTAAGAATTTAATGCCAAGAAGTGCAGAAATCCAAAGGAGATCTACCAAATAGAAGGAGAGAGACTGACGAGCACAGCTCAGGAGAGGGACCTTGGGATGATGGTGTCTGAGATCTCAAGATGACAAAACAATGTGACAAGGTGGTGGCCACGGCCAGAGGGATGCTAGGCTGCATACAGAGGGGTATAACCAGCAGGAGGTACTGATGCCCCTGTACAAGTCATTGATAAGGCCCTACTTGGTGTATTACGTTCAGTTGTGGAGGCCGTATCTTGCTAAGGATATAAAAATGATTTGAAGTGGTTCATAAAAAAGTGCCGAAAATGGTTTGTGTCACAATATGTAGGAGGAGAGACTTGAGGACCTGAACACGTATACCCTGGAAGAAAGGAGAGCCTGGGGTAATATGACACAGACATTTGAAAGGTATTAATCTACAACAACCCTTTTCCAGAGACGGGAAAGTGGTAGAATTAGATTGCATGAATTGAGGTTGCAGGGGGGTCAACTCTGGAATAATTTCAGGAAGTACTTTTTGACGGAGAGGGTAGTAGATACCTGGAATGCCCTCCCACAGGCTGTGGTGGTGATGAAAACAGTAACATAATTCAAAAATGTGTGAGAGAAATACAAAAGAATCCTGTATAGAAAGCATGGAACCAAACAAGCCTAGGGGTCATTAGATGACAACACCAGCAACTGGGAAGCAAAGCCAGTGATGGGTAGACTTATATCATCTGTCCCCTAATCTTGGCTGGTCAGATTTGGATGGGCTGGAGAGGGCCTTCGATGACAGCTTCATTGACAGTTGGAAAACAAGACTACTGCCAGGCAGACTTCTATGGTCAGCACCCTGAAAATGGCAAGGACTTGTCAAGATCAAGTATGCATACATAGTATCACAACATACCTTGTGTTACAAGTTTATCTTGTTGGGCAGATTGGGTGGACCTAACAGGTCTCTTTATCTGCCATCATCTACTATGTTACTATATAAGCATATGTAGCTGTTGGCTGCCTGCAGGCTTATGAAAGACAGATGGTAACATTTAGGCTGTTTTCTTTCAGTGGTTCAAGTCATACTGGTAGCAAGATATCAACTATGTATTGATGCCAGCATTATAATACAACACTTCTTGAGCCTTTGTAGTAAATAGGCTGTGTTAAACACAAACGCATCAAGAACTAAGCAAACCTGAGCCTGAAATCACAGAGATGCCCACAGCCAAGCCATTCTACCAACTAAACCCAGAGCAATGCCATTACTACAACTTGAATAAATCAGAATTATGCAGTTCTGGTAAGCACCAGAAGGGAGATGTTAAGTATTGTCAGCTTGTTCAGAAAGAAGCAGCAGAAAAAGACTCGTAAAAATAATGTACACACACAAGTTTAAAAATAAATTAAAAATTCACCCGTGAGCTACAACCAGTGGAAGTATGAAATGGAATTCTATGAATAAGCTAGGAGTATCAGTTTGTTTCTTATCTGTTCAGAAAGGAATACAGCAGCAGGCAGGTGGGTGGATTGTGGGCAATAGGTGTGTGTGATTGTAGGGGTGTGCCTGTGTTTGCATTTCTTTGACACAAGTATTGCATTGCAGATGCAGTGTATGTTCACACAGTGTCCTGTGGAAGCACAAAAACCTATCCTACACTGAAATCAATACAGCACTTTGTATTATTGTGAATCACATCCATGGCTGATAACAGTGCAGAGGATCTCTGGCAACTGGGCTCCACGGCCACCTTGTTCCCTTCAATAAGTGACATGCATTCTTAGCTCTATCAGCCATGGATGTGATTCACAATAATACAAAGTGCTGTATTGATTTCAGTGAATCAGATTTAATAAGTGAACCCTGCCCTCTGTTACTGCTGCTCTGGAAACTTAAAGGCCAGACTCATTATGATGGGAAAACTGTCAGGACCTGGTGTGACCAAAAGAAACTCCATATACATTGTGCCTGATAAAAGGCCTCCTCCTTCACTCACAAGCCTTTAAAAAAAAAAAAGTGAGTCGGGCTGTGTGAAAAACTGTTCAGTATAGGTTGCCTGAAGCTGAGTGTTCAATTTTTGGGCACGGATCACAGATATGCGCATAACCTAATTAGCCAATTAGGCGATAATTATTGGCGTTAACAAGTACTTAACTGGCAGTGATTAGGATTTACACACAGATCTGCCCTATGCCCTATTCTATTATATGCGCACCTAAATTTCATACTGTGCGTCTGGAAAGGGGGTGGTAGCCACAGGAAGGGCACTACCAGAAATCAGACAGAATGTTACAGAATATCTGCATTTCTGCGCAAGCATTTATAGCAACAATTGGCGGATGTAAATGTCTCGTGCCTAAAGTCAGGCATTACAAATGTGCACAGCGCCCTTTACAGAATTCTAGCTTAGTACAGAACATCCCGGAATCTAACGTTCGTTACCATTTATGGCCTTTCCCTCTGTCTGAACAACTGCCACCTTCTTCTGACAACCTCTCGCCATATAATTTGAACCAGCTACCCTCCTGTTATATTGAACCACAAGACAAGATGATGATCTAGATACCAATCAGAAGCACAGACCCTTTGATTGGCCCCACAAAGAAAGCTAAGTTTGCACAGGGTTTTTCTACTGCTCCTCAGAAGCATAAGGAAATGCATATAAAGGAGGATTCTGCTAAAAACCTACACACAGTCTTTAATTTTAAAACGGTTTATCAGTTTATGCTCTAGAGCGTGTTGGTTTGTGTATTAACTGTGGTACTCTGAGATATTTCAGCTTGCAGAACAATCATCTCTAGATGTACAGAACCGTCAGGCTAAACCTATATTTTAAGGACAAAACCGACTTCCCTCTTGGCTGATGTTCTGAATTGTATACACCTGCTGGACCCTAGCAGAGGGCAAAGATAGACGTGCAAATACATAACACAGCAGGGATCAAAGACAAGATGGAACCAGCATCTACAACACTTGATTCAAGAAGAGAAACTCTTTACCCTTGGTGATAAATTCATTTTCAGACACCATTTTGGTTCTTTTTGCCCCTGACAGCAACCCTGGTGGAGGGCAAAACATGGCTGTCAGGTATTTGTTTTTTTAACTGCTTCCACAGGTTCTAGTAATCTACTAAATTCATTTACAGATTACTTCTGCCTGGTTTACTATTTTACTTTCATCTTGGCATTTACGGAATGACTACCTTGGTGTTTGCTTTGACCTGTGTGGTGTTGCTATACATAAGCCAAGGATATTATATGCAGTTGCTAGTGTAGTGCATGATTTTTAAAAAGCCAACGGTATTATACTAATATGCCCCTGTATACTGACTTTAGAGGTCAGGCATGGTACAGCAAGGTGTCCTGAACATAAATAACAACACATCACTGCATAAAATGTCCATACAAGCCAAGGGTGCTACATTAAAGGGTCACAGGACCCCCAAGATTCCCTCTCCTGTTGTACTGGATCACAGTCATAAAAATACCTGCAGTGAAGCCAAGTTGTCCTTCACCGTCTTGCCAACTGCAGGATTGGCGCCACATCAGCAGACAGCACATCCCCTTCCTGTATCAGACATTATAAGGAACCATAGCCTGGCTTCCATCTGACAGAAGAGCATCCTAGGAAGAAGTCTACTCAACACCTACCCATCTCTTCTCTTACTTGTAGCGTGATCCATAGTGAAAATCCATAATAAAACACCCAGAATTCTTCTCATTCACTCACTTGCCTCCCCAGAGCTGGTACCGGCCAGCCGCTTCTTCCCCTCCCCCTCATAGTTTGTGCCACCAGTTCCTGCCACTCTGTACAAGTCTTAGTACATAGTAGGTGAAGAGAACTCCTCTCTTCAACGTTAAGACTGTTCAAAGATTTGGGGAAAAAGTCTTTTAAAGTTGTCTTTTATATATATATACATATATATATATATACACACACACATGGGTGGGCAAGGCATGATATTAGGCTAACTTCCTGCAGCCGGTGAAACCGCGCTCTGATCTGTGGAGTGTAGGTGCAGCACATGGGAAGAGTTGGCTTTGGCCCCTTGACAGGATGCAATGGGAAGATTAAGTAGTAAAACCTCGCTTTTGCAGCCCTTCGAGCTCCTTGCTCTGCTTCAGCTCTTTCATTCTGTGGAAAGGAAGAGAGAGATATTAAAGGAAGATTCCCAGAAAATTTCTCTTCGATATGTGCAATCTTTTTATGCTCCTTTTTTTCAGAGGTGCCTTTATCTTTGGTTATGCCCCCCCGCTTTCTGCATTTGCCACTTCTCTCCTTATTTCCTGTAGCTCTGTGCATTGCCCCTGCTTTTTCCCCCTGCCCTTTCTAACATCCCTTTCTTTCCCAATTCACATTGCTACGACCTTCCACATCTCCTCTGAGAATATGCTAAATGTATTTGCGAAGGACCTCAAAATCAACACAGTGATCCCAAAGAATCACGCACACCCCTTTCTCCTGCTTCTAGAAGATTTCTACCCTATGATTTCAGTAGCTCACCACAAAGCTTTTTTTTTTTTTTTCTGAAGGCCACCCCTTGACACTCTGGACCACATTCAGTAGATATAATACTTGCAGTAGAATCTGAGATGATTCTTTTCTTAAGAACCTCATCTTTCAACAGGTGACTCTCACAAACATGACTGCAAATCCTGTGTTGCCTGTTCCTTCACCTGCTAAGAGTAGAACTGCAGCATGAAATCATTATGGGAATATAAAAGCAGCCTCTGATGGTTTGGCACAGGTATAGGATCCTTCTCCTCTAGGGCTAGAAAAATTTAGGGAAGAAGCAAAGGGGCACAGTTTGTTACCTCTAGGTCTGGTCGAACGCATAGGTACTGAGGACTATGACTAGACTGGTCAAAGGAATAGCAGATGGATAGGAGCTATTACCTCTAGAATAGGCAGCTTGGGGAAATGGTACAGGAAGTCCATCATACTGGGTCAGACCAATGGTTCATCTAGCCCAGTATCCTGTTTCCAACAGTGACCAATGCAGGTCACAAGTACCTGGCAGAAACCCAATTAGTAGTGACATCACATGATACCAATCCCAGGGCAAGCATTAGCTTCCCCATGTCCGTCTCAATAACAGACTATGGACTTTTCCACCAAACTTTTTTTTTTAAACCCAGATACGCTAACTGCCATTACTACATCCTCCAGCAGTGATTTCCAGAGCTTAACTATTTGAGCAAAACAATATCTCCTCCTATCTGTTTTAAAAGTCATTGTCAATTTGTTGAGTGTCCCCTGATCTTTGTACTTTTTGAAAGAGGGAAAAATTGATTCACTTTTAGCTGTTCTACACCACTCAGGATTTTGTAGACTTCAATCATATCCCCCCTTAACCATCCTCTTCAGTCTTTCCCCTCATATGGGAGGAGTTCCATTCCTTTTATCATTTTGGTCGCTCTTTGAACCTTTTCTAATTCCGCTATATCTTTTTTGAGATACAGTAACCAGAACTGAACACAATACTCAAGGTAAGGTCGCACCATGGAGCGATACACAGGCATTATAATATTCTTGGTCTTATTTTGCATCCCTTTCCTAATAATTCCTACCATCCCTGTTTGCTTTTTTTTGGCCGCTGCCATACACTGGGCAGAGGATTTCTAGAACTGGGTATTTCTGGGAGTGGACATATGGATAAACAACCTATCAGAGTTCTATGGCAAGATGGCTCAGATGATAGCGTCATGGATACCAAATATATCACCTCTAGATCAGACAGATCACTGGATGGGTGCAGAGCTGCAGAATTTGTTGCATCTAGGAATGGATGTCTCAGGTAGGGGCGTAGCTACGGGTTTGGCTCAGGCCGAAAAGCGCACAGCCACACTACCACAGCCTTCAGCTGTGGCGGCTCAGCCACCTCTTTTAGGCAGTCGGCACTCGGTGGCTCTTCTGGTCCTCCTCGGCTCCTCCTCCTACCTGTTAAATGTTTTCGTTTTTGATAGGCCAGCGCTGCATTGCCATCCCGCACCACTCTCGGCTCTCACGCTAACTCCGTCCTGTCCTGCAGCACCGCACTGGTTTATTATTTTGGTAAGCTGAGCTCAGCTACATTGCTTTGCTCCCCGCAGTGCGTAAGGCATGATAGACATTGCTTTTGACTCGTAACCACTTGTAACCACTCGCCTCCACCTACCCTCCTCTCTTCCTTCCCGTTCACATTAATTGATTTGATTTGCTTACTTTATTTATTTTTTGTCTATTAGATTGTAAGCTCTTTGAGCAGGGACTGTCTTTCTTCTATGTTTGTGCAGCGCTGCGTACGCCTTGTAGCGCTATAGAAGTGATAAGTAGTAGTAGTAGTCTCTTGTAACCAGAGCTAATATTGTGATGTCATAATGCCTCAGGCCACCAATAAGAGCCAACCTCATCAGTGATGTCACAATGGCTTGATTGTCCTATACTTGGCTCACTTTTATTACATAGCTCTTTGAGCAGGGACTGTCTTTCTTCTATGTTTGTGCAGCGCTGTGTACGCCTTGTAGCGCTATAGAAATGCTAAATAGTAGTAGTAGTAGTAGTAGATAGTGCCATAGTGCCACATGGGAAAGGCTGCCGGATTTGTCATGGGCACAGCTCCTCCACACTGTGCCTGCCGGCTGGGTCTAAATATTATTATTAGTCTTCACATCATGAAACACAATCACAGCAGCTGAGCAGCACTCCCCCGCAGCCCCACACAACAGGTACAGGAGCCAGCACGTAAAATAAAAATGCATATATTTTTTTAAATTTTAATGTCATGTACTGTGTACAGAGTGACTCAGAGTGTAATCAAAATGCTGGCTGGTGATGGGCTTCTGGGTGGGGTCAGCACTCACTGCCTAGGGCAAAAAAGGTATAATCATTAAATATACTTTTTTTTGCCCTAGGCAGTGAGAGCCCACCCCCACCCAGCATTTTGATTACTCTTGTAATCAAAATGATGGCTCTGGTGGTAGGCTTCTGGGTGGAGGGTGGACTCTTCACTGCCTAGGGCAAAAAAAAAAGTATATTTCATCACTAAATATACCTGTTTTGCCCTAGGCAGTGAAGAGCCCACCCCCACTCAGAAACTCACCAGCAATACATTTTAATAGTGCCCAGGTTCATTTTAAAAAGGTTGTCTATTTCTCATGTTGTTGGAGGGTTTTTGGGTGGGGATGGTCTCTGCAGTACCTAGATTAAAATTTTTAAAAAGTGTGGGTGGTCTTCTTTGGGTGGAGGTGGGCTCTGCAGTTCCCAGGGCATTAAAAGTCTTATATTTAATGCCATGGGGGGGGGGGGGGGGGGGTAGGGAGTAGGACAGGCCAATGCTAGGCTACAAGGAGGGGTGGGGTGGTAAGATAGGGCTAATACTTAACTATGGGATGGATGGTGGGGAAGGGATGGATTGATACTGGGCTACAGGGATGGATGGGGGGTAAAGTAGAAAGGGAAGGGCTGATTCTGGGCTACGGGGTTGGACTGGGGGGTAGGGAAGGGAAAAGCTGATGCTGGGCTACTTGGATGAATGGAGGGAAAGGAAAGGTCTTTGTTTTATGTTTTTGTAATATGTTTTAAAACTATGTGTGTTGAACTGTGATCTGCTTAGAATTGCATAGATAGTGTGGTATAGAAATTTAGAAAATAAATAAATACATTTCTAATTTTTGGTCCTTTATTCTGTAATTGATGAGGGTTGGTCTGTGGTCTGCATGTGACTGAGCAGGTGAAGGATATGTGCCAAACTGTGGCAATTTTATTTTGTATCAGAATAGAGAGAAAGCAGTAGAGGCCAAAGGAAGGGAAAAAGAGTTCAAAGGTATTTTACCTGTTTTGCTTAATCAGGCATTTACATTTGTTATAAAGCAAAGTTTGAAGGATATATGCCATTGCTGTAATTATATTGCAGGATTCTGTTATGTGTGTTGATATGTTTGCCATTATAGAAGACTTATATCTGGTCAAGTTTGATATGGCATAATGTAACTATATTTAAAAACTAGTAAGAAATGCCCGTTTCAGGAAAAAATGAAACGGGCACAAGCAAGGTAATTTCCCGCCCACCATCCTCCCTCCGTCCCTCCCTTCCGAGTTCCACACCCCCCTCTCCATCCCTCCGTGACTTGTTGCGAGTTTGTGATTAAAGTTCGCAGGGCTGTCCCCGCTGCTGTCACTGAATCTCTGGAACTCGTGCGTTGTGCATTCCCCGCCCTCTACGTCATCACATTTTGACGCGAGGGCGGAGGTACACTGACTGCAGGCCCGTCCCGCCCTCTGCGTCATCACGTTTTGACGCAAGGGCGGAGCTACACTGACTGCAGGCCAAACCGGATATCTCGGGCCCCTCAAGTTTCTGGCTTGAGGCTTCATTGGAACTTTGGAGGTGCCTTTTATATATATAGATATTGGGGGGGGGGGGGGGGGGGGTTCATTTCCATTAAAGTATGTATGTGGTTTATGATGACACAGGGCAACTGTTGGGCAAGCTACTTAGAAATCCATCATCAATCCATATTAGCTCTGGGCCCGCCCAAAATGTCAGGTCTGGCTACGCCACTGGTCTCAAGGGGTGGACATGGGGGGGGGGGGGGGGGGGGGGGGGGTGGAGTATGTTACCTCAGACAGGATGGCTTAGCGGATGGGTTCATGGCTACAGAGCCTATCCTCTCTAGGACCAGATGATTCCAAGGGACAGAGAACCTGTCACCTCTAAAACTGAATACCTCATGGGATGAGAGCAGAGCTACAGAGCTTGTCATTTTTAATTACTCAGTATCTCAGGAGATAGACATAGAGATGAAGGGTTGGTCTCCTCTAGGACTAGATGGCTAAGGGGATGGGCACAGGTACAAAGACTGTCCTCTTTACAATTAGATGGCTCAGGGGACAGGAACAAAGATACTGACCTTGACCCGGTCCCCATCCCCCTCTAGACTGGATGGGTCAGGGGATAGTTACAGGAAGAGAGAATCTTGTTTTAAGATCATCGCTTCAAATGATCCTAAAGCCACTCCCTTCTAAGTCTAGTGTATTAAATGAAGAGACAACCTCAGTCTAGACACAAGCACACATTAACAGTAGGACCACCAGCAAGAAGAGGACCTCCTGCTTCTCATGGGAACTGATAACGAGTTCCACTGCAAGCCTACCTGTGCTGGCAACGACGCAGGAAACGCATAATCTTCCGAGCTGCCTGGTCTTGCTTCTTGGTCAGAAAGGAGCCTCTGAGAAAAAAAAACAAAATCAGAATAAAATCAGTTCCAGTCATCTGCCTTTCTGATGCACACCGGTCTCCAAGGGCCTTATTTTCCTGATCACCCTCATCTGAAATAATTTAAGTACTCCACACAGGGATGTTATATGCACAGATGTGGTTCAGAAGTCTGGAGCATTCTGTTAGCATAACCATAAAACTGATACCAAGTACAGTAAGATGGAGATACTTTAATACATTGTAGTTCTTTCACTCTGCTGCCCCCTCACACAAAAAGATTAAAAGCTTTTAAAGCATATCATTGATGAGATCCCATCCCTGCTTGTTAGAGCTTACAATGTATTCAAGACAGACAAACAGAAGAAATAAGAGAATTCCCCATTTATTATGGGAATAACTAAAGCATCGATATTAACAGGTAAATAAGGAATTAAGATTCAAAAGCAGTCTCAAAAAGGTGGGTGTTTAGCTTGGATTTGAAAATGGCCAGAATATGACACACCAATTCAGAAGTCTATTCCACATTTACAGAGTACGACAAAATGTCCTTCACAATTATCCCCCCCTCCTCCTCTGGGGAAGGGGTAAAATAAAGATGTTGCTGGTGAGACAACTGCATCAAAGAAGGATGCAAAGTATTTAATCATTTGGATTTATTTACCACATTTTTGAAGAAATTCACCCAAGGCAGTGTACAGAAAGAATAACGTGGACACAGGCAATAGACAATTACAGCAGTAAAAATACTGAAGTAATAGTACACAAAATGCTACTTCACAAAGTGGAATAATATGAGACACTACAGACACAAAACCAGCAGGAGTAGTGTAGCCAACACGACACTTCTAAAACGAAACAGGAGAATGGCTAGTTACTACAGAAGACTTTATTCTATAAGACTCGACACGGCACCGTGTTTCGGCCAAGGAGCCTGCCTCAGATTTTATGAATAAATTCAATATAAATATACAATAATATGTACATAAAATGATATAACAATCACAATCTTTAAAAAAGACTTGATTGCAAAGCGATGAGAAAATCTTACAGTCCCTTCACTGGCTTCCTGTGAAATTTCAAACAGAATTCAAAATTTTGCTGTTAGTTTTTGAAATTGTTGTATTTCCTCAACACTTAGCGCCACTCTTTGACATTATCAACCTGCTCACTCCCTAAGATCTTCTCAGAAACAGTTACTTGAAGTACCCTCGTTTAAGCAGGTGCACTTAGAAGAATACAGATCTTCTGCATTTTATGTGGCTGGCCCTAAATTATGGAATGCGTTACCTTTAGAGCTTCATTTAACGCAGGACATTGACCTATTTAAAAGAGATTTAAAGACCTATTTGTTTACTCAAGCATACGGATTATTATAGGAATGATACCGTTTTGTTTTATAGTTTGTATAAAAGTTTGTATTAATCAGTAATCAAGTATGATTTTGTTTTGTTATTATTTACTGATTGAGATTTTATTATGTATGCTATTTTGTTCCTCGCTTAGATTGTATTAGATACGGTGGGTTAAAAATAAAGTTTTATTATTATTTATTATCTAGGACCAGAACAAATATTAATTTGCAGAATAGTATTAGCTAGAGTTATATAGCTGTCTCAGCAATGGGAAACTACCTAGGTCCAGCCTATCTCGGACAGTCTTCTCTATGGTTTCAACGTATAACCTAAAGTCCATCCTAATGGATGTTTGACAATTTAAGAATTTGTTGAAGAGCTTTACAGCAATCTAGTTTCCTAATAACGAAAGCATGCACAAGAACATGGCATTTTGGAATCAAAGGCCCTCTGTGAAGTGAGCGAAGCAGCCTTAGTGTGTAAAAGCATTTTCACACCATGCTAGAAATCAGCATGTTAAAATTCAGTTTATTATCAATAATCACCCCCAGGATCTTAACATAAGATTTGTTTGGGATCTTTGAACCTTGAATTAAGCACTACTGTACCTCCTGTTCTACGTCTGGTGAATCTCATACTTCGAGGTTAACAGATTATTTTCTATCCAAGGTAAACAATACCTGATGCAGATACCCACACAGTCACACTCCGGCCGATATGCACCCCACAGAGGCCAGCCGGCTAAGTGCCGCAATCGGTGTTGAGTCCAGATATTCAATGCTGGGCCGTTTTCAGTAACCGGAATCAATTATCAGTGTTTTTTTGTGGCCAGCTTTAACTTAACTGACCAAGTTAATATTTAGCACTGGCCGGTTAATTTATAGCAGCCTAAGATAGGACTGCTATTTATGTAGTGCAATTTGGCTGTTAAACTTAGCCGACAAAGTGCTGACTATTCGTGGCTAGCCGGTTATACATCGTGTGATATAGCTGGTTAGCTGCTATGAACTAATATTTAGCGAAGATAATCGGCTATCTCATGCTGAATATTAGCGCTTGGCCGGTTAACTGCTATTTAACCGGCCAGGAGCCGTTCCTGGTCTGTTAAGTAGCACTGAATATCAGCCGGACTGTAACCAGGGGAAACGGACACCCAGACTAAAGGATACACACACACAGATACAGGGTATGATACATACCTGTAGCAGTTGTTCTCCGAGGACAGCAGGCTGATTGTTCTCACGACTGGGTGACGTCCGCGGCAGCCCCCACCAACCGGAAATAAGCTTCGCGGGACGGTCAGCACGCAGGGCACGCCCACCGCGCATGCGCGGCCGTCTTCCCGCCCGTGCGCGACCGCTCCCGCCAGTTGAATGACTAGCAAAAAATATGAAACACACAACTCCAAAGGGGAGGAGGGAGGGAAGGTGAGAACAATCAGCCTGCTGTCCTCGGAGAACAACTGCTACAGGTATGTATCATACCCTTTCTCCGAGGACAAGCAGGCTGCTTGTTCTCACGACTGGGGTATCCCTAGCTCTCAGGCTCACTCAAAACAAGAACCCAGGTCAATTGAACCTCGCAACGGCGAGGGTATAACAGAAATTGACCTACGAAGAACAACTAACTGAGAGTGCAGCCTGACCAGAATAAATTCGGGTCCTGGAGGGTGGAGTTGGATTTACACCCCAAACAGATTCTGCAGCACCGACTGCCCGAACCGACTGTCGCGTCGGGTATCCTGCTGGAGGCAGTAATGAGATGTGAATGTGTGGACAGATGACCACGTCGCAGCCTTGCAGATCTCTTCAATAGTGGCTGACTTCAAGTGGGCCACTGACGCTGCCATGGCTCTGACACTATGAGCCGTGACTTGACCCTCAAGAGTCAGCCCAGCCTGGGCGTAAGTGAAGGAAATGCAATCTGCTAGCCAATTAGAGATGGTGCGTTTCCCGACAGCGACCCCTAGCCTGTTAGGGTCGAAAGAAACAAACAATTGGGCGGACTGTCTGTTGGGCTGTGTCCGCTCCAAGTAGAAGGCCAATGCTCTCTTGCAGTCCAATGTGTGCAACTGACGTTCAGCAGGGCGGGTATGCGGCCTGGGGAAGAATGTTGGCAAGACAATTGACTGGTTAAGATGGAACTCCGACACCACCTTCGGCAGGAACTTTGGGTGGGTGCGGAGCACTACTCTGTTGTGATGAAATTTGGTATATGGAGCATGAGCTACTAGGGCTTGAAGCTCACTGACCCTACGAGCTGAAGTAACTGCCACCAAGAAAATGACCTTCCAGGTCAAGTACTTCAGATGGCAGGTATTCAGTGGCTCAAAAGGAGGTTTCATCAGCTGGGTGAGGACGACGTTGAGATCCCATGACACAGCAGGAGGCTTGATAGGGGGCTTTGACAAAAGCAAGCCTCTCATGAATCGAACGACTAAAGGCTCTCCAGAGATGGCTTTTCCTTCCACACGATAATGGTAAGCACTAATCGCACTAAGGTGATTCCTTACTGAGTTGGTCTTGAGGCCAGACTCTGATAAGTGCAGAAGGTATTCAAGCAGGTTCTGTGCAGGGCAAGAACGAGGTTCTAGGGCCATGCTCTCACACCACACGACAAACCTCCTCCACTTGAAAAAGTAACTCTTTTTAGTGGAATCCTTTCTAGAGGCAAGCAAGACCCGGGAGACACCCTCAGACAGACCCAGCGCAGTGAAGTCTACGCCCTCAACATCCAGGCCGTGAGAGCCAGAGACTGAAGGTTGGGGCGTCGTTCTGCGAAATGAGAGTCGGAAAACACTCCAATCTCCACGGTTCTTCGGAGGACAACTCCAGAAGAAGAGGGAACCAGATCTGACGGGGCCAAAAGGGCGCGATCAGAATCATGGTGCCGCGGTCTTGCTTGAGCTTCAGTAAGGTCTTCCCCACCAAAGGTATGGGAGGATAAGCATACAGGAGGCCGGTCCCCCAATGGAGGAGAAAGGCATCCGACGCTAGCCTGCCGTGTGCCTGAAGTCTGGAACAGAACAGAGGCAGCTTGTGGTTGGTCTGAGAGGCGAAAAGGTCCACCGAGGGGGTGCCCCACGCTCGGAAGATCTTGCGTACCACTCTGGCATGGAGCGACCACTCGTGCGGTTGCATGACTCTGCTCAGTCTGTCGGCCAGACTGTTGTTTACGCCTGCCAGGTACGTGGCTTGGAGGAGCATGCCGAACCGACACGCCCAACGCCACATCCCGACGGCCTCCTGGCACAGGGGGCGAGATCCGGTGCCCCCCTGCTTGTTGACGTAATACATTGCAACCTGATTGTCTGTCCGAATTTGGATAATTTGACAGGACAGCCGATCTCTGAAAGCCTTCAGTGCGTTCCAGATCGCTCGGAGCTCCAGGAGGTTGATCTGCAGATCCTTTTCCTGGAGGGACCACAGACCCTGAGTGTGGAGCCCATCGACATGGGCTCCCCACCCCAGGCGAGATGCATCCGTCGTCAGCACTTTCGTGGGCTGCGGAATTTGGAATGGGCGTCCCAGGGTCAAATTGGTCCGGATGGTCCACCAGAGCAGTGAAGTGCGGCAACTGGTGGAGAGGCGGATGACATCTTCTAGATTCCCGGTGGCCTGGAACCACTGGGAAGCTAGGGTCCATTGAGCAGATCTCATGTGAAGACGAGCCATGGGAGTCACATGAACTGTGGAGGCCATATGACCTAGAAGTCTCAACATCTGCCGAGCTGTGATCTGCTGAGACGCTCTGGTCTGCGAAGCCAGGGTCAAGAGATTGGTGGCCCTCGCTTCGGGAAGGTAGGCCTGAGCTGTCTGGGAATTCAGCAGCGCTCCTATGAATTCCAGAGACTGAGTTGGCTGGAGATGGGACTTTGGGTAATTTATCACAAACCCCAGCAGCTCCAGAAGTTGGATAGTGCACTGCATGGACCGGAGGGCTCCTGCCTCCGAGGTGTTCTTGACCAGCCAATCGTCGAGATATGGGAACACGTGCACTCCCAGCTTGCGTAGATAGGCCGCTACCACCACGAGGCACTTGGTAAACACTCGTGGGGCAGAGGCGAGCCCAAAGGGCAGCACACAATACTGAAAGTGCCGTGCGCCCAGTCGGAATCTGAGATACTGCCTGTGAGCTGGCAGTATCGGGATGTGAGTGTATGCGTCCTTTAAATCCAGGGAACATAGCCAATCGTTTTTCTGAATCATTGGCAGAAGGGTGCCCAAGGAAAGCATCCTGAACTTTTCTTTGACCAGGAATTTGTTCAGGCCTCTCAGGTCTAGGATGGGACGCATCCCCCCTGTTTTCTTTTCCACAAGGAAGTACCTGGAATAGAATCCCTGCCCTTCCTGCCCGGGTGGTACGGGCTCGACCGCATTGGCGCTGAGAAGGGCGGAGAGTTCCTCTGCAAGTACCTGCTTGTGATGGGAGCTGAAAGACTGAGCTCCCGGAGGACAATTTGGAGGCAGGGAGGCCAAATTCAGGGCGTATCCGCACCGCACTATTTGGAGAACCCACTGGTCGGAGGTTATGAGAGGCCACCTTTGGTGAAAAAATTTTAACCTCCCTCCGACCGGCAGATCGTCCGGTACGGACACTTGTAGGGCGGCTATGTTCCCGTGGATCCAGTCAAAAGCCCGTCCCCGGCTTTTGCTGTGGAGGCGCAGGGGGCTGCTTAGGCGCACGCTGTTGACGAGAACGAGCGCGCTGGGGCTGTCCCTGTGCCTGACGAGGCCTTCGGGCCGGCTGGTTGTACCTACGCTTTGCAAAAGAATAGGGTGCAGCCTGCCGTGCCCGGGAAAAACGCCCACCCGTGGGGGCGGGTGCTGAAGGCGCCCGGTGGGAGAGCTTGTCGAGAGCGGTTTCCCGCTGATGCAGTTGGTCCACCATCTGCTCGACCTTCTCACCGAAAATGTTATCCCCCCGGCAAGGGACGTCAGCCAGTCTCTGCTGGGTGCGGTTGTCCAGGTCAGAGGCACGCAGCCATGAGAGCCTGCGCATCACTATACCTTGGGCCGCAGCACGAGATGCCACGTCACAGGTGTCAAAAATCCCCCTGGACAGGAACTTTCTGCACGCCTTCAGCTGCCTGACCACCTCCTGATAAGGCCTGGACTGCTCCGGCGGGAGCTTATCGACCAGGTCCGCCAGCTGTTGCACATTGGTCCGCATGTGGATGCTCATATAGAGCAGGTAAGATTGGATGCGGGTCACGAGCATGGAGGATTGGTAGGCCTTCCTCCCAAATGAGTCCAGAGTGCGAGACTCCCGCCCCGGGGGCGCCGAGGCGGTATCCCTCGAACTCCGTGCCCTCTTGAGAGCAGAATCCACGACCGCTGAGTCATGGGGCAACTGGGGCCGCATGAGCTCTGGGTCAGAGTGGATCCTGTACTGGGACTCTGCTTTCTTGGGAATGGTGGGATTAGTTAGTGGTCGCACCCAGTTCCGGAGCAGCGTCTCCTTCAGGACATTGTGCAGCGGTACCGTGGAGGACTCTCTAGGTGGTGATGGATAGTCGAGGACCTCGAGCATCTCGGCCCTCGGCTCTTCCACAGAGACCACGGGAAAGGGAATGCTTATAGACATATCCCGCACAAAGGAGGCAAAGGAGAGACTCTCAGGAGGTGAGAGCTTCCTCTCCGGTGACGGCGTGGGGTCCGAGGGAAGGCCTGTAGACTCCTCGGAGGAGAAATATCTCGGGTCCTCCTCTTCCCCCCACGAGTCCTCGTCCTCGGTATCGGACATTAGCTCATGTAGCTGAGTCCGGTACCGGGCCCGGCTCGACGTCGAGGCACCAAGGTCTCGGTGTCGTCGAGCGGTGGACTCCCGCGCCGGCGGGGACGGAGCTCCCTCCATCGACGTCGACGGGGACTCCACCTGCGTGGCTGTCGAGACCGGCACCGCAAGCGGCGGCGGTGTCGACTGCCCCGGCGCCGGGCTAGAGCTCGCCGGCGCCACAGTCATCGGCGCCGAGGGCGCAAGCACCCCCGGCGCCGGCACAGCCTGGCGCATCAGCCCTTCCAGGATCCCCGGAAGGATGGCTCTGAGGCACTCGTCCAGGCCCGCTGCCGGGAAAGGCGGTGGGGCCGGTAAGGGTGTCGGTGCCGGAAGCTGCTGGGGGCCAGGAGATGGCACCGAGGTGCCGGAACCCCGACGCGTCGGTACCTCCACCACCGACGGAGATCTCTCCTCTCTGCGATGACGCTTCGGCGTCGACTCCTCTTCAGGGTGCACCGAGGGCTCCCGGTGACGGCGCTTCTTGTCTTTTTTCCGGTGCACGTCACCGGTGCCGGAGGGCATGGAGGAGGAGGAGGTCGATCCCCCTCGGTCTCGGGGTACCGGGTCCGACAGGGTTCGGTCCCGTGGCTCACGAGTTGAGGGAGTGACCGGGGCCGACTGCCCACGCGGTCTCTCTACCCCACTCTCGCCGGCGGGCCGACGGGACCTGTTCTCCTGGGGTCGCTGCCATCGGTGCCGATGTCTCGGGCATCGATACCGGTACCGAAGAACCGGTCTTCGATACCGATGCCGTCGAGGTCGACGTCGAGGGGCCGGCGCAAGTTCCAAAAAGACGGTCCCGCAGAACTTGCCTCGCAACCTGAGTCCGTTTCCGGAGACCGAGACACAAAACGCACGACTTGAGATTGTGCTCCGGCCCGAGGCACTGGAGGCACCAAGCGTGGGTGTCGGTCTGCGAGATCGGCCGGCCGCAGCGACCACACTTTTTAAATCCACTCGGGACCTTCGAGGACATCGACGGAAAAATCGCGTCGGCGAAGTCAAAGTCGGCAATGGTGGCTAAAATCACACCACGAAAATTGTAACCGACCGAGCGGCCACTAGGCCGCAACGAGGCGTCCCCGCTAGAAAGCGAGGGAAAGAAGGAGCGCGTGCTCCACACGCGCAAAATTCTTTTTTTTTTTTTAATAAAAGAGAAAGAAGAAAAAGAAGAGGCCGAACAGGCCAAAAGCGACGATCCGCGTAAACGCGGTCGAAAAAATCCGGCGGCTGAAACGAGAGAGAGGGGAAAACACAACTCTCTCAGTCGCGGAAAAAAAGTAACTGGCGGGAGCGGTCGCGCACGGGCGGGAAGACGGCCGCGCATGCGCGGTGGGCGTGCCCTGCGTGCTGACCGTCCCGCGAAGCTTATTTCCGGTTGGTGGGGGCTGCCGCGGACGTCACCCAGTCGTGAGAACAAGCAGCCTGCTTGTCCTCGGAGAATAGAAAATACTGACACACAAATAGTCACACAGAGATCTGAGGATAACTAAACACACAGTCACAGAGAAAACCAAAGGACACACATGCATACTCTGGTACTGACTTGATTTTCTGTTGCATGCTGGCTCCAGTCCTGTGGCCCTGCTTCAGTTTCTCGCAGCCCTTGTAGCTGCGGTAGTACTGCTGGATTAGAACGGCCGCCCGCCGGCTCTGCTGGAATTTCTTCTGCTCATAGTAGCTGCGAAACTTGCTCTGGATCAGGATGGCAGCCTGTGTCATCTTCTTGTACAAAGCATACTGAAGGAAAAATGACAGGTAGTTAAAAACCCAGACCAGAAATTTGACCCAAGAGGTGAAGAGAGATTCTGTTGCTTCCAGAGCATGCAGTTTTAAAAAAATATTCCCCTCGCATCAACTGTAATTTATATCCTCAGCAGTTAAACCACTTCAGTAAAGCATTAGTATCTGAATGATGACTAAATTATCACTTTCTGCCCAGGGTTTCCATTCTCTGCCTGTTAGGGACGAAGCATTGGGGAGTGCACAACACAATTGCTGATAGCGCTCCTTCCAGTAGTATTGCTGGTCAGAGCTTCTTCCAGGACGTCTCATTAACCAGTCACCAAGTGTCATTCTAAGAGCGCAGTGCTCAGCTGTTCTTCTCCAGGGGCTGAGTGTGCTCCCTCAGCAGCCCTCCAAGCCTTGAATGGAGCTCAGACCTTCTCTTGCAACACTTCTTGTAAAGCTAAAAAGATGCATGAGCTGTAATGGCACAATGAGAAAGCTGGAGGTTTGGAGGAGAGGAAGGATGGAGTGTATGCAGGGAACATGCAAAGAGCCAGCGGCTCATTACCTTTAGCGCTATCCATGTCAGCTAGCGAGGGAGGAGACAGAACAGCCAGTTAGTAAGATACAGAACAGTACTCCAGGTGTTGGGAGCAAATACAGCAGGTTTTACTGCCAGTGCAGATCCTGTTGAGAGAAGGTGGACTTGCGTCTCCCAGAGGTACAAAGGGGTTAAAAATCAAGATCATCCTTGCCTGCCCCTGCTCATCTGGATCTAATCAAACATATAAAGGGCAAGTGACTGACTCACCTGCAAATGCGCAGTAGAGTCGGAACGCTGAGAGTGTAGAAGTCCAAGCCCCGCCTCCACCGGCAGTACAGCCCAATAGGGAGGGCTTGGACATGGGCGTGGAAATCGGAGGAGGAGGGAGCAGGGAGGGAAGGAGGGGGCGGAACTGAGGGAAACAGATGCTGGGGGGAGAAAGCAGGGTTGGTGGATGGGGGGGGGAGGAGGGGAGGCCATAGAAAAACAAAACATTAGCCCGTTGTTACGGGCTTAACGGCTAGTAAGCCCATATTTGAAGGATGCATGATTTTCATGCAGTGAGTAATGGGACAGTAAGTTCCATCTATCCACCTCTACAATGGACTGGGAAGAGGTCAGTTTGCAGTATCAATTCATTTTCCCCAATTTGCAGTTTAGGGGAATAAAAAGGAATTCCATTTGGAAATTTCAGAATAGGCAATTTGCTGCCTGAACAGGTTACCCTTCACTCCCAGAAAGGTAATTTTCTAACATGATACCTAGAGTGTCAAGGCACATACGTGCATATTTTGTCCCCATTTTAAAAATAAGCACATAGAATGTGACTTTATAAAATTACTTCTCAAAAGTTCCCATACAAAGTTATACCTGCTCCAGTGCTGAAATGTGCATAAGTGTACCGGAAATACTTGGTACACATGAATGCTGATCCTACCCCCACAAAAGCCTACGTGTGTATTGGAAAAAAAGTAGGTGCTATATTTTCCTAACACCTACTTTTATACACCTATACTCCAAGGCAATTAAGAGTTTACTGTTAATCTAAGAGTGTACAAAGGGGTCCCTTGATAATATTCATGGCTTCTGGAGGGGGATATTGGTATTTGTTAACATATGGAGTGTTTTTCCCCCCCAAACATTTTCCATCTTTATTCTCCCCTCCCTAGATGACATAAACCAGAGGTTTTCAACCCAGTTCTCGGGGCACACCCAACCAGTCAGTGTTTTCAGGATAACCCCATTGAATTCAACGGGGATATTCTGAAAACCCCGACTGGATAGGTGTGCCCCAAGGACTGGGTTGAAAACCCATGTCATAGACCAAGGGGTTCCTGGACTAGTAGGGCCATGCAACCTAGAAAGCTACCTCCTGCAAGGTGCACCTTCAGCACCACTCATTTCTCAGTAGGGGTTGCCACAAGTAGAGACAGCTATCTTCCCTTCCTCCCCAGACCTCTGCAGCACTCCTGCATAATAATCATGCCTGCCTGAATCAAGCCTAGATCCTCTATTAAGCAGCACACAGTAAAGCGAAGTTACTCACCTGTAGCAATGTTCTCTGAGGATAGCAGGACATATGCTCTCACATTTGGGTGACATCATCCATGAAGCCCTGGTCTGGACACTACCCAACGCTCTACAACTTCTAGAAGCCTTTGGCAGGCTTGACCGCGCATGCAGGCGTGTCTTCCTACCCCCATACTCACATGGGAACTGCAGTTGGATAAAAAAGCATAGAGAATTCAACTCCTAGGGGAGGTGGGGGGGGGGGGGGGGAGATGTGAGAACATATCTCTTGCTTGTCTTCGGAGAAAGCAGACATAATGTA
Source organism: Microcaecilia unicolor (assembly GCF_901765095.1). Taxonomy (NCBI): domain Eukaryota; kingdom Metazoa; phylum Chordata; class Amphibia; order Gymnophiona; family Siphonopidae; genus Microcaecilia; species Microcaecilia unicolor. Next base: position 9,512,292 of record NC_044044.1, read on the forward strand.
CTCAGATTTGGGAATCCCTAGCAACCAGGCTCAACAAAACAACCAATGACAGTCAATAGGGACTTGTAATGGCAAGGATAACCAGAACCAATAACTCTAACAACATAAAAATCCCTCTTGTGAAGGTGCAGCCTGGAACAGAAATGAATCAGCCTAGGTGGATGAAATAGGATTATATAAGCCAAATTCTGCAGAACTGTCTAACCAAACCAGCTGCCTTCTGCTCAAGGCTGTAGTGAGATGTGAATGTGTGGACTAAAGATCAAGTCACAGCTCTGCAAATCTGCTCAATGGAGGCTGATCTCAAGTGGACTACCACTGTTGCCATGTCTCTAACATTGCGAGCCATGACATGCTCCCGTCCAGATTCAGCCCGGCCTGGGCATAAATGAAGATGATGCAATCTGCTAGCCAAACGGATAAAGTGTGTTCACCAATGGTTGGGTGTACCGTCTATGACAGTGGTCTTAATAGTTTCTCTGTCAGGGTTACTTTGGATCAAATGAGCTGAAGGTGAGCAACACAGCTGAGCAATGTGTGTCAATAAAGATACTAGACATTGAAGCACACACAATGAAGATATTAAAAATCTTTATTATAGACTCAAATAAAAAAGTGCCCCCAAAACAGCAAGTTGTAACAATAAAAAAAAAAAAATCACAATAAAAACGCCACACCAAAGATGGCTGCTGTCATTAAAACATCCAAAACCTCCCTTAGAAATGTTTGTTTTGGAAATAGAAGAGTATATTCAAGCACTACAGAGGCTGCCTGATGTGCACATTAAAAAAAAATTCAACAGGTTCCATCTTATTTATTGACTCTAATTTGTTGTTGTTGTTACATTTGTACCCCGCACTTTCCCACTCATGGCAGGCTCAATGCGGCTTACATGGGGCAATGGAGGGTTAAGTGACTTGCCCAGAGTCACAAGGAGCTGCCTGTGCCTGAAGTGGGAATCCAACTCAGTTCCTCAGTTCCCCAGGACCAAAGTCCACCACCCTAACCATTAGGCCACTCCTCCACTCCACTCCACATGTTCCATTTTGCATTCTACATTCCTCCACTAGTCAACAGCTTTCTATTCCTGCTGTTACACACACTAGACTACAATCAACAAGACATTCAGCAGTTTTCTTCCTTAGTCCCTCCCTCTGGAATTCTCTTCCTTTTTCACTTAGATCTGAACAATCTTCCTCATGTTTCAAGACAGCTTTGAAGACCCATTTATTCTCCATAGCTTATTCTGATTGAACTTCTTCAGTCTGCACCTTTTATATGGTGGCTTGATCTGGATGATGCTCCGAGCGGTAGCGTCCTTTGGGCAGTAGCACTGGTGTCTCCACAGCTTTTCTCTGTTTCTTGCTGTTATTTTGTTCTGTTCTCTCTTTGCTTCATATTAAGTTGTAGGTCCTTTTCTGTTTTTATTGAATGTTTTTTAATGATTGTACACCACTTTGGCTTTGTTAAAGGTGATATATTAAATTTTAATAAACTAAACTAACTAAACTGATTTACAGTATATGAAATAAAGTTGAACCTTGAACCTTAAAAACAAGATTGGTGCGGGAACAGCTGAATTGGAGGCGGAAACCCTGCTTTGGAAAAGCCGGCGCATCAGCATCACTTCTATGGAGGTTGTAGTGGCCATCTCGGTGCCGATGCTTCTCAGGTACCAGAGACGCTGGTGTCCTGGAGCTCCTGGTACCGTGCTTCAAGAAGGACCGATGTCTGTGCTTCTTTACCTCCACTCAGTGCAAGACACTGGGCTCCCTCGATGCTGACGAGGAATCCTCATGGGTTCTCGGTGTCAGGTCCAATGATGCTCGTCCCGAACAGGCGCTACCGACACCCAAAATCAAGGTAGGAGGAGAACTCCTCAATGCCTATGCGTCCCCCAGTGTCCACTGCAGCTCCTGAAGCCATGGGGACCGATGCCTCTGAACCGAAATTCAGTGTGCCAAAAAGTTTCTCATGCAGGGTCTCTCAACTCTTGTGTCCTTTTCTGTATTTAAGAAGAGTTTACAATGAGAGGACGTACGGTCATACCCGAGGCACAGCAGGCACCAGGTGTGAGGATCTGTCACAGACACAATCTTACCACACCTGAAGCAAAGCCACTCAGAAAAAAAACAGACAAAGTGAAATCAATGGCTCAACTATAATAAACTTTTTTTTCCTTTTTTAAAGAGAAAAACAAAGACCTGGCCGAGAGGAGGCCATGAGCCACAGAAAAAGATATAAGACTTAAAAGGCCTGAACACTAATAAATTTAAAGGGGACAACAAAAAATAAAACTGGTCCCTTGCTACTCATGCTGAAAAAGGAAAGAAGGCAAGAGAAAAAAAAAATCTTGGAGGAAAAACCGCGTGACAGAGAGAAGGCAGACACGTCTTCACTGCTCCATTGAACAAGTGAAACTGCGGGTCCTGCAAAAGTCAGGAGGGCAGGGAGGAGTGTGTGTGTGTGCTCGGTGGGGTTTGCCAAAGACTTCTAGAAGTTGTAGAATGCTGGGCAGCATCGATACTGGAGCTCTATGGACGAAGTCACCCAAATGCGAGTCCTGCTTGTCTTCGGAGAATACAGCCTGATCCAAAATAACAGTTCTCTGAGACATATAGGGATATTACTAAAGCAAAGAAATATAGACATGAAGCTTAAGTTCCCCAGTTGATGAAGATTCAACACGCGATTCTGATAAGCAGCACCCCTAACTTTAAGATTCCTAACAGTAGTAGTGGCTATGCACTTTACCAACTCAGGAATGAAAAATTAGACATGTCGCTTGCTCTCTCACTTTGGCCACAGTCAGCACTGCACCTCACCTGTTTGTATTTGCGGTAACATCTCTGGATGACGGCAGCTGCCACTTCCTGCTGCTCCTTCAATCTGCGTCCCTGCAAGAGGGGAGAAAAAAAAAGGTGGGCTGTGCTGTAACCCCCAACCACATAAGAGTAGCCATACTGGGTCAGACCAATGGTCCATCTAGCCCAGTATCCTGTTTTCCAAACAGTGGCTAAGCCAGGTCACAAGTACCACACCCTAAGCATGACGGCTAATACAGCCAGAGCAGGGGGATGAGCCCTCTCTCTGCATATACATGTGTTGTCTGCTAGACAAGATCTATTGCATATTATATAAGCTACATTTCAGATATAATCTCTCCACAGATGTACATTTCTAGATCTCATACCTTGTACCTGCGGAAGGCCGTCTGTATGATCTTGGCAGCCTCATACAATTCCCGCTGCTCATGGTCCGATAGAGTCAGTAGTGCAAACTCACTCTCCATCTTGCCGTTGGCAGAGGCATTTAAGAACTCAGACCAATTGGCAGCTGATGGAGGATCAAACTTGTCAAAAGTGATTTCTCCCAGAGGGGACTGTAAGGGACTGAGACAGGCATGGGCCGTGGGAGATGTCAGCGGGTCCGTGCATACAGACCTAAAGAGAGAAGAGTGAGAATGAGACTGGGGAAGAAGTAGGAAGAAAGCATGAGACCTCTGGGACCAGAAGAAACAGTGGAGAAACAAGTGAGCCTGCAGCAAGGCAGAAAGTAAGACAGAGAGTGTAGACAGCATGAGACCACGAAAGGAGGAGGAGAGGGAGGACATATTGGAACCATGAAAGGAGACAAGGAAGGAAGACAGCATTAGACCACAGAAGGTTGTAGGAAGAAAAAGAAATAAGACTATGGGAAATAGCAGGGACAGAGGAGTGCACAAGACTGTGGGGAGTGACTGGAGAAGAGGGATGGAAGAGGGAAGAAGGAAGAGACAAGGAGGGCAGAGAGAATGAGACTGCAGAAGATGGAAAGGGTGAACAACACAGGACAGAAGATGCTGGAAAAGGAGGAAAGTGTGAGTTTGTGCGACATGGTGAGGAAGGAGGAGAGCATAACACTACAGGAGAAGATGGAAAGAAAACAGCAAGACTGTAGAGGCACGAATGTGAAATATGGAAGGCAAATATTTCTCCCCTTAGGAACACAAATCTCCTTCTAGTCTATGAAGATTACTGACTACTGGACCGGTCCATGGCTCTGAGAATCCAGAAAGATAAATCCCACATATAAAACAGACCCTTGTTGGAGTTATCTGGTCACATGTCTAAAAGGCATTCAGAGAAATGTAGTACTGCTCAAACTGGGAATTACAGAGACAAGCACGAGGTAAGTATCCCACTGATAACCCTGTAACTACCGTGGAGCATTATGTCTGAAGGTGCTCAGTCTGTGAGCCCTCATTTTTAATGCTGCACAATATATAGATTAATAAAAGGGAGCTCAGGGGTTCATGTAATCCTTTCAGGCTATAAAAGCCATTCCAGACTGATGTGCCTCTATCCTGCTCTTAAAATCCTCCACGGACAGAGATTCCACTACCTCCCTGGGGAGGTTATTCCAATGCTGGATCTCCTTTACAGTTAAAACATTCTATCTGGACCAGCCCACTAGCTCAGTATACTGCATGCTGCCATGTGGAAGACCCAGGTGTGTTTCCTAAGTCAGAATTCCAATCCCTGGGCTGGCGAAGAAAGAGGGCAAATGTTCACAGCCAGCCCCTTGGGTGCGGGAAAGGAGGAGATTAGCCTTTTCATAATGGTAACTACAGGCTGGACATGGGACACATACACATCAGGTTCTAGAAAGACCTGTGATCTGTGGCCCCACAGCCAAGGACTCATTGATTCGAGCTGGGTAGAGACTTATGAATCAGGGGAAAAAAACTTGGGCATTTGTAAATAAAGAATCTTGATACTGCTGCACAGCAGAAGCCAGTTCAATTCAACTGAAGGCTAAAGGAGGAACAAACTGTAGGCAAAAAATACAATACTAATTTAACAAGTCTGTCCTAATGCCTACTCTAATGTCTGCAATGCAAGCCCATCACTTCTTATCCATCTTCACCAGGAAAAGTACAACAGCTGACCGTCCCTCTTTACAGATATAAATATAGTTTTCAAGTCACTTTGTTTCACTAGGAGAGCTTAGTAAGCCTGGACAAACACTGCCTACCCTCCAGGACGTACCCTGAGTTAGTACCAAGCTCCAGGTGTGGCATGTAAGAACAGTATCCAGCATCTTCCTCAACCAGGAAGGACTGGGACAAGACTGTGGCCTACTCTTACCGGATCAACTTGAGTCTGGCTGTTTCACTTGTCCGCTTGGTAATCCTCTTGCTCCGTGCTCCGTGACCTGCAGTATCCTGAGGGGTGCGACAAAGACCTAAAGGGGGCTCATTTTGCACACTGCGGGCTTGCTCAGCAAGACGGACGAGAGCACAGGCGGCACGGCAGCTGTCTCTGAGAGTGGAAAGTGAACAAGGAGATGGGGGGGTTAGGTGTGAGGGTACAGGCAGCTCGCTGAGAGCAGGAAAATGGAGAACCTAATCAAGTAACAGTACTCAGCAATATATATGCTAACAATCAATTCCCTTCATTATTTGTAGTGATATATATTTCTTTTTGAATTCTCCTTGTTTCTCGCTTGGAACAACTTTTGCTGTTTCATTTTCTGTCTCTTGATTTCATACAGTAATTTGAAAAATTGCAAAAGACAAAAAACAACAACCCACTCAACACACAAAAAAAGAAAAGGTCACAAGGTAATGCAGGAGAGTTTGTGATTTGTACTAAGGCAAATGATCCTGGATACCTGTCATAGAACAATCCCTGAAGCATATATGCAACTTCTTACTTGTGCTGGGAGAGGCTGGGCAGTGGGTCTATATTCTCCAGGTAACTGGTCAGCCAGGACATGGTTTTGCTGAGGGCCAGGTTTCCATGGCGCTCTTTCAGAGGAGTTTCAGTGCAGCTGAAGTCCTCTTGCTTTATCCTGTCTGGAGTGGCTTCAATGATCTGTTCAGCCAAAGTGATCATGTCCACCTGAGACCAGAGAAGGACAGAGATAAATCACAGATGCAGTGTACATCTTTTCCATTTATTCTCCTGTGAAGTGTCATTACTAATTTGAATCTGACTTTCATCAGGATTTCTTCCGCTGTAAGGCCTCTCTCAGTCTTTTCAAATGCACAACTCCAGGAACTCATTAGGGATTCTCCAAGGGTAATGCCTCTAAATGGGATATATTAACCTACTCTTAAACCAAGCTATTTTGGGTATGACCAAAGAGTCTACTTCTATGAGGCCTCTCTCCTGGACTTCTTTCCAATCCAGCCCTTTTCAGGGAATGATCCTGCATAGCCAGTGTAGTGACTATATGTGTCATGCTGATATACCTGAAGCACATCCATGGTGGAAAGGTAATTCTCACTCTCTGCGCTTTTGCTGTAACTCAGTATCTCCTCCTCACTGGGATTCTGGGTGCCACTGCAGGAGGAAGAGTAAACTCGGGGGTTTGCTGGCACAGGCTCGTACTCCATGAAGAAGAGAGGCTCTCTATGACTGAAGCGAATGACTCGCTGACTATCTGATGTGTCCATGCTGATATCTTGGTTGATATGGTGATCGGGGCTGCGACTGGGAGATTCCCGGAGGGTAGAGCTACTGGAATAGGCAGAGGTGACAGAAACAGGCCCCTCAGACAGCTCTGAAGGCGAAGAGATGCTACTGCTTGAACTCAGGCCTGCAGAGAGAAAAAGAGGACAAGGAGAAAGAGTGGTTTGGATCCCAACCAAGATTTGTCTCTGCTGTTTCTTGCTGTTTATCCCTCTTACCTGTATCAGGGCTGCTGGCTAATGGAGAAGGAATCCTTGCATCTGCTGGGCTCCTGACCAGCTCCTGCCAGTCTCTCTCGCTCAACTCTGCTTCTGGAAAGAGGTTCGCACCTCTCAGCAGTTCTTCCTGATCTTGGTCCTGTCTCTGCAGCTCCTCCAGGTGGATGGCCAATTTCACGTGTCCCCGAGAGCGAGCCACACCTAGCGGAAGCCGTCCCAGAGAGTCTGGGATGGCGAGAGCCTGCCGGTTCCAGCGGTAGAGTAACACAGCAGCTTCCATGTGTCCTAGAGCACAGGCCCACATCTAGGGGTCAGAGGGAAAGAGAGACCCATGACTGATGACATTTCTGAACACAGCTCAGAACATCCTCCTCAGAACACCACTTCCACCACTCCCCCACACTGGATACTCCTTGCTCCATTTGCTACTTCTCTTCAACCTGGAAACTACACTGAAAAAGCATGCCAAAGGGATGTGGTGACTTATCTATAACAATGAGGGAGGGTTACTTTTTTAAATATATGAATTGCCTGCTTTTAATGAAATTCCAGATGGAATACAATATTGTTATTATTCATTCTGAACCATATTCCTTTTCATGTACAGCACCAGTATTATACTGATCCAATTTTATTTAATATTTTCATAGCACCTCTGGCCACCCTAATCCAATCATTAGATCCAGCATCCTTTTTCTATGCAGGCGATAAACAGATCTTAACTACTCTCAACCCTTCTCACAAGACTTTCACATTCTTAATAAAAAATTCTCTCAGATCGCAAAATGGTTTGTTCCAGTGAAACACAATCAGATAACTCTTTAGCCATTTTTTGCAAAACAAGGAGCAATTAGATCTTACCCGCTAATTGGCTTTCCTTTAGTTCCTCTAGACCGGCACAGATGGGTTATGCATTCCTACCAGCAGATGGAGACAGAGCAAACTGAACTACAAGTAAGCCTATAAGTGGGCTGTGTAGTCCCCAGGAAGCCAGTTTATGCCTAGCAAAGTAGATGACCCCCCCAAGCAAAATGCCATACAAAGAGGAAACACTCTCTCAAAGGATAAAACTCTGTATCCACCTCTGCCACCTTGATCCTTTGACCAAGGGTGTCTGAATTGCTGCTGCCTATCCACAGAAATATAAGCCCGACCACCTACCAAAAAGGCTGGTATGGGATGGAAGCATACCACTCCCGAGTGGAGTCTAGTGTATTACTGTGTTCCCATTTCTTTTTTTTTTTGTATGAAAAGTAGGGAACTGTAAGAATGCTCCCGAAAAAAAAAAAAGACCAGGCCCAACCCTGGCCTTTTGTCAGCCAGACCAAAGGAACGCCAACTACCAAACAACTACCCAACCACCTGGGAGGGGCCTGTGCCGGTCTAGCGGGACTAAAGGAAAGCCAATTGCTCCTTCCATAGTATCCCTCTAGAGCGGCACAGATGGGAAGTACCAGAGCAATGACCATCATGGATGGGACCTCTGGTGCCCCGCTGTGAGCACACTGGCCCCAAACTTGCATCCTGACGAGCATACACATCTAACTGATAAAGATGAGTAAAAGAATGAAGAGAAGACCAACCGCCGCTCAACACATTTCCAGCAGAGAGACCAAGAAATGCTCCACCCCACAAAGACGTTACGGCCCACATAGAATGGGGCCTCTAAGAAAGAGGGAATGGGGCTGCTTATTAATCAAATAGGCCAAGGTCACAGCATCCTTCACCCATCATGCAATAGTCGCCTTGGATGCAGCCTCGCCCCTATGTGAACCCCCTAACAGCACAAACAGACCAGAGCGGCAAAACTCCCAAGACACTTGCAAATAGCAATGAAGTACTCTATGGATATCCAACCGGTTCAAATACTGCTGCTCCTCAGAGCCGGCCCTGTAACTCAAAAGGGTAAAGAGATCTCCAGATTCAGATGAAATGGAGAGACCACCTTAGGAAGGAAAGAAAGAAAGAACTGCCTGAAGAACCACCTTCTTTAAAGAACTGGAGGAAGGGCTCTCTGCAGGATAGAGCCTGCAACTCTGACACACGCTGACCAGACGACAGGGCCACAAGAAACACCATCAGGGTACAACCCAATAAGGGCTCAAAAGACACCGGTCAACAGCACAGACAACACTAGATTAAGATCCCATGGCGGAATCGGCTGACACACCGGAAGTTGAATAAGACGCACATCTCTAAAGAAATGAACCATATCTGGAAGGGAACTCAAAGGATGACCATGAATCAACCCCAAAATCAGGCCAGGCCCTTATCCAAACCAGCCTGCAAAAAAATCAAGCACCTGAAGCACCGAGGCCTGAAGTGGCACAATAGAACGATCCACACACCAGTCCTTAAAAAGCACCAGAGAAGAACATATGCAAGAGAAGTCGACCTCCTCTTACAGCGCAGCATAGTGGCAATGACAGGGCACACCAAAGGAAGAAACTCTCAGAAGAGATTGAGTAGGGAAAGGGGGAGGAACCCAGCCGCCCGGGTTTGACACCCCCGGGGCTAGAAAGACACCCACCGGCCTCATCCCCAGCCTAGCAGTCAGAGAGGCGGGAAATAAACAATAAATATTGTTTGTGGGATTTTTTAAAGAGAGTTTTCTCTTTGAATCAAACCAAAACACCAGCCCCAGGAGTACTAAACACCAACCAATTCCCAGGGCCCCCAACTAACCAGACTGCACAGGCTTACCACTGCTACCATTTGTGAACAGACTGGATTCCTTGGGACTGCACAGCCCACTTATAGGCTTACTTGTAGATCAGTTTTTTCTCAGTCTCCATCTGCTGATAGGAGTGCATAGACCATCTGTGCCGGTCTACAGGGACGCTATGGAAGGAAAAGTTACCACACTTTAGCATACTACAAATCGGCAGAACCTACATTCCAACAGTATCATCAATTAAGATCTTGGGTATTATCTTAAGACTTTGACTTGAAAACATTTTTTGCACCACTGAAGAAATGTGAGAACTGAAAATCAAGTTAAGATTAATTCAGACTGAAATGTATTCCACCAGGGTGCATTGTGTATTCTAATGCTTACATTGTTATTATCCATCTAGACTATTGCAATGAACTCTTTCTGGACTTATGATCCATAGAAATTAAGACATCCTCAAATGATGAAAAATGCAATGGTAAAATTGCTTACCAACACTAAAAAGTTAAATCATGTAACACCATTACTTCGAGAGGAATACTGACTACCTGGCATATCATAAATTTCCTTCAAAATTCTAACTTAGACTCACAAAATCTATTATTCAGGACTACCTTCTTTTTTTATCTAAATTTTTGATACGTTATTCCTCAACAAACACACTCCGATCCTCCCAGCAAAACCTTTTAGAGAGAAAGGAACTACAATAGTAATAGGAAAGGATATCCATGCATTCTGTCACAATTTTACTAAGGAGAGACTGGGGAGAGGAAGGTTAAAGGAAAAGAAAACTAGGTAAAAGGAAATGGTAGGGAAGAGCGAGTCAAACCAAAAAACTCAGAGATTTAAAAGAAAGAATGGTAAAGTTTGCAGCAAAACAGGCCTATATTAAATTAAAGCTTGGTGAAAGAGCCAAGACTTTATGGCGGGTTTGAATTTTTTGATGACTAATTCAGCATGAATTTCCCAGGGAAGAGAGTTCCAGAAGAAAGGGGCTGCAAAGTAGAAAGCACAAATGTCCAGTAAATTCGAGCAAAACTTGTTTGAGGTTAGGGAGGATTAAGCGATAATCAACAGAATGAAGAAGCCGAATAGGAGAATAAGGAATAGTAAGGTTAGCTAGATATTATGGCGACACTATCCTAAAGGCTTTGAACGTCTATGTCAAAAGTTTATGAACAATTCTTTGTTCAATGAAGAGCCAGTGAAGCTCTTGGAGAAAAGGGGAAACATGATCAGATTTTTCTGCATGACAGAGTAACAACTTCTGTGTTTTGTAGAGATTGTAATTGTTTCAAATTATAATGAGAACTGCCAATTGCAGTACTCAATTCTAGCAATTAATGGTGAGAGAATGAGAGCGTGAAAGGTGTCATGGTCAAAGAATCTCCTGACCAACCGTAATTGCCCAAAGATGAAAAAATCTGATTTACACAGTTTAGATATTTGCAAGGAGATAGTCAGCTGAGAATCTAAAATAATACCTAAATATCAAAAAGATTCGACTGGTGAAATAAGAGTTCAGTTAGGGACTGAAGACCCTGGTGAACCAACGTCACTGTCTTATCTTTAAGACCAACCTATGTTTCAAAAGGCACTTCTGCATGAGATCTATGCAATCCTGAAGGGGTTGAATAGGAGAAGGCGGATTTGAGGGAAAGAGTAAAAGAATGTCTGCATGGAAACGGAAAGAAAGATAAGTGTAACCAAAGGGCTAACAAACAGGTAAAAAAGGCTCCACGAGTCAAAGAATGGGACAACACAGTAGAACAGAGAATCATCACGTCATAAGAACGTCCTGAAAGAAAAGAAGAAAACCACGTGATAACAGTGCTTGTCATCTCTAAAGAACTGAGCCAAGATACTAAGAGAGAGTTTTACCACATCAAAAGCCGCTGATAAATTCAGTGAAATTGCCAGAACAATATTGTGCTTATTTAAGTGAGAATAGATTTTGCTAAGAACTCCTTTGTTGCCCATGTTTCATTATTAAACGATTTTTCGCTCTGTACCAATTATGAGTTCACAACATTATGACACTTTCAATCCAATGCACTATTGTGTGCTCTTGTGCTTTCTAGACTAGACTACTACAATGCAATCTCTGCTCGTTTAGGTCAAAGCACTAAGAAGCATCTCCAAACAGTACAAAACACCGCCACTGGGATACTCTGTCAAGCTCATAAATTTGATCATGTAACACCGTTACTCATAAGACATCATTGGTTAGGGGGAGTGGCAAAGATGGCATCCTGAGGTCAGGTGTTGTGTGTTCTCTGTTGTCTGCAGGAGTAATTCTAAATTTCCTCAAGCTGCATACCAAGAGAAAAGGTGTGGTGAAAGCTTTAGCATCACCAGCTACAACTTCCTCTCTGGTGCAGCAAGCATTAGAGCGTTATTCCACCCGATGCCCGCAGCAAACGCTTGGAGAGGGCCCTGCTGTGAGTTCAGCAAAAGGAGTGGCAAACCCCTTGGGGCAAGAAGTTACGCTATCCCCTCCAGGAACGGATAGTCTACCATATCCGAGCAAAGCGGTAGCTGGTCCCAAACTGGCAGATGGTGACATGTTTGCGATCGGCAGCGATGGAACCGCTCTCCAAAGTATGGCTGCAGAGGTTGTTAACTCTGGGGAGAGAGGGGCACTAGCCTCCCTTCCCCAGGCCATTGAAAGGCTGAATCTTTCTGCCTCAAGATCTGTCCAACTGCTAATCTTGCTGCTAAATTGATATAAGTAAGTCACATGCCCCACTTTTGGTACCTTTTCATTCAGGTCACATTTATTTCCAAGTCCCAGATTGAACACATTAGCAATAAGCAGCTTACCTGTTTTCAATATTTTCAAATATGCCATTTTATGCTCCATACTGAAAAAGCTCTCATATACTGCACCAACTTTTAGAGTTTGAAAAGCTGCTCTGTTCTAATTTGAGGACCAAAAGAAGAATTTTCCAACTTTACTTCATGGTACCAGAAGCCCTGGCTATGAGATGACACAGCTATGTTAGACTTTGAGAAAGGTCTATGGGTATACAATAAGAATAATTCTGAGATAAGATATGGATATATACATTTAAGTGCTCCGTCTTTTTATGTATCATATCTACATAAGTACAAATTATCATGCTTTCTTATCTCACAACCCCAAAGATTAAACAAGCTAGACTAGAGCATTTCTTCATTATTTTGAAAGAAGATTAAAAAAAAAAGTGCTCACAAATAGAGCAGAGCTCTATGCAAACATTTATAAACAGCCGATGTTCACAGCAATCCCAAACATGTTTCACCATGAGGCTGCATCAGGGGTAAAACGACAACATTGATAAATTCATTGTCTGTCTCTGCTGATAAAGACAAAACCCTCAGTGTATACTAGTATACAGTAAAATATCTGCTGAGATCAGAGTCTCATAATTCTCTATCATCTCCCTATAAAGCTTCTTTTGCCCTTCATCTTAATATCTCCACTGCTCCAGGGAGAACTACAGTGATATCCCAACTTCACTGGCAACTTTAATCTCGGTGAGAACCAGAAGGCAGCTAGCAGGGCTATATGCTGTAAGAGGCAAATGGGAAAATTTAGTCTCCTGGAGCTGGCACATGCATCCACTCTCTAGGGCGTGTAAATGAACAGAAAGAGGATATGATCCTCACAATGATGAATGGAATAAAAAGTGAGAAAGGAAGAAAACAATGAAAAATGTCTGCCTCTCTCTAGGGCACTATCTTTGAAGCCTCAAGGTTCTAAATTTCAATTTCCTATATAAAACCTTAAATTTGGATTAAAGAACCTCCCTTCTGCACCTTCCTACGTCCTTGGTACCCATATGCACCATAATAAACAGCTGCTTCCCAGCATTCTCTAAAATCCTATCTAGGTAATATGTAAGATCTGATACCTTAGCACCAGGCATGTGAGTTATTAAGTGATTCTCATACCCACCAGCCAGCCAAGCATCTACATTTCTAATGATTGAATTACCAACAACAAAGGCAGTCCTAACCCTTTCCTCCTGAGTACATGTCCTTGGATATACCTGTTCGGTAGCAAGAGGATACTGCATCACCTGAAGCTCCTGTCATTACAAGTTGATGCTCTCTTTTCAGGTAATTTTGCTCTTCCAGTATAGCATAGGGGCTGCTAGACTGGAGATGGAACCACTCATTTCCTGAAGGTTTCTTCTTTATACTTCTCTGTCTTCCCCAGTTCCTCTAAGTCTGCTATTATAACCTCCAGAGATTGGACTCATTCTCTAAGGGCCTGGGAGTGCATATATACAAGTTATGACCAACTCATAGATAATCAGATACTTAACACACAGTGCAAACGAACGGATAGCAACCCATCTTGCTGCCTGCAGGCATTTGCATCAAAATGTTGAGTTAAATTATTTAAAATTGCTTAGGAGTGGAGGATGCTTAACCTAATTTAAAGTCCCAGGAAGGAGGCTATCTGTGAGCAACAGTGTTGAAGAGAGGGTATTCTCTGTGGACAGCAATTACTTACCAGTGGTGTGCAGGAGAAGTGATCAACATTAAGGGGATCCACCTCCAGCTCCAGGTCCAAGCTCTGGGCATTCACTGTCCTGAAGAATTAAGAGACCAATGAAATACTTCAGGAGAGAAACAAAACACCACCAGGAGGGAGGTAAGACCTAAGGGGACAGACTACCAGGAAGGAGATGAGACCTCAGGCAAAAGGCTGAGCATGAGGAGGGAGGATAGGGCGGCAGATTGCAGGAGCACTGACTGAGGGTTGGGGAGAAGAAATTCTACAATAATAATGAAGAGGAAACTGCAGAAATGGTGATAGAAGGCTGGAGACCACAGGAGCACTGAAAGGGGGGGGGGGGGGGGGGGAATAGGAAAGACTGCAGGAACACTGGAGGAGGGAGAACAGATTGTAGGCACAGTGGGATAGGGGAGGAGAATTATAGTACAAGAGCAGGGAGGCAGGAAAAACGGCCAGAAGCAGTGAAGAGAAGGGGAAGTGAGACCAAAAGAATAGTGAATGATAGAGAAACAATCTACAAGAGAAGTGGAAGAGGGAGGGGAGGAGAGATGACAACATGGGAGCATTGATGCAGGGATGAAAAATCACAGGAGCAGTCGGGGGGTGGTGGGGAGGAACAGGGGCAGAAATAGCACAAGGAAGAGGAAAGAATCAGACTTGTTACACCAATTGACTTATCTGTTGTTACCTACCGTAATACAATGACTACTCAAGTGGTAAGGAGGAAGGAGAGACTTTGAGAACAGTGAGGAAGGCACCTCAAGGAGGAAGATAATACCAGAAGCAGCTCAAACTAACCAAGCAGCCTTTCCAACTGAGACTCCGATCTCACATCTGCCTCATCAACCATTAATCTTCTCTGCTCTCCTTTCCCCTTCAGATTATCACTTGAGGTTTTTGCTTGTAATTTTATGGACCATACAGACCTATATCTGTTGTCCTTTACTATGTTACTATCACAAAACACTTTTTCACAGAGGTGATAGTGGATGTTTGGAATACCCTCCCAGTGGAGATGGTGAGGACAAAAATAGTGACAGAATGCAAACATTCATGGGATAAACACTGAAAATCCTTACATAGAAATAAGATGGATCTAAGTAACAAATGATCTTCACATTTTAAACCAGGCATAAAGAGGTGTAGCTTGCATGGAGCAGCAAACACAACTTTGGATACCTTCTTAGGCAGACTGAATGGACAATACAGATCAGTAACTGCCATAATTTACTACATTACTTACATTTTCTGATCTGAGGAATGGAGTGTGAGATCCTAAAAATAGGTCGAGAAATCTACAAGTCAGTCTAATATCTCATTCTGTATTTTTCCTTTTATTTGTTAACCTTAAGTTATATGCATTCTCAAATTTGAAACTCCCAGCAAGACAGCCAAAGAACATGCTGCCATCTGATTAGTCTTTACTGATTAGGATGTCATATTCATACAGTAACTGTTCTGAGAGACTATAAAACTATGTCTCCCGCGTACCTCCCTAAAGCTACAACTCTTACAGGTTTTCTTAAGCCAAACAGAGTGCATAGTCTTCTCTGAATTACTCTTGCTTAGCATGACACAGCTCTGAGTCACGTGGCATTCCAGAAACTCTGGAGTTAAAACCAGGTCCCCTATACTATCAGGGAAGGCCTTATGAGAATAGCTGGCACACACAGGTCCTTGGCTTTTTAGAATGTGTTTTCAAAATGGAAGATGCCAGTGCTATAGGTGTTATGATACATTGGGGATGCAAGGTCAAAAAGCCAGGATCAGCTTTAGGTATCTCTCCAAAGACTAGGTTATGTGCATCACATTATACACTACACTGAGACAGTTCTGCGTGTAAATTCTAATGAATGCCAATTAGTGTCGATAAAGTGAAGATACTAACCTGTAGCTGGTACTCTCCGAGGACAGAAGGCTGATTGTTCTCACAAGTGGGTCGACGTCCGCGTCGGCCCAGGAATCGGCATTTTGCAAGCAAAACATTTAAAAAGTTTTGCCAGAGTCTTCTGGTGCGCGTGCAGCGCACACCGCGCATGCGTGGACCGATTTCCTGCCCGTCACGAGAGTCCCTCAGTTAAATCAAAAAGCATAAAAAGAAGCAAATAACTCCTCCAAAGGGGAGGTGGGCGGGATTGTGAGAACTATCAGCCTGCTGTCCTCACAGAATACCAGCTATAGGTTAGTATCTTCATTTTCTCCGAGGGCAAGCAAGCTGCTTGTTCTCACACGTGGGGTATCCCTAGCAACTAGACTCACTCAAAACAATGAACATTGGTCAACTAGGACTCGAAACGGCGAGGACATAACTTAGATTGACCTGAAACCATAAACAACTAACTGAGAGTGCAGCCTGGAACAGAAAAAAAATGGGTCTAGGGGGGTGGAGATGGGTTCTAAACCCCGAACAGATTCTGCAGCACCGACTGCCCAAACAGACTGTCACGTCGTGTATCCTGCTGAAGGCAGTAGTGAGATGTCAATGTGTGGACTGATGACCACGTTGTAGCCTTGCAAATCTCTTCAATGGAGGCTGACTTTAAGTAAGCCACTGACGCAGCCATGGCTCTAACATTATGAGCCGTGACATGGCCCTCCAGAGTCAGCCCAGCTTGGGCATAAGTGAAGAAAATGCAATCTGCTAGCCAATTGGAGATTGTGCGTTTTCCGATGGTGACACCCCTCCTGTTGGGATTGAAAGAAACAAACAACTGGGCGGACCGTCTAAAGGGCTTTGTCCACTCCACGTAAAAGGACAGTGTTCTCTTGCAGTCCAAGGTATGCAAACTGCTTTCGCCAGGGTGGGTATGAGGACGGGGAAAGAATGTAGGCAAGACGACTGACTGGTTCAGATGGAACTCAGACACCACCTTTGGCAGGAACTTAGGGTGCGTGCTGAGGACTACACTGTTGTGATGAAATTTGATATAAGGTGCATGTACTACCAAGGCCTGAAGCTCACTGACTCTACGAGCTGAAGTAACAGCCACCGACCTTCTAGGTCAAGTACTTCAGATAGCAGGTATTCAGTGGCTCAAAAAGAGCTTTCATCAGCTGAGTGAGAATGACATTGAGATCCCATGACACTGGTGGAGATTTGAAAGGGGGCTTTGACAAAAGCAAACCTTTCATGAAGTGAACAACTAAAGGCTGTCCAGAGATAGGCTCACCCTCTACACGGCAATGAAAAGCACTAATCGCACTAAGGTGAACTCTTATGGAGTTGGTCTTGAGACCAGACTCTGACAAGTGTAGAAGGTATTCAAGCAGGGTCTGTGTAGGACAAGAAAGAGGATCTAGGGCCTTACTGTCACACCAGACAGCAAACTTCCTCCATTTGAAAGAGTAACACCTCTTCATGGAATCTTTTCTGGAAACAAGCAAGACTCAGGAGACACCCTCTAAGCTCTCAACATCCAGGCCAAGAGAGCAAGAGACTGGAGGTTGGGATGTGGAAGTGACCCTTCGTTCTGAGTGATGAGGGTTGGAAAACACTCCAATCTCCACGGTTCTTTGGAGGACAGCTCCAGAAGAAGAGGGAACCAAATCTGACGCGGTCAGAAGGGTGCAATCAGGATCATTGTTCTGCGGTCTTGCTTGAGTTTCAGTAAAGTCTTCCCTACCAGAGGTATGGGAGGATACGCATACAGAAGGCCTGTCCTCCAATGTAGGAGAAAGGCATCTGACGCTAGTCTGTCGTGGGCCTGAAGCCTGGAACAGAACTGAGGGACCTTGTGATTGATCTGAGTGGCAAAAAGATACACAGAGGGGGTGCCCCACGCTTGGAAGATCTTGCGGACTACGCCCATGTTCAGTGACTACTCATGAGGTTGCATTATCCTGCTCAACCTGTTGGCCAGACTGTTGTTTACGCGTGCCAGATAAGTGGCTTGGAGAAACATGCCATGACGGCAAGCCCAAAGCCACATCTGGACGGCTTCCTGACACAGAGGGTGAGATCTGGTGCCCCCCCTGCTTGTTGGTATAGAACATGGCTCCTGATTGTCTGTCTGAATTAAGATTACTCGGTTGGACAGCCGATCTCTGAAAGCCTTTAGAGCGTTCCAGATCGCTCTTAATTCCAGGAGGTTGATCTGCAGACCTTTTTCCTGAAAGGACTAGGCTCCCTAAGTGTGGAGCCCATCTACATGAGCTCCCCACCCCAGGAGAGACGCATCCGTCGTCAGCTCTTTTTGTGGCTGAGGAACTTGGAATGGTCGCCCCAAAGTAAAATTGGATTGAATCGTCCACCACTGAAGAGAATTCCAAAAGTCAATGAACAGCTGGATTACATCCTCTAGATCCCCCGCAGCTTGAAACCACTGGGAAGCTAGGGTCCATTGAGCTGATCTCATATGTAGACGTGCCATGGGCGTTACATGAACTGTGGAGGTCATGTGCCCCAGAAGTCTCTGTGGAGGCCATGTGCCCCGAGCCGTGACCTGCTGAAACGCTCGAACCATGGACACCAGGGACAAAAGATTATCCACCCTTGCCTCAGGGAGATAAGCTCGAGCTGTCTGGGTGTTCAACAGAGCTCCAATGAGTTCCAATTTTTGGACTGGGGTGAGATGGGACTTGGGATAATTTATGACGAACCCCAGTAGCTCCATCACCTGAATAGTCATTCGCATGGACTCCAGAGCACCTTTCTTCAAGGTGCTCTTCACCAGCCAATCGTCAAGATAAGGAAACACATGCACTCCCAGTCTGCGTAGAGATGCTGCGACTACAGCTAGGCATTTTGTAAACACTCTGGGCACCGATGCCAGGCCAAAAGGCAGTACACGGTACTGAAAGTGCTGTGTTCCCAGCCGAAATCGAAGATACTTCCTGTGAGCTGGAAGTATCGAGATGTGTGTGTAAGCATCCTTTAAGTTCAGAGAGCATAGCCAATCGTTTTCCTGAATCATGGGAAGAAGGGTGCCTAGGGAAACCATCCTGAACTTTTCACGGACAAGAAATTTGTTCAGGGCCCTTAGGTCTAGGATGGGACGCATCCCCCCTGTTTTCTTTTGCACAAGGAAGTACCTGGAATAGAATCCCAGCCCTTCTACCCCTGGTGGAACGGGTTTGACTGCTTGGGCCTGTAGAAGGGCGGAGAGTTCCTCTGCAAGTACCTGCTTGTGCAGGGAGCTGAAGGACTGAGCTCCCGGTGGGCAATTTGGAGGCTTGGATTCCAGATTGAGGGTGTATCCTAACCGGACAATTTGAAGAACCCACCGGTTGGAGGTTATGAGAGGCCACCTTTGGTGAAAAAACATTAACCTCCCCCCAACCGGCAAAGCGTCCAGTACAGACACGTTTACTGAAGCTATGCTGAACTGGAGCCAGTCAAAAGCCCGTCCCTTGCTTTTGCTGGGGAGCTGCAGTGGCCTTAGGCGCACGCTGTTGACGAGAACGAGCGTGCTGGGGCTGAGCCTGGTCAGGCTGCCGAGAAGCATAGGAATAGGGAGAACTCCTCTTCCCTCCAAAAAACCTCCTAGATGAGGAGGTAATAGCAGAAGGCGGGAGAGAGAATCCATAGCATCATTGTGCTTCTTGATCTGGTCAACTAGATCCTCTACTTTCGCACCAAAAAGGTTATCCCCCCCGGCAAGGAACATACGCCATCCGGTGCTGGACCGAATGATCCAGGTCAGAGACATGCAGCCATGAGAGTCTGTGCATCACTATACCTTGGGCAGCGATCCCGGATGCTACATCAAAAGTGTCGAACGTACCGCTGGCCAGGAATTTTCGACACGCCTTCTGCTGCCTGACCACCTGGTGAAAAGGCTTGCGGAACTCGGTGCATCAACCAAGCTGGACAGTTGCCTCACCGAGTTCCGCAAGTGGACGCTCGTGAAGAGCTGGTAAGTCTGGATCTTGGCAGCGAGCATAGCGGCCTAGTACGTCTTCCTCCCAAAAGAGTCCAAGGTTCTAGATTCTCTGCCTGGGGGTGCCGAGGCATAGTCCCTAGTGCTCTTGGCTCTTTTGAGGGCAGAGTCCACCACCATTGAAATGTGAGGTAGCTGAGACCTCATCAAACCAGGTTCACCGTGGATCCGATATTGGGATTCAGCTTTTTTCGGGATCATGGGATTAGACAGAGGGAACGGCCAGCTTCGCATAAGGACTTCCTTCAGTACATTATGCGAAGGAGGCCGTTGCAGCCTCTCTAGGCGGAGAAGGATAATCCTCGAGCACCTCAGCCCTGGGCTCATCCTCAACCTCCATAGGGAAGGGAATAGCCGCAGCCATTTCCCGGACAAAGGAGGTAAAGGATAGACTCTCCGGGAGTGGAGGAGTAGCCTAGTGGTTAGTGCAGTGGACTTTGATCCTGGGGAACTGAGTTCGATTCCCACTGCAGCTCCTTGTAACTCTGGGCAAGTCACTTAACCCTCCATTGCCCCTGGTACAAAATAAGTACCTGAATATATGTAAACCGCTTTGAATGTATTTGCAAAAACCTCAGAAAGGCAGTATATCAAGTCCTATTTCCCTTTCCCTTTCTGGTGGAGGGGAAGGTTCAGAGGGAATCCCATAGGACTCGTCAGAAGAAAAGTACCTGGGATCTTTCTTTTCCTCCCACTAACGCTCATCTTCAGTATCGGACAAGACCAGTCCGAAACTGAGCCTGCCTCGACGCCGAGGAGCAACGTCCTTGATGGCGGTGCCGAGAAGTCGACGCCTGCCTAGACTACGGTGAAGCTTCCTCCACCGACGTCGAAGGGGAGTCGACCTGGGTGGCAGCCAACACCGATGCCGCAAGTGGCACCGAGGTCGGGGACCTCACCACAGGTGAAGGGCCAGATGCCGTTGCAGCAGACGGTACGGAAGGCGCAAGCACCCCCGACACCGAGGCAGACTGGCACAGCAATCCTTCCAGAAGCTCTGGAAGCAGGGCCCTGATGCGCTCGTCAAGAGCCGCTGTCGGACAAGGCTGCGGGGTCGGTACCGGTGGCAGAATCTGTTGAGGTTCGGGAGCAGGTACCTGGCTGATAGACCGACGCATCGGCATCTCCTGAATAGAGGGGGAGCAATCCTCTAGACACCGATGCTTCTCGGGTGCCGAATCCCTCGACACCCCGGAGCTCCCAGCACCGTGTGTCGAAGGAGAACGATGATGGTGCTTCTTTGCCTTCGCTCGATGCCCGTCATCGAGACTCCTCGGTACCAATGAGGACATAGAAACCTCACGCCTCCTCAGGGCTGGGTCCGACGAAGGTCGGTCCCGGGGGGCATGCATAGCAGGAGGTCTCAAGGCAGGTGGAGACCCACTCGATGCCTCACTGCTCCCAGCGCAAATTGGTCTTTCAGCAACCATTACCTCCGCTCCCGACGTCAATGTTTCCCTCGATGTCGCCGATCTCGGTACCGATGTCGATATCGAAGGACCAGACCTAGCCCCAAAGAGCTTTTCTCGTTGAGCTTCTCGAGATGCTTGGGTCCATTTCTTCATACGAAGACACAGACTACAAGTGGCTGGGCTATGGTCAGGCCCAAGGCATTGGATACACCAGGCGTGGGTATCGGTACCTGAGATGGTCCGGTTGCACTGAGTACAACGTTTGAAGCCACTGGGAGTCTTCAATGACATAGAAGGAAAAATGGCTTCAGCAAAATCAAACGACGTGATTGTGCCTGTTAAAAGAAAAAGGCACAAAAATAAAGGAAAAAAGCCGGCCGCATCGAAAAAGAAAGGAAACTTTAAAAGGGAGAAAAACTAACAATAGTGAAGGCTCTCTACTTTTTTTCTTAATATTTGAGAACGATAATGAAGAAAAGAAAAAAAATCGAAGAAAACGAAGACTCTCCTGGGCCTGAGGAGCAGTGAAGCAAACACCGCAACTCACCGTGAAGAAAAAACAACTGAGGGAACGCGCTGACGTGACAGGCGGGGAAACTGGTCCGCACGTGCTCCAGAAGACTCTGTCAAAACTTTTTTTAATATTTTGCTTGCAAAATGCTGATTCCTGGGCCGATACGGACGTCGACCCACTTGTGAGAACAAGCAGCCTGCTTGTCCTTGGAGAATTGCTTGTTAATTGGCAATTATCAACACTGACTGGCATGTTAACTAAGCTGCGTGAGCAAATACAGAATATGACTGTATTTGCATGCACACCGTAAATCGCGCTATATAGAATCTGGGGGTATATGTGTTCTGGAAACTTATTTGAAGCAAATACCTTTTTCTAGTCTGGAAAGCTCTGCATTTCTGATCATTAACCTAACATAATCACCATTCCTACTAAAATACTTTGCAGTGCTTTTTGTTTTATTTTGTTTGTTCTTTTAATTTTAGCTTTGAAGTGTAGATAGTGGTTCCTTGCTGTTTTACAAAAATTGTTCTCAGTTCTGCTGTTATGTTACATGCACAGTGCTTTCTCACATATTCGGAAGGATCTCATTAAGCCCTGTCCCTGTTTTTCTGCGCACCTCCACTTGATGAGGGTCTCCACCAATCTGGCATAGCCCTGAGCAGCAGCAAGGTGTAGCAGTGTCATCCCACGTAAGCCAACATCATGGACAAGACGTTCTGAGTGCAGCCAGCAAGGGCGGGACATCATCTTCTCACATACTGCCACAATGCGTGCCTCAAATGAATCTCCTGATGTCTGCTGAAGCAAAACATACCAAATAGAAATAAATCAGAATCCCAAGTTCCTGAGGGAGAGTATCTTGTGAATTTTGCTCCAGATATCAACACCAAGGTGGTCAAATGTTTAAAAAAAAAAAAGCTCAGTGTTGCAGTAAATATAGGTGACTTTCACCCAAGGTTAGGAGCCCAAATTTTCAGTTGAAAATTCTTCTAAATTTAGGGCTAAAATTAATCTACCTAGAATTGGGCATCTAACTTATTACCCCTCTTCCTGACTACCACTGTAGCCCACTTTTTAGGTACTTAAATTTAGACACTCAACTGTAGTTCATTTTCAAAGGGGTCAAGTTAGATGCTTAACTCATTAGGTTAAGATCCTAAACCCTTTGAAAACTGACCAAAAATGCACCTAAAGGACAATTGTATAACTGGGCACCTATTGTTAAGCACCACATGTACGAGTATGATATTTTTAAAAAAAAACCACAGCACTTACATGTGTCAGAGGTGCCAATAATTGGAAGTTACATACAAAAGCGAGATGCTATCCTATAATGTATGTGTTAGGGTTGCTTAGCATGTAACTGTGAGGGGTGCATACACATGGATGGAGCATGGGTGTGTTGCCAAGCGACATGCAAAATGTATAGAATACCATCAATTGCATGCACTACATGGTGCACTTTGGCGTGCCAACTGACCTGTTATGTGGCTATACCTATATTTCAGCGAGCCATCACGGCTTTGCATTAGTATTCTGTAATGGCTTAGGCACACACTGAAGTTGTTATAGAATTGGCACTGTGACACCTACATCTTGGCTCTAAGTTGTAGAATTGCCCTGTTACTGCTTTGCCTGTACTTTGAGCAGGAAAACATAACAGTTTCCAAATCTAACTCTCCAGTAATCAACTGTGTGAAAAAGGCTGTATGAGGCCTTGAATGACTGGGGACTATCCTGAGTCCTTGCTCTCCTCCAGCCTCAGACCAAGCTGATACCAGCTAAGGAGGACGCACCAAAAGCCTAGGAAGGGGCAAGGAGCAGGGCAGGAGAGGTCAATGTTATTGTAAGAAGAGTTTTTCCACTGACGCACAAGGAAACTTCAGAGCTGATAATCAAAAATGCAGTACACCCCTACCCCCAAGTTCATGCATGCATATCGTGGAAAGTATGTGCTCTGTTCCCTTTGGCAGGAGACTTAAAGTCCTCTTAATTCCATTCTGCAAAAGCCCTGCACTATTCTGCACACCCCCATCACCCTTTCCTGATATAGCAGGCTGAGATAAAAGACGGTTCACTGGCTCTGATCCACGAGAGGGATGGAGGGTGTGCTATTATTATCCAGCAGGCTGGGCTGGCTTATACCACATGATTCTTGTGGATAACTGCACAGCTCAGAAACAGTATGCCAGGTAGAAGACTTGGGGGGGGGGGGGGGGGGGGGGGGCACAATCACATCACAAAAGCAGCTACATAGGTCCCTTCCGATATAACCCATGTCTCTCAGGTTCCCAATCATATATGAATGGCTTGTGGCCTGTGGTATGTCAGGGCTATTAAGGCTGGAAAGTTCTGCAGTAGTTCTATGGCATAAATGTGCATATTACTGTACTTGCAAAAGCTTTTTTTTTTTTTAATTGAAACCCCTTCAGGTTTTAAAAATGTTTGTTTCAGTAAAATATTTCTCTAACACAGAGGCAGCAGTCTTTTTTTTGTTTTTGTCTGAAGGCTGTATTGACAGTTCCATGTGTCATGGAAGAAGCAGGATTGAAGGAAGCGTTCTGGACTTTTTTGTAGTTGTTTTGCCCTTTTTGCTTGGCTCTTTTTTTAAGTAAGATTTTGCTTGATGTTTCTAAAATATTTACTTATTTCTTTTTCCTTTCTCTCTTCTCTATCCCTTCTTTCCTTTTCCATTCCTGCATTCCCCTCCCCCTCTAGTTACCCCTGTCTACTCCTATCCTCTATACTTATGCAAATCTAGAGCACCCATGTAAAGAACAGCAGGAATGGGCAGCAGCTTGTAAATTCTCATACCCCTCCCAGGGAAGGGGGGAGAATAACCCATAAATTAGCTAGAACTGAAGAGGAAGGAGGGAGGATAACTCATAGCTTGGATAAAACTGAAGCATGACCCACATCTGGCCAGCAGGCTGGAAGTTCCTTGCCCCTGCTTTAATCTGTAGTGCATATCTGAATCATCTCCATGTTTTTTCTTTTGCACTTTGTTTTATCATTTTCTCTGTTCCATTTCCTTTCCACTCTTTTCTCATTCCATATTCCCTCTCCCCTTCCCTGCCACTCATCACTGGGCTTCACTTTCATACTGGAACTGTGTCCTCAGAGAAAGAGCCATAAGTTACGCCCCTCCTCCATCCCTCAGCTTTTCCCGCTCCTGTTCCCTCATAGAACCAGTGCTCACAAACAAGCCCTAAATCCTTGCCTCCTCTCCTCTTTCCTTCTCTTCAAGTTCATTCCTTTGCTTCCCTCCTCCAGTCAATGTACACATTTCCTCCTGGCCCCAAATGCAAACAAAGTTCAGCATATTGTTTGCATTCAAGTGTCATTAGGACCCTGCACTTCTCCATCACTTCAGAGCTTCCACTGGATTCTCTCCTTAATTGCCAGCCACCCTCCTGCAGTGGTGTAGCCACAGGTGGGCCTGGCCCATCCATCAGTAGCACACCTTTAGCGGTAGCTGGTGGGAATCCCAAGCTCGGCCAGCTGAAGACTTCCCCAATGGTAATGAAAACACTACTCTCTACGATACCAGCATCTGCGCATTCTCAGTTTTCAGCGCATGCCTGCTGCAGACTGCCAAGGTAGAAAGAAGCATTTTCCCCGCCAGCTGAGATATTTTTTTTGGTGGTGGTTGGGGGGAGGGAGAACACTTGGTGCCCACCCACTTCTTGTCTAGGCCCACCTAAAATCTGTTGTCTGGCTACGCCCCTGCCCTCCTGCTCACTCTTCTATTTAGTTCAAGGCCCTTCTTGCCTCTGCAGCTGTTTTATCCCAGTCATTCAATGACGCAATGTTCTCCACCCCTTCTGCCTCCCAGGATCTTCTGTACATCTAGTACCTTTGTTGCTCTCTTGGTCCACCCTCACACTGATAGTAATAACAAAAGGGAGTCACCTACTGTATAATTAATGCTCTCCTTCCACATCATCTCAATGAAAGACTTCATTACCTCCTTTTTCTGCAAAGTTAGTAGAAACAAATCATGGTCTATCTCCACTGACATGCCTTTCCATTTGATCACTTTCCACAGAGAAGGGTGATGAAAATGATAAAGGGGATGGGACGACTTCCCTATGAGGAAAGGCTAAAGCGGCTGGGGCTCTTCAGCTTAGAGATATGATAGAGGTCTATAAAATAAAGAGTGGAGTGCAACGGGTAGACGTGAAACGTCTGTTTACGCTTTCCAAAAATACTAGGACTAAGGGGCATGCGATGAAGCTACAAAGTAGTAAATTTAAAACGAAGCAGAGAAAATGTTTCTTCACTCAACGTGTAATTCAACTTTGGAATTCGTTGCCAGAAAATGTGGTAAAGGCGGTTAGCTTAGCAGAGTTTTAAAAAGGTTTGGGACAGCTTCCTAAAGGAAAAGTCCAGAGACCATTATTAAATTGGACTTGGGAAAAATATTTCTGGGATAAGCAGCATAAAATGTTTTGTACTTTTTTGGGGGATCTTGTCAGGTATTTGTGACCTGGATTGGCCACTGTTGGAAACAGGATGTTGGGCTTGATGGACCTTTGGTCTGTCCCAGTATGGCAATACTAATGTACTTATGATACATTCACCAGCAAGATCATTCGGAGGTGTTCTGCAGCAAGATCCATAGCACCAACTCATTCTGTGTCATTACACAGCAAGACCCATTCCAATGAAATGCTCACCCACGAGTTCCACTGTACCATGTCATTCTTTGAGAACTGTTAACCAATAAGATCCATAAAGTCTAGTTATACTATGAGCTATGCCATTATGCTGTTCATAAGCAATGACCATACATCTGCATCACAGTACAGCAAGATTTGTTCCATCAAGGCACTCAAGATCCATTTTGCTAAGGAAATCTTTGATTAGAGCAGTTCACCATTTTTATTTATTTATTTTTATTTTATTGCGTTTGTATCCCACATTTTCCCACCTATTTGCAGGCTCAATGTGGCTTACAGAGTTTTGTTATGACATAGTCATTCCAGGCTATCAGTTACAATTAGTAAAGTACACAGATTAAGGGAAGGGAGAAAGAAGGTGTGAGGCAGGTTAGTGTAGAAGGTGGACTTGAATGACTGGGTGGGTTGGTGAGGTAGTTTTGTAGGCTTTGTTGAAGAGATGTGTCTTCAGAGATTTGCGAAAGTTAGTTATTTCATCCATGGTTTTCTTGTTCTATACTAAAATACACCATTCCAACTTGTTTTCACTGCAAAATATGGATTAATTTCTCCTAGCACAGTAATTTCCTTACAGACCAAAAAAACAGATTTTATCAAAACTGATCTCCGATGTCATAAACATCAATAACTAACCCTGTTTTCAGGGGTGGTAGGAAGAATCTCAGCCAGAAGTAGAGCCCTTTACTGGGTCGCATCTTCTAAAGAGAAAACACCGTTCTTCCAAATATTTTCCTTATGCTGTATGCACCAGTTACATCATAGTAAGGACCAACTGTCTGCAGTCTGTCCCCTAGGAAGGGGCTAGATCAGTTACAAAGTTATTTTAAAATATATTTCCCATTCTACCGGTATTTTTAGCCCACTGTGTTCTAGTCTTCTCTACTATTTTCAGCCCCATGTCCTGTTGCACTCAGATATTTTTGGCCTTTAAGGTCTGTTGTACTCGGGACATGAATCAGTCTCCAGCAAGATTCCTGGGGAGCTGTGCTTGAGTCTTGAAAAGTTTTGATCTAATCCCATGCAAACATATGATATACTCTTTCCACCAGGGCCAGTGTTAGACACACTGGCACACAGCGCAGAAATTAAGGAGGGGGCCCCATCCCTCTCTCCTCCCTTCCCTCTTCCAAATTTGCCCATCCACCATTACTACCACACATAAAACAACTTTAAAATGACATCTTCACACATTGTCATTCTCACCATTCTCTTTTTTAATCATTAGCTACCCATCAATTTTCTATCGCCTTCTCTCTCTCACCCTAGCTCTCCCATGTCCCTCTTAACACTCCCTAGTAACCCTCTCCACTTACTATCCTTCTCTCACTCAGCTCCTTGCCACCCCTCTTGGCCTCTTCCACATGGTTCCATCATTTTCAGCATCTCCCGTCTCCCTATCTCCACTTTTGTAGTTCAGCATCTCCTCTTCCTTTCCACCCCCCACACCCTTGTAGCCTGACATCTCCTCGTCCATTCCCCTCCATTCCACAGCACCTTTCTATCCCATCTGTCCTCCCCATTGTCCTCCCACTGTCCAGCATCCCTCCCTCTCTCACTTTTGCCCCTAGGTCCAACATATTTCCATCTTTCTTCCTTCCTACTCTCCCCTCCACCCCGGTCCAATATTTCTTCCTCTGTCTACTCTCCCTGCCTCTACTGTCCAGTATATATCCGTTTCTCCCCTCCACCTCCAGTTCCAACATCTCTCCATCTCTTCCACCCCCCAACTGTCCAACATATGTCCCTCTCTCCATTTTACCCCCAGGTCCAACATCTTTCCCTCTTCTCTTCCTTCCTACTCTCCCCTCCACCCCTATCCAAAAGTTCTCCCTCTCTCTACTCTCCCTGCTTCCTATTGTCTAGTACATCCCTTCCTCCCCTCCTCTTCTGGCTCCAGCATCTCTCTCTCTTCCCTTTGTCCCCATACCCAACATCTTTCCCTCCATTCCCTCCCCACCCCTCTCTCAACCACCCCCCTCCTCTCCAATCTACCTTAAAAAATATTTTTCTTCACAGGAGTCAGAGTCACTGGCAGTAATTCTGTAATTTGGCGTCAATACTTAAAATGATTTAACATCTCCAGACCGGATTCCTCCTTTTAGTAAAGTATATTACCTTCCTGACTTAAAGCGTGGAGAAAAACCAAAAGAATCTGATGGTTTACAAAATCTGACCGATTTTCTTGAACAGTCTGATACTACAGCTCTGGAAAGGAAAACTTTACTAGTCTCGATGGTGTTTGAACAAGATTTGAACTCCTTAATGAAAATATTCTTCAGAAATTCAACAAAAATGTTTCTTGGTGACAGAATTTGGATCTACCCTGACGTGGTGAAAACCACTCAGGATAGACGTAAAGCTTTCCTATCACTTAGAGAAGAGACACGAAGTTTGGGGGCCAAATTTTTTCTTTCTTATCCCTGTAAATGCTTAGTAAATTACCTTGATAAGAAATATGTTTTCTTTGAACCAGTGCAACTGAAAGAATTTTTGCAAATGAAAAAAGTTACCAGTTAGTACTCTGAGAAGTAAGAAAATCAGGATTTATTATGTTAATACGTGGATATCTCCAGGCCATCTTTGTTATCATTCAATTTCTTTTTTAAAAATATACCACCGATGTTTCCTAACGCCCCTATTTCTATTTCTTTCTTCTGTTTGAATTAGGTGGTCTAAGAAAGAGTTATATATCTTCAAGTTGATTCCTTTAAATAATATTTACTCTGAATTTCTGTCGCAAGATGTAAATGCTTGTATTTGAATTGTGAAACTTAAAAAAAAAAAAATGATTTAACATGGTAGAAGATGCCCCCAACAGCCAAGGTATGTGCAGTGGCGGCAGTGGGTGGGGAGCGGGCAGGGTGGTGGTGGGGCAGGGAGCAGCAGGGTGGTGGTGGACCAAAATGTGCCCCCTCTCCACACTTTGGGATCTGGCCCCCTCCCACCTCGAGGTCTGACTACGCCCCTGCACTGAATAGCAGCTGTATCCAGATAACTTCCAGTTGGTGCCAAACACCTGAATATTCAGTGCCAGGCCATGGATAGGGGTTACTACTGAACCTCTGGGTCTAATTTAGTTGGCAGTAGCCAGTGTTTAAAGAAATGCCGACTGCTGCCAGCTAAACATTGCCCACTTCAAAGCTCTCAAAATGTTTCCAAACCTTCATAAGCTTAAAATGAATCCTGACCTGGATGTACCAAAAATAGTGCTGAGATTACCCTGTCCTCCCTTGGCACATTAGCAGTTTTATACAAGAAATACTGCAGAGATTAAATGCAAGGGGCAGGCCCTGTGCATAGGACTTCTGTCATCCAAACTTACACTGTAACTCTACGTGGGCCATAGGATGCAAATATAGATAACATGCTGGTAGAAAAAGATAACCAACAAGCCTCACTAATGACCCTAATTCTAGGGATAGCTGACTTGTGTTTTACATACTACATTCTGCTCTTTTAGGTACAAACTGTGGCTTGCTTTCTCATGAAACGACAGGGGCAGCTTATTACTTTATTGGGCAGAATGCCACCTACTGAATGACGGTGATGCCAGACACATGAGCAAGTGAGCACCTTGAGATGAGTGAGGAGGGTCTGGGGTAGACTATGCTATCAGTGATGTTCTTTTTATGTTGGGGGCAGGGGGGAGGAAGTCAGGTCGGGGTGCTGCTATACTACCAGGACGTTTCATATATCAGGGACAGGGAGATGCCGCTAAACTACAGTGCTTTTAGTAATTCTTGTGGTGTTGGAGGTGGTGGAGAAATGCAAATCTTGGAAGCTTTTATTTTTAATGTCCCCCTTTCTATCCGTGTGTTAAGTCAATCACCGCACACACACAGACAGACAGGAAGGGGGATATTTTAGCAATGAGCTCCAGATTATTGTCAGGATGTGCACTGCTCTTTTCTGATAGCGCATACTTTGCAATGCAGCAATAATTTACATATTCGTTAATTACTGCATCTTGGTGATGAACTTTTGCGTTAGAAGTCGTGCACTCAGCCATCGGTGTGTGACCCTAACCTGCAGCTTCCTACTCTGACCCTTAGATTTGTAATTAATCTTTTTGAACATGGAAGCGGTTACATAAAGGAAGCTGGTATGATGGAAAAGGATAAGCGGACATCACAGGGCTGCTTACCTGGATATGGAGGCTATCTCCAGCTCCTCCTTGCTGA
Source organism: Microcaecilia unicolor (assembly GCF_901765095.1). NCBI lineage: Eukaryota > Metazoa > Chordata > Amphibia > Gymnophiona > Siphonopidae > Microcaecilia > Microcaecilia unicolor. Next base: position 9,542,823 of record NC_044044.1, read on the forward strand.
TGCTGGCTCAGGGCTGTCATCTCAGCCATTCTCTTCTCCATCTGCTCCAAACGCTCCAAGATGGACATCCTGAACTGATTGTCTAAGAAAGGAAGACAGAGTGAAGAAAGTAAGCCAAAATCTGGCTGCTGCAGCTAATGGAATCAACAGAGTAAATATACTATCTCATACAGTTCTGTTAGCACTATATGGACATATCTACCCAGCTAAATCAGACTGGCAGGGTCTAGTGCTGATATTCAGCATCACGTACCCAGAGAGTGCCACTGAATATCGCTACAGGCTGTCCTGGCACTCTCCAGTTACTGCCGGGATAGAGCTTGGAATTATTCGGGAACCATCAATATTCACTGCTAGTGCCCAGATATCTATCGGGCAAGCAGGACCTAATATTTAACAGTCTTAGGGCTCCTTTCAGAAAGCTGAACTACCGATCAGTGGCACGCTAGATGTGAAGAAGCCCATCCTATTCCCATGGGCTTCTTTGCATTCAGTGCACCGCTAATGGTAGTGCAGCTTTGTAAAAGGAGCCCTTAATTTGATTGGATCGCTAGGTAGGTACTGGCACCGAATAATTGGCAGTGCCTACATAACTTTTAGGAGCTGCTGAAGACCTGGATATTCAGTGCTGGGACTGACTACCTGGGTCTCATTTAGCCCACAGAGGCCATGAGCTGAATATCGACCCAAGGTGGTATATAAAGTATCTAATAAATAAATAAATCTCTCATACAGCCTCACATGCACTAGCAATGTTGTATAAATATCAAAAACACCCAAGTACAACTGCACACACCTGATCCATGCCATGTAGATATAAATGCTCATATACATAGTAACATAGTAAATGACGGCAGAAAAAGACCTGCATGGTCCATCCAGTCTGCCCAACAAGACAAACTCATATGTGCTACTTTTTGTGTATACCCTACTTTGATTTGTACCTGTCCTCTTCAGGGCACAGACCGTATAAGTCTGCCCAGCACTATCCCCGCCTCCGGCTCTGCCACCCAATCTCGGCTAAGCTCCTTAGGATCCATTCCTTCTGAACAGGATTCCTTTATGTTTATCCCACGCGTGTTTGAATTCTGTTACCGTTTTCATTTCCACCACCTCCCGCGGGAGGGCATTCCAAGCATCCACTACTCTCTCCGTGAAAAAATACTTCCTGACATTTTTCTTGAGTCTGCCCCCCTTCAATCTCATTTCATGTCCTCTCATTCTACCGCCTTCGCACCTCCGGAAAAGGTTAGTTTGCGGATTTTATTTATTTATTTACGTCAATTTATATACCGTATCTTATTGCAACTGCAAAACAGAACGGTTTACAATTTGTAAAAAAAAAGAAAACATTACAACATTATATGTACAATAAAACAGACAATGGAACTCCAATCGTGACAGGAAAGCACAGCAAACCAGAGTTAACTACATAGTATAAAACAATACAGGTTATGCTTCACTATACAGACAGCACCGCATGACAACTTAACTAAAAAAAAAAAATGAATGAAACCATGTTTCCCTTATTCTAAATTCTGTTCTACATAGGTGATAAAGTAGAAGGTTTTAAGAAGTGTCCGAAAATGAATGTATGATTTCTCTAGTCTCACCCCTTTGGAAGGCTATTCCAAAGAGAAGGTGACAAATAAAAAAAAAAAAATAGCTGCCTTGCTACTTAATTGGTAGTATTTTTATGTGCAAGTTTGTAAAGTAAGTGTTAGTGTTGGCACTTACAAGTGGAAGTAGTAAAATCACCACTTTTATGTGCAAGTGCCAACACTTAACAAATGGAAGCTGCTGGGTCCGTGCTATTAATGGATTAATATTTTTCAAATATTTGAACGTCTGTATCGTATCACTCCTGTTTCTCCTTTCTTCCAGAGTATACATGTTCAGGTCATCAAGTCTCTCCTCATACGTCTTGTAACGCAAATCCCGTACCATTCTCGTAGCTTTTCTTTGCACCCACATACCCTGTCAGTTCCATATTAAAGACCTCTTATGACTTTGCACGTCTCATCAGTGCTGCATAATCAAAACAATGTTTCATATAGTCTCACACACTGTCAATACTGTATTTATATAATGCCTCGTAAAGGACTGCATACACTTTCAGCACCATCTAAAAGGTAGTGATGTGTCACCCAATGCTGTCCACTCCGAAAATATATAGCATTTCCTGTCCACTCTCATCAACACCATGTAAATACAACATCTCGTATGACACTATGCACCTTATCAATGTCTCATATGCCCCCCCCCCCCCCCCAGTATACTATGCAGATTGTATAAATACAGCATCTTGTATACCATGGACACGTCAGTACTGTAGAAATTTAATAACCCCTTGTACAGAGATATTCAGGAACACAAATACAAAGACACACGTTAACACACATATCCGGATCATGTTCCCAGAATGACTAGCGCATAAACAGACTCAGACTTGGATAGATCCATACACACACATACAATCCTTCAGTATCTACCTCACATGGCAGTACATTCTGGCCCCTCCTCTCCACACTGTACCTTCCTTGTCCTGGTCCATTGTATCTCTCCAAAGTCCCAGCAGTCTCTGAGATCCACACGAGCCCCTTCTTACATCCAGAGACTGAACGACAGCTCTGTGTCACATTCACTTACGCACAGCAAGAGATGCCTGGAGAGACAGGGCTGCCAAGCCAGGCCCTCAGCACTGAAGTGTTTGCTCTGTCTCTGCCCTGGATAATGAAGGCACCTCACAGTTCAGGTTTCACAGGGCTTCTAAAACAACCCTGCCTGTTCTCACCCTTTCACCTCCCTCTATTCCCCCACAGATGGACACACATACAGAAGGGCTTGCTTGGCTCTACACTGCAGGAAGCCTCACACGTCAGGGCCTGCATTATGACAAACTAAAGGAGGACTTATACCCCCATCCTCCCCCCTTCATGGCTTTTCGCTACGGGACTAAAATAGCCACAAGTGGCAGTGGGACTGAAGCCATGTCACCCAGCCTCAATTCATCTCTCTCTCTTATCACACCTCCTCTCTCTCTTTCTCTACAGCCCTGTCATTCAGGCATGTTGAGAATGGCTTTTCACCATTCTTCCCCTCCACTTCCTTCTCTTTCTCTCATCAGTCCTGTCACCCAGGTAACTTAGGGATGGTTCCCCCCCATCCCTTCCCTCACCACCACCCCCAACGTGTACTTCCTCCTCTTGAGGCCAGCTCTCCTTCATTCCTCCTCATCGCCTCCCTCAGACTTGTCACCCAGGCAAGCTGGTGATGGCTCCCCTGAATTCCCTCCTCTCTCTCTCTTCAGCCTTTTATCCAGGTAAACTAGCTCCCCTCCATCTCTCCTCTGCCCTTTCACCCAGGCAAGCTGAGGCCGTATCTCTCTCTCTAACATAGGCAAGATGAAATCAACTCTCCTCATCTATCCTCAACGCTGCTATCCGAGAAAGTTTCACTCTATTCTACCCTTGCATGTTCTTTTCTTTCTTACACACATTCATGCTTTTTTTTTTTTTTTTTTACTATCCTTTGTTTCTCTTTGGCACCTTCTTTATGCCTCCCTAAACAGCAAATTAAAGACATTTTACTGGCATGAACATATGTCTGATTGAACCTACACACTACTATGTAGCTGACTGGGATTAGACAAGGGATTGGGAAGAGGGAAACCGAGGGCGATTCCACACCCGTGGAGAAAAGCTATGTAATACACCAAGTTATTACTCTTTGTTTTTGTACTTGAGATGAAGCCCATGACTTATCTTTGGTGTGCTGCATAATTTGAAACCTTCTACAAATAAAAAAAAAACATGGGCAAGTGTAGCTGTGGTTTAAATATAAGCTTTAAAAAAAAACGTTTGTCACTTGAAAGGCTTATATTTAAGCACAGAAAACAGGTACCGACGTGTGCTTTCACTTTTCGGTTTGCTCAGAACCGGCGCACTTAGAGGCTGGAATGGGCTTCCTTCCACTTCCAAAACAAATTAAAACCGGCAGATTTTAAACAGTAAATCTTCAAAATCTCCTCCTCCCCCCACACCAGCTTCGACCAGGTGGTAGGTTTCCAGCTTTAAGAGCAGGGTTTGTTTGTGAACTGTTCTCTGAGCGTTGGAAAAGGAATAGCAAAAAACCTCATTAACATCCATTTGACTACAGTTAAATCCAGTTTGTGGCCATCTTTGGCGTGAATGTTGTTTCCTGGGCTAAAGCCCTCTGAACATTCTGTGCAGATTAACGCTGGAGCTAGTCAGCTCTAATGTCGGCATTAGGTTCTGAGCATCGGGGTCTTGGGCATCTTTTCTCTGATCTTCACACTCACAAGGATCTCTTTCCATATTATCTCTATTGTACCGCATGTTATTCACTGTTCTAAGAACTGCTTACAAAGATTGCAAAAAGTGTGTGGAGCGGGAACAGAGTTATACTCTTGCTGCAGACAGCAGGGGAGGAGAAACAGTGCTGATAGTAAGGTCCTGGGAAGGAGATGTTGTTATTGCGGATGCTATTTTGGAGGGGGAGGGAGAGAGGAATATTGTTAATCCTGGTAGGAGGAGGGCAAAGATACTATAAATAGAAAGGGGAAATACTCATAGGCGGTCGGTGGCCAAACTATTTGGGGAGGCTAAAGGGGGTGGGGCTTACACAGAAAAAAAATAAGTAAAAATAAAAGTCATCACAAGCAAAATATAAGAAAACCAATGGACTGCATTAGGGGCTGCCCATCAGTTATGTTTCAACAAAAGAGACTCTTTTGTTGAAACATAACTAAATGGGCTGAGATCTGCATGAAACAAAATATTCATTTTTTTATTTTGACTTAAAACCTGCCTCAGAGTCAGCACTTACCTCTCAATGTGCGCTGCATGCCACAATTTTTTTTTGAATTTATTATGGTCTTCTACCATCGAAGCTAAGGAAGTGGATGGAAACTCTTAGCCAGCCTTGCCTTCTCAGTGACGGCCCCGCCTGCGCGTTCCCGACTTTGCGGAAGTTGCATCATGACGGGAGCACCCTTGTGGGAAGGCTGACTGGCTGAGGGCTGAAGGCAGCAGATGAGTCAGCGCAAATCGACGATCGCTATTCGCTACTACTGTAGCGAATAGCAATTAAGGCGGGAGCACTCAGGAGTCAGGGCTCGATCATGTCGGCAGGGCAGGAGTCGCCAGCCCTGAAGGCTGAAGAGACTGAGGCGCGCAGGGGAGAGAAAGAGGAGAAACAGGGCACAGGCAGCACTGCAAAGAAGAGAGAGGAGTTGGGACTGGTTGGAGGAGGAGAAGGGAACGGAGAAGAATAAAGACAGAGAAACAGCTGATCCATCCTGCGCCTGTTGTTGAGAACTTGTGGCTGCCGGCTGGGGAGGCTTAGCCACCCCAAGCCTCTTAAACCGGGCGCCTATGGAAATACTGTATTATTGATAGAAGAAAAACTACCGATAATTAGCAGCACGTGTGGGAGGAGACAGGATTATCACTGCTGACAGGATTTTTCACATTCACAGTTCTTATTATTTGCAGTATAATAACTAAAGATGAAATATCTAAGCAGTATACAAGTATTTCAGTATATATCAAAGGTATGAACAGGAGAAACACAAGAAGGGGCCTAAATTACAATTAAAACAATAAAGGGATAAGGGATGAGGGATATTACACACAGTAACAATGTAAATGACGACAGATGAATGGTCCATTCAGACTGCTCAACAAGGCGGTCAGAGCTACACCTGCCACTCTGTGCAAATTATAGTCATTTATGATTAAACACTAGTTGGCAATTTGCCTTCATGCCAACCACAAATAGGCAGTCTTGAAACAATATATGTTTAAACAAAATGTATTGCTACAGTATTTCACTTACTAATTCCAACAATAAGATGTCTTCCTCCTCCCCCCCCCCCCTTCGAAATGCATAGCACCCTCACTCATAACATTGAGTGATGCAGACCCGGGGAGGTGAACAGCAGGGGTGTAGCCAAACTTGACATTTTGGGGGGGCACTAGGCATATAGGTGTGACGACTGATTAGGAGTATACCAAATAATGCCTTAGAGTGAACTTTATGATGGATTTCTAAGTAAATGCAAGATCACTTTCTACCCCAAAATAAAACCTACAAATAAATTATCTGGATACCCATGAAATGTTAAAAACTTGTGGGACACAGTGGGCCTGATATACAGACCGCAGGACGCAGCCCGCTAAGTGCCGCAATTGGCACTGACCCTGGATATTCAATGTCAGGCTGTTTCCGGTGACTGGAATTGAACATCCAGTAAGACCTAAAACAGTACAAAACAAAGTCATAACACAGTTTATACCAAATTGTTTAACCACTCTTAGGTTTTGCCTTTGGATTTAACAAGCAATACCATCTGCATGTAAGGTCTAGATAAACGAATTTAAACAATCTATGTTGAAAGCATATGCCCTAAATATGTAATACTTGGTAGCAATAATGAAACAGTGATGAAATATTCACATAGCAGGAAGTCAACAGATTAAATTTCCACTGAAAATAATTAACTTTGTATGAACAGCATTCAGCTGACACTTTGGGAGCTAAGCACCCCCACAGCTGGAGGCAGGGTTGGCCTCAAACTTAAGGAATACCACTTATATCTAACTTGCAGGTGCTGGAATCTGAACCAAAATCTCCTGCAAAGGAAAGGTTTAATTCTGACCTATAAATCCCCACACTTCTCAACTAGCTGGTTTCTCTAGGTGAGCTACCTGATAATCTCTTTAAAATTTTACTGCTTATTGCTTAATAATTTTAATTTAGCACTGTGAAACCTCTCTCTCTCTCTTGCTTTCTTCCTGTTCCTGCCAAACTCTGATAGAGAGGAACTGCTAAAATTATTGGGAATATTTAGACTTAGTGATAAGGAAAGTTAGCAATATCAGTTTTTAAAAGTTAAATCAAGTGAAAATTCTTGCTCAAACTGGACCATTTGGGTCCATTCAACTAGAGCATTCCCTTGATAACAACAGCATTCAGCTGACACTTTGGGACTTCACGGAAGAGAGTGTGTATCAACAACTTGGAAAGCTGAAGGTGGACAAAGCCATGGGGCCGGACGGGATCCACCCCAGAATACTGAGGGAGCTCAGAGAGGTTCTGGCGGGTCCTCTTAAAGACTTGTTTAATAAATCCTTGGAGACGGGAGAGGTTCCGAGGGATTGGAGAACGGCGGAGGTGGTACCTCTTCACAAAAGTGGGGATAGGGAAGAAGCTGGAAACTACAGGCCGGTAAGCCTCACTTCGGTTATTGGAAAAGTAATGGAAGCCATGCTGAAGGAAAGGATAGTGAATTTCCTGGAAGCCAATAAGTTGCAAGATCCGAGACAACATGGTTTCACCAAAGGGAAATCGTGCCAAACGAATCTCATTGAATTCTTTGACTGGGTGACGGGAGAATTAAATCAAGGACGTGCTATGGACGTCATCTACTTAGATTTCAGCAAGGCTTTTGACACGGTTCCCCACAGGAGGCTCTTAAATAAACTAGACGGCCTGAAGATAGGACCCAAAGTGGTGAACTGGATTAGGAACTGGTTGACGGACAGACGCCAGAGGGTGGTGGTGAATGGAGTTCGCTCTGAGGAGGGAAAGGTGACTAGTGGAGTGCCTCAGGGATCGGTGCTGGGGCCCATTCTGTTCAATATATTTGTGAGTGACATTGCCGAGGGGTTACAAGGTAAGGTTTGCCTTTTTGCGGATGACACCAAGATTTCCAACAGAGTGGACACCCCAGAGGGTGTGGAAAACATGAAAAAAGATCTGAAGAAGCTAGAAGAATGGTCTAACGTTTGGCAATTAAAATTCAATGCGAAGAAATGCAAAGTGATGCACTTGGGGAGTAGAAATCCAAGGGAGACGTATGTGTTAGGCGGGGAGAGTCTGATAGGCACGGACGGGGAGAGGGATCTTGGGGTGATAGTATCTGAGGACCTGAAGGCGACGAAACAGTGCGACAAGGCGGTGGCAGTAGCTAGAAGATTGCTAGGCTGTATAGAGAGAGGAGTGACCAGCAGAAGAAAGGAGGTTTTAATGCCCCTGTATAAGACGTTGGTGAGGCCCCACCTGGAGTATTGTGTTCAGTTTTGGAGGCCGTATCTTGCGAAGGATGTTAAAAAAATGGAAGCGGTGCAAAGAAAAGCTACGAGGATGGTATGGGATTTACGTTCCAAGACGTATAAAGAAAGGCTTGCTGACCTGAACATGTACACCCTGGAGGAAAGGAGGAACAGGGGTGATATGATACAGACGTTCAAATATTTGAAAGGTATTAATCCGCAAACGCACTTTTTCCGGAGATGGGAAGGCGGTAGAACGAGAGGACATGAAATGAGATTGAAGGGGGGCAGACTCAGGAAAGATGTTAGGAAGTATTTTTTCACGGAGAGGGTGGTGGACGCTTGGAATGCCCTCCCGCGGGAGGTGGTGGAGATGAAAACGGTAACGGAGTTCAAACATGCGTGGGATATGCATAGAGGAATCCTGTGCAGAGGGAATGGATCCTCAGAAGCTTAGCTGAAATTGGGAGGCGGAGCAGTTGGGGGGAAGAGGGGGTGGTGGTTGGGAGGCGAGGATAGGGGAGGGCAGACTTATACGGTCTGTACCAGAGCCGGTGATGGGAGGCAGGACTGGTGGTTGGGAGGCGGGAAATACTGCTGGGCAGACTTATATGGTCTGTGCCCTGAAAAGGACAGGTACAAATTCAAGGTAAGGTATACACATATGAGTTTGTCATGGGCAGACTGGATGGACCATGCAGGTCTTTATCTGCCGTCATCTACTATGTTACTATGTCATTCAGCTCCAACTGTTCTACTGGTGCTTTCACTAAGCCATCTTTATTCCAGGGACTTATCTATATACAAACACTGAGCCGGGAGACAAAGATTAACCCCCCCACACACACATACATACAAAAACACATGCCTGTTACAACTAAACAGACTTGAAGAAGAAATAAATACGTAACACAGAACAGAACAGACCAGACTGCCACTGGACTTCTGTATGAAGGTAGGTCTGCCCTCATTATTCAATCTCTCTCTTATAAATAGTAGTAATAAACAATATTAAGTGCATTTTTATAATATACCACTGCATTCCACAAACAAAAGGAGCAAGTTCCCACAAACCATCTTTCTCTTTTGATCTAGGCACAGGAAAAAAAGATTTTAATGCTCCCAGGTTTCAACCTAATTCATGTTTAATGTGGGATATAAATGTCATAAATAAGTAAAGTATATAAATAGATAGACAGAAACTCTGAATGTTGAGCACTTGATTCTCATAACATGATGTCTGTTTTAGTGGTCCTTTACCAGGAGAAAAACATCTCTGCACGAATACTACACATGCTATGGTATCCCTATAACCAGCTCCTCCAAATGACACACTGATTACTACTACTACTACTTAACATTTCTAAAGCGCTACTAGGGTTACGCAGCGCTGTACAGTTTCACAAAAAAGGACAGTCCCTGCTTAAAGGAGCTTACAATCTAAAGGATGAAATGTCAAGTTGGGGCAGTCTAGATATCCTGAATGGAGGTATAGCGGTTATGTGCCGAAGGCAACATTGAAGAGGTGGGCTTTGAGTAAGGATTTGAAGATGGGCATGGAGGGGGCTTGGCGTATGGATTCAGGTAGTTTATTCCAAGCATAGGGTGAGGCGAGGCAGAAAGGGTGGAGCCTGAGTTGGCGGTGGTGGAGAAAGGTACTGAGAGGAGGGATTTGACCTGAGAGCGAAGGTTTCGAGTAGGAATGTAAGGGGAGATGAGGGTAGAGAGGTAGTGAGGGGCTGCAGATCGAGTGCATTTGTAGGTAAGTAGGAGAAGCTTGAACTGTATGCGGTACCTGATGGGGAGCCAGTGAAGTGACTTGAGGAGGTGATATGGGCATGTCGGTTCTGACGGAAGATAAGACGAGCAGCAGCGTTCTGAACAGATTGAAGGGGGGATAGATGGCTAAGTGGGAGGCCAGTGAGGAGTAGGTTGCAGTAGTCAAGGCAAGAGGTAATGAGACAGTGGACGAGTATTCGTGTGGTGTGCTCAGAGAGGAAGGGGCAAATTTTGCTGATGATGTAGAGAAAGAAGCGACAGGTCTTGGCTATCTGCTGGATATGCGCAGAGAAGGAGAGGGAGCCATTATTCTTCTTCTTCTGCTGTGTACATTTGCATGCTGCAGAAGCCGGAATGTTTGAAAATATAAGTGAGATCAAATAAAAATGGCACCAACAATAAAGAACAAGAACATGGAAGAAGTAGCTCATAGGCTTGTTTGCTTTGTTTTGAGGGTACGGGGGAATCAACATGACAGCTGCATGGGGCAGCGGAAAAAGAGATTAACCTCTTTGGCTAAGGCTTCAGCTTTTGGTCATCAAGCTCCTGTTCTCTTCTCAATCAAATCTCCTTGGGCAGTGTGCTGCGCAGGCAGCACTGAAGACAGCTGCTTACGGCTGCCCCAGTCCGTCTCGCTGCTTTGTCCCACACTCAGAGGAAGTTGAAAAGGCGGCATGAAGCACCAATGGAACCAAGGCAGCCGGAAGCACCTGCCTTCAGCACTGCCTACGCCATGGCTCACTGCTGGAAAAAGGGATGAGAGATAGTCGGCCAGACCCAAAAGAACGAAGGAAGAGAACAGCTGCCTGACAGTGGGGACAGGGAACAGGGAGCCCGAGGAAGCAAAAAACCACCTGGCTGGCCACTATTGTTGGGGGGGAGGGGCGGCTGAGACAGAAATGGGGGGCCTAGGATCCTGAGGCCTCCTGTTCCTACGGACTGGTAACAGTACAGTCATAGGCATAATCTCGATCTATGGGCCAAGTTTTTCATGACTGAAAGAAAAGCTGAAGGAAAAAATGTAGATCTAAAGGGAGCGAGTTCCATAGTGTTAGTGGTACAATGCTAAAACAGGAAGAGCAGGCAGAGTGAGAACAAATCTGTAGAAAGGTGAGGATGACTAATACGTTGCTGGTTAGCCAAAGCATAGGAAGGGACATACAGGATTAAGGAACTATGTAAAGATGGAATGCCAGAATGGAATATCTGATAGGCCAGGATAAGAATTTTAAACATAATTCGGTATAAGTAATAAGAAAAGTAATGCACTGTCATATTTTTGATATTTTGAACAACTTGCAGTATTCGAAGTCGGTATTGAAGTAGGCCTTGGAGAAGTAAATTACAACAGTCAAGATGCAATATAACAAGTGAATAAATTAATAATTGGAGAGAATCAATGTGAAACGACAATCAGGAAGTGCAAATCTGTTTTAATATATAAACGGATTTGGGGGGGGGGGGGTCACGTGGTACCTTGATGAGAGAGCAGGTGTCGTGGAAAGAGCTCCTAAGTCATGACCCCCTAAAACTTGCCTTCTAAAGACTTTTTTACTAAAACCATTAAGGGAATTTTGAGGGAAAAGGAGCTGGGAGTCATGGACTGGTGTAAGGTGGATTATTTTAAAGAAGTGATGGCATCTAAAGCGCAGCGCCGAGAGAAGGACAAAGCACAACACAGTGAATCCAAGATGGCAACCGGAGCAGACTCTGGAACTTCTACTGTTAGCTCTGCATGGGTGGCGGAGATAGTGTCGGAAGTGAAACAAGCTACTGATGCATCACTGGATAAAAATCTGCAAGCGATCACGGATAAATTAGACATTGTTGACGGTTGGCTGGAGGCGCTGCGGGGTGAGGTCTCAGCATATTACCAGACCGTATCAGATTTGGAAGATCAAGTGCAGCAAATATCTGCTTCGAACTTAAATTACCAGTCTAAGCTTAAATTACTGGAGAACAATATTGATGATATCGAGAATCGTTCGAGGAGAGGGGATCTGCAATTAGTGGTCTTACCTGAGTCTGTCCATGAATCAGATTTGAGGACATTTTTGGAATCCTGGTTGGTCTCAGTGTTGCGCCTACAATCATCAGCAGGGCTTTTGCGAGTGGAACGGGCCCCCAGACTAGGACCCAGGAAGTCAGCAAAGCTTAGACCTCATGTGGTCATCTTCAAAATTTTGAATTATGCACACAAAGCAGAGATTTTGAGGGCCATTAAAGCTAAGGGTCCACTAAAATATGAGAATAAATCGGTTCTGTGTTTCCAGGACTTCTCTACTAGAGTGTCGAACTTGAGACATGCTTATGCTTCTGTTTGCGAAAGGTACTGGTACTGCCAGCAACCTCTGGCGGGCAAAGACTAGTGAGTCTCTGCCAGGAGGAAAGTCAGGGTTGTGCTGAGCAGCCAAATAAGGAGTTAATGCCGCAGAAAAATGATGCCTCTTGCATATCCAGCACCATGCAGCCTGGGCCATGTGCAAAAAAAAAATTAAAGTGTAAGAATGGAGGAGTACGACCCAGAATTGTGTGTATTTGCTAACTGAAATGTTCGTTAGTAAACAAATTCAGCTCAATGTTAAGTATAGAAAAATCCCCTGTGCCCAGATACTAATCGTTAATATGTTTCATTATAGAAGCCACATTTAGGTACTGTATATTCAACAGTCCCAACCCCCCCCCATGGGATCTAGGCTTTTGCAACACCAGAAGATTTAAATGGGCACGCTTCCCTTGTCACAGATAACCTTGCAGCATTCTGTGCAACACTCATTCATCTTTCACCCTCACGTATATCGGGTGCATTTGAAGAGCATATAACCACTTTGGTATTATGATCATATAATAGAGAGCTATACACCCCAGGAGAGAAATAGGACATGCCCGCCAGAGCTCTAGCATACACTTAGTAGTAGACAATGACTGAACATTCTTAGTGCGCAGTTCCTGCAGCACAACTGGGATATTCACCCCCAAATATATGAGGCACCCATCTGCCCAACCGAGTGGAAACTCTCCAGGCTAGGCCGTCTGAATCCCCAGTGAAGAAGGAAGAGCCTGTGACTTCACTTTATTAAGCTTAAAGCCCGAACGTTGACCATACTCCTGCAGGAGATTCAATAACACTATGAGAGATGAGTGAGGATTCGTCCACAAGTCATCCACAAAAGCTAAGACTTTAAAACTCTGCCCACAGTCAATCCCTCTAAAAGAGTTATATTCTGCAAGGCACACAGAAGGGGTTCTAAAGTAATAACAAACAGCAAGGGGGGTAAGAGACAACCCTGGCATGTACCACAACAGATAGGAAAGGTTTCTGTCCAAACCCCATTCACAATAAGGGCTGCCCCTGGGCCTGCATACAGGGTGATTATTGCCTAGGAGAGTCATCTACCTATCCCAATATATGTAAGTGTCTCAAATAAGAATGGCTGAAGTACCCGATCAAAGGCATGCTCTGCATCTAAACTGGTCACTAGCAATGGGATTTCCTGACGTTGACAATAGGTCAAGGTTAATAATAATTTACGCATATTTAATACTGATTGACGGCCCTTCACAAATTCCACCTGGTCAGGACGTATAAGATCATGGAGAACTGCAAACCGTGAGACTACAATTCACGAAAAAATTTTAAGACTAAATTTATGAGAGAAATAGGATGATAACTCCCTGGTTCATCACTAGGGCAAGAAGGCTTAGGTATTAATTAGCACTGTGTTTTCATGCAGAGAAAACCACTGGGTCTCGACTACTTCCTCAAAAATACTGAACTAGTGGTCCTACCAAGTGATATTGTAACAGCTTATAAAATTTGCCCGTGAATCCGTCCGGGCCCAGAGCCAAGCCTAATTTAAAGGCTTTGATTGCAAATTGCACCTCCTTCGCAGTAATGGCTTCCCTGTGACGGAAAAGCCAGCCGAGGCATTCTGGACCGCCTAAGATAATCCTGGATAGATGCCGCTAAATCTGGGAAAACCACTCTCTCTCTATTGAGATCTCGAAAATGTTTGACAAATACAGCTGCTATTTCTTCCACCTTTGATGTTACCCCTCGGAGTATTAATAGTTTGGATATGAAATAAAACATTTTAATAGACAGTACAGGATGTAAGCAAAGATAGAACATGTAAATAGATAAAACAGAGTAACAGGAGTTAGAAAATAAGGGGATTAATTTCAAGAATTTTACTGCTCTATTGCCTACTGCTCATGTTTGATCTATTCTTACTGTACAACCGTCTTGAGTGAATTCCTTCAAAAAAGGCGGTAAATAAATCCTAATAAATAAATAAGAAAGTTGCATGTGAGGTCAGAAAGATACTTGAATACTATCTTAGAAGGGTAGGAGTGGATAAACAAGCATCCATTCATCCCTATCCTATTTCCCAGTCCCTACTTAAGTCCCCACCCCCAATTAACACTCGACCTCTCAAATCCAAATTATTTCTTTAGCACTGCCAATTTTCCAATTATCTTTTCTATTAAACAACCCAGTTCTTGCTTAACCACCCCCCAAAATATGCATTCTTCCCTTCCCTTAATTCGACACTCTAGCATGTGCCGCCTGCTTCTCTTACTTGCTCTCTGACCCAGCACATTTTTTCTGTCTCCTTTTGTGTGTGAACATTTCAACTCTGTAGGACATACTGGGAGCTAAGACTAATGCATGCATTCACAGTTGTCGCTGGGCCCTGCAGGATAGCTGCAATTTGCTGGTGTACAAGTTCACAGCTGTGTCATGGTGATATTCTCTTTCATCTTTTTTCAATATTTCTCTCTTCTCCACTCCTAGTTAACAATTTTTTATACACTGTTTATAAGTCCATTAGCCATTATTAGGATGGACTTGGGAAAATCCACTGCTTATTCCTAGGATAAGCAGCAAAAAATCTGTTTTGTTCTGGGATCTTGCCAGATACTTGTGACCTGGATTGGTCATTGTTGGAAACAGGATACTGGGCTTGATGGACTTTCCAGCTGCCCTAGTATGGCGTATGTATGTACTTACGATGCTTCATTCCCTATTTGTTATAGGTGGAAGTGGCAATTGGAGGTCCTTGTTCTTCATTCTTCAGCAGCTAGCACACCAGCGGAGGAAGGGTCAGCAATGATGAGCAAACTGTTCTGTGCTCTTCTCACAAATGGCTGAAAGTGTAAGCTGTTTGTGTATGTCAGTTAGCCACAATGCCAGTTTGTAGATTTTCTTTGGCAGTGCAGACATACTTGTAGCCCCAAATGAGGATTCTGTAACCCTCTTTGAGGGTCATGACCCATAGTTACTACTACTAATCATTTCTATAGCGCTACTAGATGTAAGCAGAACTGTACACATATATGCAGGTAATTTCTCTGTCCCTAGAGAGCTCACAATCTAAGTTTTTGTACCAAGGGCAATGGAGAGTTAAGTGACTTGCCCAAGGTCACAAGGAGAAGCAGTGGGAATCAAATCCAGGTAGCCAGGATCAGAGCCCGCTGCACTAATCATTAGGCCACTCCTCCTCTGGAATCACTTCATGTTCAAGAGAAGTACAGTGCTACATTACAGCGCTATACATCCTGAGAAACAGTTCAGCTCTATTGCCTGTGAGGTTATACAACTGAAAAGGCCTAGAACTATTTTCAAGGTCTGTAGCTCCAGAGGACCAAACTCAGGGAAGGCAGATCAGGAACTAAGACATGCTGTTGCTGAAGTGCCCCCTATCTCATTGCTCTCTTTCTCTGTCTCTGAAGAGTTCCATTACTGCCCAAATCTCACACAGAAGCGTAGGAGACAGAAATGTTTATCATATTTGGAAGCGCTGAGGGCATAGGTGGTCTGCCAGCTTTCTAACTCCATCATGATTTATAGAGGGGCATTGTTATGGGTCACACTCACAATCTTTCCATTCCATGCAAGAGGATGACCACCTGTCAGAACTGTCTGTCAGAAGCAGCACTAACCCCAGCAGCTGCCCTCCTGTTCCTCTCCACAGCCAATCCATACACTATCCATTCTCTCTTTCCCTCTATGGCAACAAATAAAAATCAGTTCCAAGAAAACAGATACAAACTACTAGAGGGGGCAACATGGGCAAAATAGGGGCAATAACTACAGATATAAGAACTTCTGAGGGGTGAGAACACACTGGGTAAAGCAGGGCCAATACAACATTTACTCAAGGGATGTAATAAAAGCCTCTTTTGTTTAACGCATACTTGAACACATTAATATTTGCAACTGAATATTTTTTTTGTTTGTTTTTGTTACATTTGTACCCCGCGCTTTCCCACTCATGGCAGGCTCAATGCGTCAGGCAATGGAGGGTTAAGTGACTTGCCCAGAGTCACAAGGAGCTGCCTGTGCTGGGAATCGAACTCAGTTCCTCAGTTCCCCAGGACCAAAGTCCACCACCCTAACCACTAAGCCACTCCTCCTCAATTTTAACATGATTTGACATGCATTTGCAGATCATACCCAACAAGAGGTTCTTGTTGATAAAGATCAGTTTCTGACACCTACCCTACCAAATGTATGCCTTGCGGAGTTCCCGCGTTTTTTTTCTTTCTTGACAGCGATGTCTCAGCGCCTGCGTAACCCTAGTAGCGCTTTAGAAATGGTTGTTGTTGTTGTTAAGTGCTGCTCAGTCTGCCAGCAGCGGGGGGTGGAAGCAGCAGGGCATTGTGGCCTCTACACAGCTCCGGAGTGCACAGAGTTAGGATGTGGGGAGTCTGGGCAGGTGGCTAAGCCAACGCCAGCATTTGGGGTTTCAGCAGGACTGTCCTCCTTGGGGGAGCCTGTTAAGGAGGTTGTCTCATTTTGTTGTTCCCAGCATCTGGCCTTGATCTCCCTCTGCACTTGGAGCCCTTTTCTGCCCCAGGGTCTGTGGCCTGACACAGCCGAGTGCTTCAGGGGATGATTTTCCCCCAAAATTTGCTTTGGCCTTTTGCCAGAAGGAAGTTGTGCTGCAGGAAGACTCCTCGTCCTTCCCCCCTTTTAAAGACAAGTGTGGGGAATGGGAGGAGGAGGAACTCCTGGACTGTGCTTCTCAGGGGTCGGAGGCTTTACCTGGATCTGAGGAGAACCTCAGGGACCAGAAGCGGGGGGGGGGGGGGGGGGGGGCGACTCCTGACAGAAGGAGCTGCCATTGGGGGAGGATGCCTCAGTTGTCTGCATTTTCCATTGGGAAGAGCTGCAGGAACTTATTTTCCAGGTGTCTTCCTTTCTGCGGTTCGAGGAGTCTCTCCCGGAGGCTCCTTGGATGATGGATCCTTTGCTTAAGGGGGTTCGCAGATCCTCTCACTCTTTCCCATGCACCAGGACATTCGTTATGTCATCCAGGCGCAATAGGCTTCTACCGATGCCCCTTTTCGGGTTCGCCTCTATCCCATTCTGGAGCACAATAGGGAAGTCCTTGCGCCCCCACCCCAATGGTGGATGCTGTAGTCTAGGTGGTCACCAGGAAGAATACAGTTCCCGTGGATGGTGGCGTCACCCTTAAGAATCCCCAGGATCACCAACTGGAAGCACTGCTTAAGCACAGTTTTGATGTGGCTGCCTTGGCTGTTCAGGCAGCCAGTCAATGGCCGAGGAAGCGTCTCTTCTCCTTGTGTGAGCGGAAGTTCATCTGGTAAATCTCTCTGCAGTTCATGTCACTGAGGTGGACGTGTACTGAGGTGGACATCTCCTGGACCCAGGAGAATGGAAGCTCAGTCCAGAGGCCTTCTCTCAAACAGTGGATCGCTGGGGCCTCCAGGTCATGGACCTCATGGCATCTGCCGTCAACACTCAGGTTCCTTGCTTCTTCAGCCGGTGGAAGGACGGTCAGAAGGAGGGACTTGATGTGCTGGTACAGCCTTGACTCAGCGTTGGCCTGCTTTATTTGTTCCTCCCTTGGTCCTTGAAAGGAAGAGTCCTGCTTCAAATTCAGCATCATGCCGGACAGGTGGTTTTGGTGGCGCCAGATTGGCCACGCAGGCTGTGGTACAGAGATCTCATTTGGCTTCTTATGGCAGAGCCTTTTTGATTTCCACCGGTGACAGATCTTCTGTCTCAGGGTCCGGTGCTCATGTCAGATCCAGCTTGGTTCTCGCTTATGGCTTGGCTCTTGAGGGCGTATTTGTTGAAGAAAGAGTTTTCTTCCCCTGAGGTTGTTTGAAGAAACATTCAATTCTCTTGCCTATATTCAAGTCTGGAACATGTTTGAAGACTGGTGTGGGACCATTCCATTGTGCCACTGCAGGCTGTGATTCCCTATATTCTTGATTTCTTACAGGCTGACCTAGATAAAGGTCTCATTTTGTCATCCTTGAGGGTGCAGCTGGCAGCTGTGCCAGTCTAGAGGGACACTATAGAAGGGGGGTATCGTGATCAAATTTGCAGGCATGGGCGAGGACACGCATGACAGCATTTTGGACAATCTGAAGTTTCTTTAAAGAGGAAGAAGGCAATTCTGTGTAAACAACATCGCTGCATTCTCTATTTAGAGGCTACTACAGAGTATAAAAGAGCAGCAAGTGAACTGTCATCAAGATAATATCACAGGGAACGAATAAGTCAGGCCCCATTTGGAGTACTGTGTACAGTTTTGGAGGCCATATCTCTTCAAGGACATAAGGAGAGGTGGTTCAGAGGTAGGCGACAAAAATAGAACAGGGTTTGTGCCATAAGACATATGAGAAGAGACTGGAGGACGTGAATATGTATACACTAGAGAAAAGGAGAGAGGTGATATAATAAAATTTACGTACATGAAAGGTATTAATATTCAAACAAACCTCTTTCAGTGATGAAGGGGCGGTAGAACTAGAGGACATGAATGGAGGTTGCAGGGAGGTAGACAGGAGTAACATCAGGAAATACTTTTTCACAGAGAGGGTATTGTATGCCTAGAAAGCCCTTCCAGGAGAGGTGGTAGAGTCAAAAATGCTGAAGCGAATTAAAAAATGCCTAAATAGAAAGAGGATGGAAACATGGCTGTTGAGGTGTTACCTTGAGCAACAGTAGTGGGAACCGAGGTCAGTGCCGGACAGCCTTCTATGGTCTGTATCCTGCAAATGGCAAAAGACTAAAAG
The DNA here is from genome assembly GCF_901765095.1 of Microcaecilia unicolor. Lineage (NCBI taxonomy): Eukaryota > Metazoa > Chordata > Amphibia > Gymnophiona > Siphonopidae > Microcaecilia > Microcaecilia unicolor. Next base: position 9,561,737 of record NC_044044.1, read on the forward strand.
AAGATTAACCAAATCCAGCATGGGGGAACTGAGGCTGATGCTAAACAGACTTCTATGGTCTGTGTCCCGCAAATGGCAAGAGAGACTGAAAGTAGATTCAGTTTCTCCAACACTGGGGGAATCAAGACCGATCCTGGACTGACTTCTACTGTCCGTGTCCAGCAAATGGCAAAATACAGGTGAAGCTTCAGCAACTCTAGTATTGTAGATCCCTTTATTGTCACATGCTGCAAGTAAAGGTGCTGTGCGACTCAGTGGGGAGGGGAAGACATCTTGACTGATAAGTTGAATACAGTCAGCAAGACTTGACGTCTTAGTTACAAAACAGTAATGCAATGGGAAGATAGGGGAAGGAAAAATTACAGCATATTCCAAGATGGGATGATAGGGAAACGCTAGAAGAAGTGGGGAGGTAAGACATCTTTCATTCAGTTGGGATATGCAGGCCATTCAGAGAGGAAAGAAAATCAGCTGAAGAAACTATCTTTTTCTGCGGCTTTCCAGACTGTCTTTTAGAACTTACTGTATAACCACATATCATCCCTTCATGTTTGGCTGCATGGTGGAGACTCAACAACCAACATTTAAGCATGGGCACCTGGGGCCTGCACAGAGTGGCAGGCACAGCCCTGGCCACCTTGTTGGGCAGACTTCATGGACTGTGTAGGTCTTTATCTGATGTCATTTACTGTGTTACTGTAAGTGACTGAAAACAAGATCAAGCAACTGCAGAAATATGACTCTCAAATGATAAAGAACTGTCAAGGGTCACTCAGAGATATTTAAAGGAACTGACCAACAAAAAAAGGAGATATTTAAAGGAACTGACCCAACAATAAAGGAGAGCCTAGGAGGTAGGGGCCTTAGTTGGAACAGCTGAATGACCTGTGATCCAAAGTGCTACGTTTTGTTTTGGTTCATAATTAGACGATTGCTGGCTAGCCATTCTGTCACTGAGCCCAAGAAGAGTTGAAACTTGGAGAAATCCAGGTTAATAGGGCCCCGTTCTGATATCATCTGCACAGATAGCAGCCTTGACAGTGGATCAAACTTGTGGAATTCATTACCTTTAGAACTGCTTCACAAAATGTTTTTCTGACCTTTTGGGGAAAAAAAGCTAAGGCATAGTTGTTTAGGCAGGATGTCAAGTGTTATGGAGGGAGCAGTTGGTATGGGGAGAATCCCCATTCAAAATTTCCACACGGAAAACATGACATTTACATGTGCATATTGCATACACATAAAAATTTTCAGAGTCACTACAAGTGGAAAGCTGCACTAGTGGAGATTTCAAGAGTGCATGGTTTGGGTGGAGCTTGGATAGGATTAAAATATACACATGTATTCCACATTTTACAAAAGGGGCCGGCTCTGCTTTACTTTTACCACATTTCACAAAGAATAAACGTAGAAGGGAAAAGGTTCCATACCAGCTTTTATACCTGCTCAGTTGTATGCGTGCTTTAAAAATGTGCTCATTTTGAATTCGGCTTTGCCTGAGAGATTAAGAAAGTAATTCTCGTTAATCCCATGTAGTTTTTTCGTCCACCTTGAAAATGAAAACGTTAAAATTGCAGCCTTGGTCAAATCTGTGTCCGGACTTTGTATACAGGGCCTAGGGCCTGCATTCGGGTTAATGGGGGCAATTTCTCTTTTTTTGACCTTGGTAAAGGCACGTAACAGGGGTGCATTTTATTGCCCCTCGTTTGCTCCTTGGCATGGAACTACTGGAAGCAGCGATTAGAGCGAATTCTGATATTAGTAGCTTGGTAATGGAGGACTGGGATTATAAAGTTGCGCCATTTGCTGATGATATCTTGTTGACCATTACAGGCCTCTGACATTCTCAGGCTTCTTGAGGAAATTTGTGCAATAATGTGAGGTGCAGAATTCAAGATCAACTTGACCAAATCAGAGGGCCTCAATGTTAATATGAATTTGGATCTTTGTAATGCTCTGCATACCTCTTTTTGTTGAGTAGCCTCTGAGCTTAAATATCTTGGAGTGCAGTTAAAGTCTCAATATGGGGATTTATTTAAAGCCAACTATCCTCCACTACTTAATGCAATATGCGCTGATCTTGAGAGGTGGACTATTTTAGCACTCATGGTTTGATAGGATAGCTGCAGTTTAGATGAACGTTCTTCCATGTCTTTTATATTTAATCCAGGTTCTTCAGTTCAAATTCCTAGGGTCTACCTGGCTAGCATTCAGATGACTGTGCAACAGTTTATTTGGAACCATAAACATTCGCAGCTGCCCCAGAAGATTCTGTTTCAGGATAGAAAAGTGGGTGGGCATGGCATCCCTAATCTACAACTTTACTATAGGGCAACCCAGGTGAAGGGAGCAACTGAGTGGTTTCAGAATGCAAGTCATAAGCTTCAAGTTGAACTCAAAGAGACCATGGTAGGCTTGATGGATCTTTCATGTCATATGTGGTTGCCTCCACAACCTGCTGTCGAGATGGGTGGACCTATATTTCTTCACATTATGAGAATCTGGGATGCTATAGATTGGCATCTTAATTTTCAGCTGTCTAAATATACACCAATAACAGGTGATCCTCTCTTCCCACTGGGCTCTGGGGGTAGTATTTTTCAAGAATGGGCCACTTTGGGTGTCAAGAGGTGGGGCCATTGGTTGATGAAGGTGAACTGCTGGCATTTCAAAAGTTGGTAACAGCAGTTAGCGTATCTGGCTTTAAAAAAGGTTTGGACAAATTTCTGGATGAAAAGTCCACAGTCTGCTATTTTTTTTTTTTTACACTTGTACCCCACGCTTTCCCACTCATGGCAGGCTCAATGCAGCTTACATATTGTATACAGGTACTTATTTGTACCTGGGGCAATGGAGGGTTAAGTGACTTGCCCAGAGTCACAAGGAGCTGCCTGTGCCTGAAGTGGGAAACGAACTCAGTTCCTCAGGACCAAAGTCCACCACCCTAACCACTAGGCCACTCCTCCACTCCATTGAGGCAGACATGGGAAGCAACTGATTGCCCTGGGATTTGTAGTGTGGAGTGTTGCCACGATTTGGGTTTCTGCCAGATACTTGTGACCTGGCTTGGCCACTGTTTGGAAAACAGGATACTGGGCTAGATTAACCATTGGTCTGACCCAATATGGCTACTCTTACGTTTTTATTTTAATTTATAGAAGTCTTTATTAAACATTGTTAACACAACACAAAACATACTCAACTCAGCACATTACATCTTGTTCCAAATGTGCTAGCCATAGTACTGAGTATTTAACAAAGAATACCTTAAGTAGTCAGCAATTCCAATGTAAACACATTTTGTACTTCAGATTTTGTCCGTTTTATTGTTACACCTCCCCCCCCATACTCTTACATTCTTAATGTACCTTATACCAGAGACTTATGTTTATGCCTATATGCAATTAGTGATTTATTTTTTTACATCCCTGAGTATTGAAAGTTAAAAGATTACTGACAATACTTTCTGAAAAAATATTTGTGAAGGCTTTCACACCATTAAGAAACTTATTTGTGTAATTTATAAATATCTTTATGCTAAGGTCCCTGTTGCGAGGAAATATGCTAGAGGTTTATAAAATACTGAGTGGAGTGCAACAGGAAGATGTGAATCGCTTGTTTACTCTTTCCAAAAATACCAGGACTAGGGGGCATGCAAAGAAGCTACTAAGTAGTAAATTTAAAACAAATCAGAGAAAATATTTCTTCACTCAATGAGTAATTAAACTCTGGAATTTGTTGCCAGAGAATGTGGTAAAAGCAGTTAGCTTAGCAGGGTTTAAAAAAGGTTTGGATAATTTCCTAAAAGAAAAGTCCATAACCATTATTAAGATGAACTTGGGAAAATCCACTGCGTATTCTAGGATAAGCAGCATACAATCTGTTTTGCTGTTTTACTGTTCTGGGATCTTGCCAGGTACTTGTGACCTGGATTAGCAACTGTTGGAGACAGGATACTGGGCTTGATTGACCTTCGGTCTGTCCCAGTATGGCAATGCTTATGTTCACCAGTGTCAGAACATCCTACTTTGTCAATGTTTCAGTGCAGCAAAGTTGGTACTCGAAGGATATTGGAAATGTGAGAGAGTACCCCCAAGAATCAAGTAAGTGATTAAACTGTGTTATCCTTTTGATACGGAAAAGCTACTCGCTGAAAAAAGGAAAGTCTTGATGTTATTAATTAATGCCTGGAATTCCATCTAACTCAGATGCTTCTTGTCTTGTAATCCGCAGTGACTCCATTTGGAGATACGGCAGAATATAAACTATGAATAGAATGTCCTACTGTTTCTTGTAGACCCCTTACTTCATTTTCAGCTTTATTGTGGAGGAGTGGCCTAGTGGTTAGGGTGGTGGACTCTGGTCCTGGGGAACTGAGTTCTATTCCCACTTCAGGCACAGCTCACTTAACCCTCCAGTGCCCCAGGTACAAATATGTAAGCCGCATTGAGCCTGCCACGAGTGGGAAAGCGCGGGGTACAAATGTAACTAAAATAAATAAAATAAAATAAAAGTGGGAGATGATCTGGAAGCCTCCAATTCCTTTGCAGCTTCCTTGTAACATTGTCTCATTAGCCCTTCTTTGTTTTTTTCTTTTTAATTCATTTATTCACATTTTAGAAAATTAAGAAGCATAAACACTTAAAAAGCAAGACACATCTTGGCAAAATAGAAAAGGAAAAAGAAAACAGATAGTATCCATTTCTCACAAACAAGAGAATGAGATCCAAGAAAAAGGAAATAAAAACCCTGAAGCGTAAGTCAGTAAAAGGATAAGAAAGTAGATCAATAGCCTACTGAAGCAGCAAATAACACAGTAGTTAAGCACTGGTCTGAGCATCTCCACCAGAGGCAGGGGATGGTTCCAACCTCCTTGCTGTCAAGAAAATCTTCAACTGCTCAGGGTCAAAAAAAAAAAACATATTTTTTTGAAGAATAAGTTACACAACATTTGCAAGGAAAATGCAATAGGAACTTAACCCCAAATTAAATCACCTGGGGACGCAACAAAAGAAATTTCTTCCTGCACTCCTCTGTAGTCTCTGTTAAATTAGGAAAAATAAAAACTTTTTGACCCATAAACAGCTTTTGCCTTTGGCGAAAATAGTTTCATGATATTTTCTCTATTCTGAGGAAATACAAAAGTGACAAGAAGAGTTGCACAAGACACAGCTTCAGAATCAGATTTCTCCAGAAATTCTGTCAAATTAAGACTGTCCTGGGATATAGCTTGTATTTCAAAATCCTGGTCAGCTCCAGAGGAACCTTTAAAACGTAATTTATTTATTTGGATTTTGGTCACACCTTTTTCAGTAGTAGCTCAAGGTGAGTTATATTCAGGTACACTGGGTATTTCCCTGTCCCTGGAGGGCTCACAATCTAAGTTTGTACTGGAGGCAATGGAGGGTTAACTGACTTGCCCAAGATCACAAGGTGCAGCAGTGGGATTTGAACCGGGCACCTTTGGATGTCAAGACTGGTGCTCTAACTACTAGGCCACTCCTCCACTTTACATTTAAAGGAATTTAATACAACTTGAAAACAGGTGGAATAGCCTAAGGAATTAATAGAATCTCCTCAAAATAACTCTTCAACAACTGTAGAGCAGAAAAAAACTAGATGTTTAGGAAAACTGAAGAAACGCAGAATCAAGAATCTCTGCCCTTCTTTGATATGCAGCTTTAATTTTGCCTTATCGATGGTCAGGATGGGGATGGGGGAGGGGCTTGGTTGTAAGGAGAGGCGTTAGAGGGCTGAGTTCTGAAAATAAAAAAGGTATTAAAACCTTGTATACAGTGGGAGAAGATTTATTTGAGTTGCCATGTTAGTACATGAATTGATATGATGTCACAGATGTTTTGTCATCAATGGCCTCTGTGGTTGTAATGCCTCTTGATGTTTTCATGTTAAATAAAGTTCTTATTATTTATTTATTTACGTCAATTTATATACCGTATCTTATTGCAACTGCAAAACAGAACGGTTTACAATTTGTAAAAAAAAAGAAAACATTACAACATTATATGTACAATAAAACAGACAATGGAACTCCAATCGTGACAGGAAAGCACAGCAAACCAGAGTTAACTACATAGTATAAAACAATACAGGTTATGCTTCACTATACAGACAGCACCGCATGACAACTTAACTAAAAAAAAAAAAATGAATGAAACCATGTTTCCCTTATTCTAAATTCTGTTCTACATAGGTGATAAAGTAGAAGGTTTTAAGAAGTTTCCGAAAATGAATGTATGATTTCTCTAGTCTCACCCCTTTGGAAGGCTATTCCAAAGAGAAGGTGACAAATAAAAAAAAAAAAAATAGCTGCCTTGCTACTTAATTGGTAGTATTTTTATGTGCAAGTTTGTAAAGTAAGTGTTAGTGTTGGCACTTACAAGTGGAAGTAGTAAAATCACCACTTTTATGTGCAAGTGCCAACACTTAACAAATGGAAGCTGCTGGGTCCGTGCTATTAATGTTTTCAATGAACCTATTTGTAAAATGGCTGCTCCCACTAAACATACTGGCTAATATACACACATTCCTGCATGTAGTTTAGACAAGGCTCCATGTCGGCAGATGCTTTTGCAAAATGCTCATGGAATTGAGCACATCAATTTCAACCTCTATGTTCTATATATAAAAGAGAGATTCACATATTATTGTACCGTATTATTTTATTGTGTTATATTGTAACTCACCTTGATCTGGTTGGGTGAGGTGCACAAGTTGAAAGAAACAGATGCACATATTGCTGAGGCAAGAAGAGCGGGGGGGGGGGGGGGGGGGGGGGAAGAACAGTAAGCACAGACAAAGAAATTACTGATGGGAAACAGACAAGCAGACAAAGGAAAAAAAAAAACCATAGGGATAGGACCAGTGTTGCCAGGTGGGCGGTTTTCCAGCCCAATTGGGCGGTTTTCCGCGACCCGCCATGGGAAATTTTTGCCCGCGGCGGGTTGCGGTTTTTTGGGCTTGTTTTGAGGTTTTTCCGCGGTTTTCTTAGCGGTTTTTCGGGCCGCGGGGCTAGTGACGTTTGGGCGGGGTTAGTGATGTTCTGGGCGGGGCCGATGACGGCGGGGGTGGGGGTGTCAGGGGCGGGGTTTGACTTTGGGCGGGTTTTGGGCTCGTTTGGGTGGGGAAAAAATTTTCCACCTGGCAACCCTGGATAGGACAGGTATATTCTAGGAGACAGACTCTACTTCAAATCACTCTGAGGGAGCTGGGTGCCTAGAATTGGGGGTCCTTGCTGATTATTGTCAAGTGAAAATAAGAACATGTAACTTAAAGCAAAGCTTGGTCAGTTCAGCTCCAGTATTCTTTTTCTCTGACCTCCATATAAGAGTTGGGGGGGGGGTGAGGGTTTTCATCTTCCACATGGTGGGAGCTGAACCACCCCCACAATTAGGGCAATACTTTCTGCCACTTGTACCTAGAATGCCAAGGGTACTTCTCAGTTGGGAATAACTGGGTAGTGATCGAAGGGGACAGAGGAAATTAAAACACTGGAAATAAAAAGCTTTGCATACTAAGAAATGTCCTCCCTCCCCCACATCCACTGTGCAGCGACACCTCAGCCAAACTCAAAAGGTATTTAATTTCAGGATCTTTTCATTCTAGGAGGCTCTCAAATAACTTCAGTGCTGTAAATCCAAAATGGCCAGGAAAGTGGAAATAATAGCTATAGATTTCGATGTTGAATTCATAACAACAGTGGCCAAAGAGGCAAAAGAATGAGACAAAATAATGTTGTGATAAATTAAAAGATTTTCAAACGAGGGAGAAAGTGAACAACCTAAGTTAACCAGTAGAAAATAACTGGCTGAGCCACGAAATAGCACACCTATGGTTAGTAATTATACACTGAAAAATATTATAAGGTGAAATATACTCATATCTGATAATTTCCTTTCCTTGATTTCTGCAAGACCAGTCCAGACCAATGTGTTACATCCTCCTACCAGCAGATGGAGGCAAAGAAGCTACAGATTCCAGTGACAATATTGGTAAAAGGAGTGCTGCAGCCTAGATCCTTTCAGCATGCTAAGCCCAAAGTTAAACAGTAGAAAATAAAAACATTTGAAAAAAAGATCACCCTTTAGGAAAACCTTTGCAGAACATGAGATAATCTGAGAATCAGAACCAGGGATGGAACCCAAGAATGCTTCAACCTTTCCTTCTTCCATGCTGAGACCTAGACTGGTCTAGCAGGAATCAATGAAAAGAAATTATCAGGTAAGAGTAAATTTTACCTTTCTTATTATTCTGCTAGAACAATTCAGACCAATGAGATGTACTAAATCTTATTCCTAGGGAAGGTCAAGACAGCGCTCTTTCCAGAACAGCCCTGCCAAAATTACTTCAGAACCAGAGATCAACCTTATGTCTGATGAAAGAATGCAGCGATAACCAAGCTGCTGTTCTACAAATATCCTCTGGGGTCACTGATCTGGCTTCTGTCCAAGAAGCTGCCTGGCCTTCGTAGAATGAGCATGACTCTGCAGAACCACTTTGTGGTTGAGAATGTACACTGCCTTAATAGCAAATACGCCAGTGATAACTCAGAGGTTACCTAACCCTTATGCTGACCACTAAGAAGCACAAGGATATGATCATACCCTGAAGGAATTAGTAACTTCTAGGTAAAGGAGGGCTCTGTGAATGTCTAGCTTATGCAGAATCTTATCTGATCCCCTGTTAGAAGGCTTCTGGAAGGACAGAAGAGTGATTCACATGAAACGGGGATACCACGTTCAATGAAAAAGATGGAAAAGTAGGCATGGAAACCAAGTCCACCAAGATAGATAGATAGGGAACCCTACAGGAAAAGGCTTGTAACTCAAGTTCTCCTAGCCGAACAGGTAGCAACATTTTCAAGGAAAGTTCCCTCAAGGAGGCCTAGCAGAGAGGCTCAAAGAGAGAGCCTGCCAAAGATGACAGCACTAAGTTGAATACTATTGCTCTCAAGGATGGACAAATCTGTATGACCCCCCACAAAAAGTGTATAACATCTAGCTGAGCTGCTATGAAAAAAAACACCAACCTTGCCCCTGAAACAAAAGAAAGATGCTACCTTAAGTTTCTTCCTTCTATGGTAGGGAAGCCCCACCCACTGCATCCCAGGATGCATTGGGAAGGGCAGGGCGCTGCCATTTTAGAGGCGGTGCTGTAAGGAAGAGGAAGTGCTACTCCCTCCTCGTCATTTGAAGGTATTGGAGGGGGGGGGGGGGGTTCAGGGGCTGCTAGACTACCAATTGGGGCTGGAGGTCCACCAGGGGAGATCTCGTCTGTCTGGGGTGGGGGTGGTCATCTTCTGTTGGGGGACGGGGATCATCAGGTCGGGTCTGACCAAGCCGGGGGGGGAGTCTGGAATGTTTGATAGGGCTGTGCTTTTTTTTTTTTTTTCACAGCTTGGACCTGTGAAACAACTTCTGAAGTAGGATTGTGCCTTAGGTGCATGCCTAGGCACAATACTCCTGCAGAAGTAACCTATGATCAGACCTAATAACATGCCTAAATTTGAATGCTATTAATTCTGATCATAGGGGCATTAATGCCCCACAATATTCTGGTGCTAATTTTAGAGTGCTGTTTGGAACAGCGCTGGGCTTCTGAACATCTGAACCTGAGTAATTTCACCCTTTTAGTTTTGGCCTTATCCCTGCTGATGCAACATTGTTTAGTTCCTTTTCTTTCAGTTCTTGCTGTGTATGATCATTTCTCTTCTTAATCCCCTGAACACATACACTTATTATCTCCTGTTCTTCAGCTCCTTTACCCATTCCGCTCCCCTCTCATCTTATTGTCAATTCCCATATTTATTTGTAACTGTTTAAATTACCATCCCAAGCCTCTCGTTTGGTGTATACTGTTTGCTCTTCAAGCTCCCACACTTTAAAATTCCCTTCCCCTGTCTCTTTATTCAACACAGTCATTTGGAAAATTTAAAGTAGGTCTGAAGACCTGATTATTCCAGCTTATCTGTAAGCTTTGGGATCAAGTGTGATGAGGTAGAGAACTAGAACAGACTTTGATTTTCAAATGTCTTTTTCTTTGACGTGACGACCTTTTTTTGTCATCATGTAACTGTTTCAATATTATTCCACTTTGATTTGAGTATTATTATTTACTGCTTTGATGTCCTTATGATGTGAAGATAATTAAGCAATTTTGTATTAAACATTAAAACATTTTTTCCAACCCCAATGCACTGTCTTTGCATGTGTTTCTACCCTGGAAGGGTGAAGTGATTTAAATAGAACAGTACCCAGACACGCCATTGGTTTGGAAAGAATAATAAAATGAAACCAAGTGTAAAAATCTATGAAAAGTATTAGATGTGACTGAACTGATTTCAAAGGATGAGTTTTACAGTTTAACCACAGGTACCACTCTTCCATGGCATTTCACAAAGCAACCATTAAAAAAGCTGCACAATTCAATCAGTAGATTAAACAGTGGAATTTATAAAAAAAAAAAAAAAAAAGAGAGAATGAAATGAAAATCTGAAGAATCACTAAGAGGCAACCCATCAGGCACAGGGGATCGGAAGCAGCAGCAACAGCACTGGGAGGGAGGAGACTGTATGGTGAGGAAAGGACGTGGTGCATCCTCATGAAACTGTTTTCAATTCACCTGTATGTGTCTGAAATTTTATGTCCTATAAAAATGCACTGGGTTATTTTTGGCAGGAGCTTATTTCTCTGAAAACCCCAGTCCGATTTAGCCCACTTTTAAAATTGATTTTCACAAGTCCCCCTCCCCCCAACTTGGCCCTGTTCTGTTAAATTTTAAGAATGTTATTTTGCTCCTTTCAAACATCCATTGGATTGGAAAGAATAAAAACATGTTTAGGTTCATTTTAACTTGAAGGAAAAGTAGCAATGCTGCCATCTAACAGAGGAATCTGAAAATGCTGCCTCATATAATTTCTAGACAGCAGCAGCTTGCAGTCAGGATCTTCAAGGGATTCAGTGAATCCCCAGCACTGCTGCCAACTGTGTGCAAAGTTGGCAACAGTAGCCTGATACTTTAGGTGGCAGCCTGGACTCTGAAAAGCAGCAGGAGGCAGTCTCGCCTACAGCTTTCCCTGTAGGAAATAGCGGGACATAGGGAGATCAATGGGAGATGCTGGACAAGAGGGGGAAGAGGAGAGAAGAAAGAGAAGATGCTGAAGGAACATAGGGAGGTGAACGGAAAATGTGAAGATGCTGGACACAAGGGAGAAGCAAGGTGGAGGGGAGCTGCTGGACACTGAGGTGGGGGGAGGAGAAATACTGGGCAGGAGGGGGCACAGGGAGAACAGAGGGAAGATGGACAGGGCACAGGAAGAAAGAGAAAAAATGCTAGATATCCTTGTGACTCTGGGCAAGTCACTTAACCCTCCATTGCCCCATGTAAGCCGCATTGAGCCTGCCATGAGTGGGATAGCGCGGGGTACAAATGTAACAAAAAAATAAAATAAAAAAAAAGATATGGGAAAGGGAACAGAGGCAGAAAGGAGATAGGGATTGAGAGAGGGAGAAAGATGCTGGACATAAAGGGGGAGTTGGGAAGAAGAGGGAAAATAGGTGCCCCATGTAAAAGGCTTGGAGAGGCTAAGCCTCCAAAGCCCAAACCATGACCTTCCCCCCTCTCTCCTGCTGCTACCCCCGCTGCCTTACCTGTTCTAAGGCAGCAGTAAAAGCAGCAGAATGCATGGGACCATTTCCCTGCACAAGCCACTGTTAACTCTGATGGTCCTATCCCTTCTGACGTAGACTTGCTGAATCACAGTGACAGGATCAAGAGAGCCAGGAGCAGCATATGCAGGGAAATGGTCCCATGCATCATCCTGATGATTTTACTGCTGCTGCCAACCCAGGTTTCACTGGTGCTGTCGCTGCCGACGCCGCCTTAACCCCGAGCAGGACAGGTATGAGTTTTACATTTTGGGGGGGGGGGGGGGGGCGGGAACTGGACGGCTTGCGGTGCCGCGATTGCTTGGTTTTTTTTTCTTTTTGTAGCACGAAGGATGAAGGGAAAGTGGCTTGGCGCACGTGCCCTAGGTTCGCCATCACTGGCCTAGGGGGTGGAGTTGGATCCTAAACCCCAAACAGATTCTGCAGCACCGACTGCCCAAACCGACTGTCGCGTCGCGTATCCTGCTGAAGGCAGTAGTGAGATGTCAATGTGTGGACTGATGTCCACGTTGCAGCCTTGCAAATCTCTTCAATGGAGGCTGACTAAGTGAGCCACTGACGCAGCCACGGCTCTAATATTATGAGCCGTGACATGGCCCTCTAGAGTCAGCCCAGCTTGGGCATAAGTGAAGAAAATGCAATCTGCTAGCCAATTGGAGATTGTGCGTTTTCCGATGGTGACTCCCCTCCTGTTGGGATCGAAAGAAACAAACATCTGGGCAGACTGTCTGAAGGGCTCTGTCCGCTCCACGTAAAAGGCCAATGCTCTCTTGCAGTCCAAGGTATGTAAACTGCTTTCGCCAGGGCGGGTATGAGTACGGGGAAAAATGTTGGCAAGACAATTGACTGGTTCAGATGGAACTTCGACACCACTTTCGGCAGGAACTTAGGGTGCTTGAGGAGGACTACTCTGTTATGATGAAACTTGATATAAGGTGCATGCACTACCAAGGCCTAAAGCTCACTGACCCTACGAGCTGAAGTAACAGCCACCAAGAAAACGACCTTCCAGGTAAAGTACTTCAGATGGCAGGAATTCAGTGGCTCAAAAGGAGCTTTCATCAGCTGGGTGAGAATGACGTTGAGATCCCATGAAGGATGAAGAATGAAGGATGCTAAGTGACTGGACACTAAAGGAAAGGATCCACAAAGACGGGCTGGAAACCCCGGGGCATGGTCTCCAAAGGAGGATCCCTAAAGAAAGACAAGGTATTCACCTGAAGTCCAGAATAATGGGGAGAATAAGGAACTTTGATTTAGCCACAGTTTGGGAGTAACACTGTGAGCCTTGAAATAAGACTGTAATATCAACAGCGGGGGTAGAGGACAGGATTATAAATTTGAGGTAAAGTCCTGTCCAAGGGGTAGTGGCTGTTTTTATCTGAGACCCTCATCTCCCAGTGGAGGGCTCAGTTGAAGAGAGTGTACTGAATTGTTTGTTGAAAGAAGACTAACACCTACAGAGTAGTTAGCTTCTGCTAATTGGAGTGGATTTGCATTTGGAATGGATAATTTCATATCCTGGGAAGCTGGCTAACCAAGTATTGTATAACTGACTCACATGTTCCCTAGTGGAGGGTTCAGTTCAAGAATCCTTCCTAAAGTGTTTCTCCAGGGACAAGCAGGCTGCTTGTTCTCACATGTGGGTCGACGTCCGCGTCGGCCCAGGAATTGGCAAATTTTTGCAAGCAAAAAAGTAAAGTTTTGTCAGAGTCTTCTGGCGTGCATACAGCGCGCACCGCGTATGTTCGGACTGATTTCCCGCCCGTTGCATGAGCACTTCTCTGTTTTTCTTTCTCCACGTTGAAGTGCGGCAGCGTTCGTTTTCTGCTCCTCTCAGGCCCAGGAAGAGTCTTCGTTTGCGATTTTGTTTGCTTCTGTTTTTTTGTTTTTTCTTCACAAGATAAAAAAAAATAATAATAAGGTCCCAGTAGTTTTCCCTTTAGTTTTTTCCCCTATTTCAAGTTTTCTTTCTTTTTCATCGTGGCCGTCCTTAGGCCGCATGGTCGGGTTCTCCCCTTTTCTCTTTTGTGCCTTTTTCTGATTTTTAGGCACAATCGCATCTTTTGATTTTGCCGAAGCCGTTTTTCCTTCCATGTCATCGAAGACTCCCAGCGGCTTCAAGCGTTGTATGCGGTACAACCGGACTATATCAGGTACCGATACCCACTTTGCTGAAACTCAAGCAAGACTGCGGAACCATGATCCTGATTGCACCCTTCTGGCCGCGTCAGATTTGGTTCCCTCTTCTTCTGGGTTGTCCTCCGAAGAACCGTGGAGATTGGAGTGTTTTCCAACCCTCATCACCCAGAACGAGGGATCGCTTCTGCATCCCAACCTCCAGTCTCTAGCTCTCACGGCCTGGATGTTGAGAGCTTAGAATTCGCCTCCTTGGGTCTTTCAGAGGGTATCTCCTATGTTTTGCTTGCTTCCAGGAAAGATTCCATGAAGAGGTCTTACTCTTTTAAATGGAGGAGGTTTGCTGTCTGGTGTGACAGCAAGGCCCTAGATCCTCTTTCTTGTCCTACACAGACCCTGCTTGAATACCTTCTCAAGACCAACTCCTTAAGAGTTCACTTTAGTGCGATTAGTGCTTATCTTCGCCATGTAGAAGGTAAGCCTATCTCTGGACAGCCTTTAGTTGTTCGCTTCAAGAGAAGTTTGCTTTTGTCAAAGCCCACGGTCACTCGGGGTGCAGAAATCTAAAGGAGACGTACGATATAGGAGGAGATTGATAAGCACAGCTCAGGAGAGACCTTCGGTGTCTTGAGGATCTCAAGGTGACAAAACAATGTGACAAGGTGCCAGAAGGATGCTAGGCTGCTATAACCAGCAAAAGAAAGGAAGTGTTGATGGCCCTCTACAAGTCGTTGGTGAGGCTCCACTTGGGAGTATTGTATTCAGTTTTGGAGGTTGCATCATGCAAAGGATGTAAAAAGACTTGAAGTGGTTCAGAGAAAGGTGACAAAAACGGTATGGGGTTTGCGACACAAGACTTATGAGGAGAGACTTGACGACCCAAGTGTGATGATTCACACTACAAGGGGACAGACAGATAGAAACAAACCCCAAGCAACTGAAGGCACTAGTGGGGTTCTCCCCCCCCCCCCCACAATACTGTTAGTGTTCCAAGGCAGACCCCACAGCACTCAGAGCTAGCTGGCAGCAGAAAAGCAGAGAACCATAGCCGAGACTAAACCAGAACAGATCCCCAACGGGGGTGTGGGGGAAGGGGGGAGGGACTCAGTCACCCGAGTGTGGCTTCCCCAAGACAAAAGAGGCCCCTGCAGACCTCAGCTTAGTCCAGTTGACAAAAGGGCTCTACAGCACTGACAGCAACAAATAACCACAGACCAAAACAACCACTTTGAAAACAGAGCTCCCCTCTTTAAATCTAAATTTTTTTGGAGAACCAAATCTGGAAACCTCAGATCAGGACTGCACAGGCACACAGATTCACCATCTGCTAGAGACTGAGAACTACTGACTCTCAGGGGTCTGCACGGGATAGTTATAGGTCTTCTGAAGAGTTTGTGGTTCTCAGTCTCCATCTGCTGGTTGTACTGCATAATCAGCTGTGCTGGTCTGGAGGGACGGTATGGAATGTGCTTAATATACTACTCCTTCTCTTTGAAATACCCTCCCAGTCCCTATTCATCTTGAGTTATCCTACCCTAAATTTCGAAGTCTTGAAGACACGTTTCTTCATAGAAGCTTTCGGAAGTCCTCCCATCAGTGGGGACTATTTACTATATTTTTTCCTTCTGTTTTGTGTTTTTGATTACTTTCTTCCTTTTCTGTTTTTTTTTTCTTTCCTATGATGAATGGTGTTCCTTTTCTATTTTCTTTTTAAATGTTTTTAATAATATTGTACGTCGCTTTGTTCTGCTATGCAGGAAAGGAAGACTATCAAAATTTGTAATAAACCATAAACTTACATCTGCTTCAAAGGTGTACATTTATGCATAGATTTGTACATTTTATAAAATGAACGTGCATATCACAACTCCGCCCATGCTCTGCTCAAACTATGTCTATATGGAGCTTACATTAAAAAAAAAAAAAAAAGCTCTTTCCATGCACCCTACTTTTCATTTGAAATTCAAAGAGGTATACACAAGAGCTCTTTCTATGTGTAAACCATGCTTTAAACACAGAAAAGACTTAATGAATTTACCTCCACAGTAACCAGTAGTAGCACAAAATGCACTTACCATCCAGGGAGAGCCAGTCCAGCTGAGTGCTTGGAAGAGACATAAAATTTCGGGACCGATACTCAAACAGAACTGAACTGGAAATTATCCGGCTGTCCTTGGCCACCTGCAGAGTGACCAGTCCTGACTCATGAGCTGCAAGAGAACAGGAGATAAGTAAAAACAGAAGGACTTGAGGAGAGGTGTGAGGGGACAGGAGATCAGTGAGGATGTTGGGGGAGGGGCCAAAGTATGAGAGAACAGGAGATCAGAAAGGAAAAAGGGGTTTGGGTAAAGATGTGAGTGCCAGTTGCATCAGTGATACACAATATTAGGATGTCAACAGGAAGACTGAATTTATTTGAACTTAAAACACATTTTAAAGCCAATGTTATATGCAGTGAGCAGAAGGTGCTATCAGAGAGTGTATCTTTGACTGCATTGCTTTCGCTAATATATTCAATTTAAATTTTATGAGTAAGTTAAACTAGAAAGACAAGAGGGAGGAAACAGAGAACAAAAGATCAGTAAGCATGGTGAGGGAATTCAAGGAGAGATGCAAGAAAGTAGGCCAGTAAGAATCTGGTGGTTATCACTCAGGGAGAGGAGAGAGACCAAGAGATTAATAAGGACAGGAAGATTCAGCAAGAAGTGAGGAGAGTATATCTGTAAGGATTGTGGGGGTGGGGATGGGGGAATTCGAAGAGATGTGACAGAACAGGAAATCAGTAAAGATAGTGTGGATGCTGCTGGCGTCGGCATTTAAAAAGGAGATAGAGCAGCTTTTAAACTAGAAATGGGGGGAAGGCCGACAGTCGCTCAAAAGCGCATGGTTCGGGAAAAGGTATCTTGCAAAGATACCTCACAAACAGGGAACATAGGGTTTCTGGATAGTGAGGTTGCACAACAGACTGTGGTAGGCCAGGTGCCCTTAAATACAACTAAAGATCAGACAAAAGATGTCAAATCAATAGTGTCAGGTACTAAGCATCATGCAAATAAGAACAAAAAACATACTCTGAAATGTCTATATGCAAATGCTAGGAGTCTAAGAAATAAGATGGAAGAGTTGGAATATATTGCACTAAATGAAAAATTGGATATAATAGGCATTACTGAGACCTGGTGGAAGGAGGATAACCAGTGGGACACTGTCATACCGGGGTACAAAGTATATCGTAATGATAGGGTAGACCGGACTGGTGGAGGGGTAGCATTGTATATTAAAGAGAGCCTTGACTCAGATAGATTACAAATTCAGCAGGACACAAATCACACCTTTGAATCACTGTGGGTTGAAATTCCATGTATAAAAGGGAAAAAAATGGTGATAGGAGTGTACTACCGTCCGCCTCGCCAGGATGAGCAGGTAGACACAGAAATGATAAAAGAAATCAGAGACGCGAACAAAATGGGCAATGTGATAATAATGGGTGACTTCAATTATCCAAATATAGACTGGGTAAATGTAACATCGGGACACGCTACAGAGATACAATTCCTTGATGAAATCAAGGACAGCTTTATGGAGCAACTGGTGCAGGAGCCGACGAGAGAAGGAAAAATTCTAGACTTGGTCCTTAGTGGAGCGCATGATCTGGTGAGGGACGTTATGGTACTGGGGCCGCTTGATAACAGTGACCATAATATGATCAGTTTTGACATCAACCTTGAAGTAACTGTACACAGAAAGTCAAATACGTTAGCGTTTAACTTTAAAAAAGGAGACTATGATAAAATGAGAAGAACGGTAAAAAAAAACTTAGGGGGGCAACTGAGAGAGTAAAAACTGTACAACAGGCGTGGACGCTGTTCAAAAATACCATCCTGGAGGCCCAGGCCATACATATTCCGCGAATTAGAAAAGAAAGACGGAAGTCCAAAAGACACCCGGCCTGGTTGAAAAGTGAGGTGAAGGAAGCTATTAGGGCTAAAAGAAATGCCTTCAGAAAATGGAAGAAGGAACCGTCTGAAAATAACAAGAAACAGCATAAGGAGTGTCAAAGCAAATGCAAGGCGCAAATTAAGAAGGCCAAGAGGGAGTATGAAAAAAAGATAGCATTAGAGGCAAAAAAACATAGTAAAAATTTTTTTCGGTATATTAAAAGCAGGAAGCCGGCAAAAGAATCGGTTGGGCCGCTGGATGATCGAGGGGTAAAAGGGGCGATCAAGGAAGACAAAGACGTAGCGGAGAGACTGAATGAATTCTTTGCTTCGGTCTTCACCGAGGAAGATTTGGGTGGGATACCGGTGTCGGAAATGGTATTTCAAGCGGACGAGTCGGAGAAACTTACTGACTTCACAGTAAACCTGGAGGACGTAATGGGGCAGTTCGGCAAACTAAAGAGTAGCAAATCTCCTGGACCGGATGGTATTCATCCTAGAGTACTGATAGAACTGAAAAATGAGCTTGCGGAGCTACTGCTAGTGATATGCAACTTATCCTTAAAATCGAGCGTGGTACCGGAAGATTGGAGGGTGGCCAATATAACGCCCATTTTTAAAAAAGGCTCCAGGGGAGATGCGGGAAATTATAGACCGGTGAGTCTGACGTCGGTGCCGGGGAAAATGGTAGAGGCTATTATCAAAAACAAAATTACAGAGCACATCCGAGGACATGGATTACTGAGACCAAGTCAGCATGGCTTTTGTGTGGGGAAATCTTGCCTGACCAATTTACTTCAATTCTTTGAAGGAGTGAACAAACATGTGGACAAAGGGGAGTCGGTTGATATTGTGTATCTGGATTTTCAAAAGGCGTTTGACAAGGTACCTCATGAAAGGCTACAGAGGAAATTGGAGGGTCATGGGATAGGAGGAAATGTCCTATTGTGGATTAAAAACTGGTTGAAGGATAGGAAACAGAGAGTGGGGTTAAATGGGCAGTATTCACAATGGAGAAGGGTAGTTAGTGGGGTTCCTCAGGGGTCCGTGCTAGGACCGCTGCTTTTTAATATATTTATAAATGATTTAGAGATGGGAGTAACTAGCGAGGTAATGAAATTTGCTGATGACACAAAGTTATTCAAAGTCGTTAAATCGCGACAGGATTGTGAAAAATTACAAGAGGACCTTACGAGACTGGGAGACTGGGCGGCTAAATGGCAGATGATGTTTAATGTGAGCAAGTGCAAGGTGATGCATGTGGGAAAAAAGAACCCGAATTATAGCTACGTCATGCAAGGTTCCACGTTAGGAGTTACGGACCAAGAAAGGGATCTGGGTGTCGTCGTCGATAACACACTGAAACCTTCTGCTCAGTGTGCTGCTGCGGCTAAGAAAGCAAATAGAATGTTGGGTATTATCAGGAAAGGTATGGAAAACAGGTGTGAGGATGTTATAATGCCGTTGTATCGCTCCATGGTGCGACCGCACCTTGAGTATTGTGTTCAATTCTGGTCTCCGCATCTCAAGAAAGATATAGTAGAATTGGAAAAGGTGCAGCAAAGGGCAACTAAAATGATAGCGGGGATGGGACGACTTCCCTATGAAGAAAGACTAAGGAGGCTAGGGCTATACAGCTTGGAGAAGAGACGGCTGAGGGGAGACATGATAGAGGTATATAAAATAATGAGTGGAGTGGAACAGGTGGATGTGAAGCGTCTGTTCACGCTTTCCAAAAATACTAGGACTAGGGGGCATGCGATGAAACTACAGTGTAGTAAATTTAAAACAAATCGGAGAAAGTTTTTCTTCACCCAACGTGTAATTAAACTCTGGAATTCGTTGCCGGAGAAAGTGGTGAAGGCGGTTAGCTTAGCAGAGTTTAAAAAGGGGTTGGACGGTTTCCTAAAGGACAAGTCCATAAACCGCTACTAAACGGACTTGGAAAACTCCAAAAGGTTTCCTAAAGGACAAGTCCATAAACCGCTACTAAACGGACTTGGAAAACTCCAAAATTCCAGGAATAACATGTATAGAATGTTTGTACGTTTGGGAAGCTTGCCAGGTGCCCTTGGCCTGGATTGGCCGCTGTCGTGG
The DNA here is from genome assembly GCF_901765095.1 of Microcaecilia unicolor. NCBI lineage: Eukaryota > Metazoa > Chordata > Amphibia > Gymnophiona > Siphonopidae > Microcaecilia > Microcaecilia unicolor. The sequence goes on from NC_044044.1 coordinate 9,581,595, forward strand.
ACAGGATGCTGGGCTCGATGGACCCTTGGTCTTTTCCCAGTATGGCATTACTTATGTACTTATGTACTTATGTGGAAGGAAAGGACTCAAGTGTGATAAACACCTAGAAAAGTTACCTGGACAGTAGCAACGCAGGACCCCAGACTGAATGAGGGAAGCAGGAACAGAGATCTGATCAAACATGCAGGAGTACTGCTCTATGTCCTCCTGCCATGGGCCTGTGATCAGCACCTTTACACCTCCCTAGAAAGAATCAAAAATGAGATGAGCAGGCAAAGAGAGTAGCAGAGTACTGATCTGTATTCAGGCTTCTCGCTTATCTATCGTTTATTCAACAGAGAAGATAGATTAGAACCCTGCTTCACTAACAGTCAGTCCACATCTGCACATAACCAAGCAGAGACAACTGCACAAGGAAATCACAGGGAACAGTCTATTCATGGGAGAGATCACAGCATGAGATCATACAAAAGCTCAAGGAGCAAAGAAACTCACAAAGCACAGGCCAAACAGAAGGGTGAGGCACCAGGACCCACATATACACAGAGCATAAGCAAGACAGATTCAGAAAGGCTGGTGCAGCGCCTCCAAAGCCGATACTGTGGTTGGCAAGACAGCGGAGCACTTCTCACCCTCTCAATGCACCATACTGCTGGCCTTTCTAGACAATCTCAGATCTGCATTCCAATGGCTTACCTCAGGGTAGGACCATTCTGGGGAGAAGTCTGTGATGCAGACCAGTGGTGGTGCCAATGCAGCTGCTTCAGGTACAGTCTGTGTAGCTGGCTCTGGAAATCCAGCAGCAGGGAGGGGAAAGCTGACATGTGAGGGTTCATTTGTCTGGCTCTGCCCCTCACCAAAGCTGGCATCAACTCCTCTCCCTTCCTCCTCTTCTGGCAAGAGGTCAGAGATGATATCTGGGAACTGGCTGTCAAAGGTGATAAAGTTTCCAATGTTGAGGTCAATGGCAGTTGGAGGTGCCACAGCAACAGGAGAGGAGGGAGGACCCAGGTTATTCTGGATAATGGAGTACAGGTCACGCATGCTAGATACAGCTCCTGCACTCGTGTCCACAGCCCTCTTATCAGTGGTGGAATTTGAGCTGGTGTCCATGGGCATTTCTGTCTCTGTTACTCCAGGCTTACAAGGTATAGAGGAAGCCTGAGACTCATTCTTCACACTGCTTCTGCTCTCTACCTCCTCTTGTTGCTCCAAGTTTGACTCAGAACCTTGGCCCCGTCCACTCTCCTCATCATCCTGGATGAAGAAGGGATTCTGAGGGCCTCCTGAGGGCATTGGGGGGCCATAGAGGAAAGATTTTGTGGTCCCATGTTCTGGCTTCTCCAGCCTTCGTGGCAGTATTGTTGAAGAAAAGAGTCCGGCATGCTCTGGAATCTTGCTCTCACTCTGTGGTGGCGGCTCACCAGCAGGAGGTGGGCTGAAGGCAGCCCCTCCCCCATAGGTCTGCCCACGTCTGGGACTGTTGAGAAAGGAGTCTGGATCAAAACAAGCAGTTGGGCTGTCCACTGTATCCATATTTGCTTCCAAGTTCTGTGAAAGCACGAGGCCTGGGCTGGGCATCAGTGCCAGGCCTGAAGCAGGAGCCAAGGTCATTTCATGGCTCCCAGATGGCATGACTGTGTTGCTGGCCTCAGGCACAATTAGCTGCCGGCTGGGTGTCAGCGTCAGGGGCTTCTCTGGAGCCAAGCTGGTCATAACAATGACAGCATTGCGTGGTAGTGTACAGGCCACAGGGCCTACAGCCACACTACTACTGGTCAGGCCCACAGCACTCAATTCCCGCTCCCCAAAGGCCACAGGAGAGCCATGAGTAGAGTCAGGTGTCTCTGATGAAGAGGAAGATGACATATCATTGCTCCCAGCGCTGCCTTGAGCAACATTCTTTCCAAGTCTGCTCTCCTTTACTTCTGGTTCAGCCTTGGTATCAATATTCTGCACTTCAGTCAGGGCAGGATAGGGGCAAGGCCGCACCTCTACCTTCAGGGAGATTATGCGGTGCTTAGTGTTGCTGAACTTGTGAGGGATGTGGCCAGGTGTTCCTGAAATGGGAAGATAAGTAAAGGCAGTTAAGAGACTAGACACAGAAATATGCAACATGGCAACAGATAGACACCTAAATACCAATCTCTTCTCTGCCCCATTCTCCCTTCTTGCTGCATTACCACAAACCCACATGACCTCCAGTTTATACCTACTTCTCCAGTACTGAGGATCCTCTGTGCCTCTTCTCACTTTAAATCTTTGATGCTCTGTGCTCCCTTTCCCCCACCCCATGCTCTTCCATTATTGAGGATCCTCTCTGCCCATTTCAGACTTATCCTTCACCCTCTCATCAATGAAAAGTTTCTAAGAAGAGACATGGCCATTCTGCACTAACTACTACTACTTATCGTTTCTATAGCGCTACTACTAGACGTACGCAGCGCTGTACACTTGAACATGAAGAGACAGTCCCTGCTCGACAGAGCTTACAATCTAATTAGGGCAGACAAACAGGACAAACAAGAGATAAGGGAATATTATTTATTTATTGCATTTGTATCCCACATTTTCCCACCTCTTTGCAGGCTCAATGTGGCTTACAATACATCATGAATGGTGGAATTATATAACAAAATAGACATTTAGTATTACAGAAGGATCTTGGGTAACATTATAATGATAAAGCATGATAGTAGTATAACAAGCAGATATTATAAGACAATTCTGGATGTATGTAGAGGAGTTCACATTTGTTGATCTTTGTGGTATACCTTGTTAAAGAGATGGGTCTTCAGTAGTTTGCGGAACTTAGTTAGTTCATAAATCATTTTTAAGTTGCGCGGCAGCGCGTTTCAGAATTGTGTGCTCAGGTATGAAAAGGTTGACGTATGCGTTAGCTTGTATTTTAGACCTTTACAGTTGGGTAAGTGAAGATTAAGGAGGGTGCGGAATGATTTTTTAGCATTCCTGGGTGGTAAGTCTATCAGGTCTGACATGTAGGCTGGGGCATCTCTGTGAATGATTTTGTGAACTAGGGAGCATATTTTGAATGTGATGCGTTCTTTAAAGTGGGAGCCAGGGTAGCTTTTCTCGTAGGGGCTTAGCACTTTCATATTTTGTTTTACTGAATATGAGTCTAGCTGCAGTGTTCTGGGCTGTCTGAAGTTTCTTATTTGCTCTTTGCAGCCAGCATAGAGTGCGTTGCAGTAGTCTAGATGACTGAGTACCATTGATTGTACCAGGATGCGGAAGACGGTCCTTGGGAAGAAAGGTCTTACTCTTTTTAATTTCCACATTGAGTAAGGTAGATAAAATAAGGGTTCTGAACAAGTGAATAAGGGTTAGGAGTTAAAAGCAGCATCAAAAAGGTGGGCTTTTAGCTTAGATTTGAAGACGGCCAGAGATGGAGCTTGACGTACCGGCTCAGGAAGTCTATTCCAGGCATATGGTGCAGCAAGATAAAAGGAACGGAGTCAGGAGTTCACGGTGGAGGAGAAGGGTGCAGGTAAGAGAGATTTACCCAGTCAACGGAATTCCTGGGGAGGAATGTAGGTAGAGATGAGAGTGGAGAGGTACTGAAGAGCTGCAGAGTGAATGAACTTCTAAGTCAATGAGAGGAGTTTGAACTGTATGCGGAAATGGATAGGAAGCCCGTGAAGTGACTTGAGGAGAGGGCTAATATGAGCATAACGACACTGGCGGAATATAAGTCATGCAGCAGAATTTTGAACAGATTGAAGAGGAGAGAGATGGCTAAGTGGGAGACCTGTGAGAAGCAAGTTGCAATAGTCTACGCGAGAGGTGATAAGAGTGTGGATGAGGGTTCTGGTAGTGTGCTCAGAAAGGAAAGGGTGAATTTTGGTGATATTATAGAAAAAGAAACGACAGGTTTTAGCAGTCTGATGAATATGTGCAGAGAAGGAGAGAGAGGAGTCAAAGATGACCCCAAGCCTACGAGCTGATGACACAGGGAGGATGAGAGTGTTATCCACAGAAATAGAGAATGGGGGAAGAAAAGAGGTTGGTTAGTTTAGGGGAAAAGATAAGAAGCTCGGTCATGTTTAGTTTCAGTTGGCAGTGAGACATCCAGGCAGCAATGTCAGACAGGCAGTCTGATACTTTGGCCTGGATTCCTGCTTTCTGGTGTGGAAAGGTAGATCTGGGAGTCCTCAGCTTAAAGGTGATACTGAAAACCATGGGATGAGATCAGAGTACCAAGGGAAGAAGTATAGATGGAGAAAAGAAGAGGTCCCAGGACAGATCCCTGAGGTACACCAACTGATAGTGGGATAGAAGTGGAGGAGGATCCACCAGAGTATACACTAAAAGTACAATGGGAGAGATAAGAAGAAAACCTGGAAAACAGAGCCCTGAAATCCATGTGAGGACAGCGTATCAAGGAGTAGACTGTGATCAATAGTGTCAAAAACAGCAGACAGATCAAGAACGATGAGGATAGAATAGAGACCTTTGTGGGGGTTTTGGGGTTGAAGTTGAGGTTAGTAGCACATGTTCAATTGCAGTACAGATCTGTGTTATCAATATCAGATGTTCAGTGGCTATATGTGATATAATTTTTGATGCAATGGCATGGATTTCTAATAAAAGTTATTATTAAAAAAAAAAAAAAAAAGAATAGAGACCTTTGGATCTGGCCAGGAACAGATCAATGGAGACTTTAGCAATCGCTGTTTCAGTTGAATGAAGGTGGCGAAAGCCAGATTGAAGTGGATCAAGAATAGCTTGAGATGAAAGAAAGTCAAGGCAACGGCGGTGAACAGCACGTTCAAGTATCTTGAATAGGAAAGGGAGGAGGGAGATGGGGCGATAATTGGAAGGACACGTAGGGGGTCCAATGAAGGTTTTTTAAGAAGTGGTGTGACTACGGTATGTTTGAAAGCATCAGGAACAGTTGCAGTGGAAAGTGAAAGATTGAGGATATGACAGATAAAAGGGATGACAGTAGGAGTGATAGTGTTAAGTAGATGGGTGTGAACAGGCTCAGAGGAACAGGTACTTAGTTTCGAGGAGGAAAGAAGATGTGTAGTTTCCTCTTCAGTGATTTCGGAAGAAAAGGAGGCAAGGTTTGGAGGGTTGAGAGAATGGACTAAGGGAAGGAGAGGTGGAGGTGACCTGGTTGAGAATTCAAGTTTAATCTTGTGAACCTTATCATGAAAGTACTCAGCCAGAGTCTGGGGGGAAGTGAAGGGGGGGTTGGAGGTGAAGGCACTTTGAGGGGAAAGTTCAGTGTGGCAAAGAGACGTCGAGGGTTTGAGCCAAGAGAATTTGTCAACTGGATGTAATAGTCCTGTTTGGCAAATAAAAGAGCAGACTGGAAGGAGGTCAGCAAGAATTTGAAATGTATGAAGTCAGCATGGGCACGGGATTTCAGGAATTCGGCAGAGCGAACACAGGAACGTAGGTAGCAGATTCTAGAGGTCAGCCAAGGCTGGGGTTTGGTACGTTTTACAGAACGGGGAATGGGAGGAGCGAGAGTATCCAGAGCAGAGGAGAGAATAGTATTATAGGAAGAGACAGCCTCATTGAAAGACTTGGATAACATAGTGGTAGAGAAGAGATTTGAAACACTGGAGGACAGAGTAGGAGGGTCAATAGCCTGAAGATTCCTAAATGTATTGGTTAAGATTGGACGGGACTGGGGAGGAGGGTGTTTAAGTGTGAAAGTTATCAGATGATGGTCAGAGAGGGGAAGAGTTGAGGCACAGAAACTGGGGAGTGAGCAGTTTGAGAAGAGGATAAGATCAAGACAGTGGCCATTCTGGTGAGTGGGGGCAGTGGAGCACAGTTGAAGATTGAAAGAGGATGTTAAAGCAAGAAACTAAGAAGCATAAGAGTCAGAGGGATCATTAGCATGAATGTTAAAATCCCCAAGAATGAGGGAAGGAGATGAAGGTTCAAGAAAGAAGGAAAGCCAGGCATCAAAGTCAGTGAGAAAGGAAGAAAGGGACTTATCAGGGGGTCGATAAATGACTGCTACTCGGAGAGGCAGAGGAACAAAGAGACGGATGGAGTGGACTTCGAAGGAAGAAAAACAGTGAGACTGAGGTGGAAGAAGAGATTGAAATCTACAAGAGGGTGAAAGTAGTAGCCCGACACCACCTCTGCGGCCAACCAGGCGAGGAGTATGGGAGAAAAGATAACCTCCATGGCATAGGGCCGTGACTGAAGCAGAGTCTTCAGGATAAAGCCAAGTTTCAGTTAGGGCAAGCAGATGGAGAGTACAAGAGATAAAAGAGGTCATGGGTGTAGGAAAGTTTGTTACAGACAGAGCGGGCATTCCACAGAGCGTAAGAGAAAGGCAGGGAAGAAAAGGGGAGGAGAGGAAGAGAAATTAGATTGGAGATATCACAGTGTGACCTGCACAAATAGGATGAGACCTGATGTGGAGGACCAGGATTGGGATTAATGTCCCCAGCGGAGAGCAGGAGAAGGAGCAAGAGAGTACGGAAAATAGTAGGAGAGGTATGACAACAGCGACGAAGGCGAGATGTACTCAGATAGAAGGGAGATGGATGAATGGAAGGAAGGAAATGTTGAGGGTTGAGAGCTGAGAAAAAGGAAGAGGAAAAAAGAGATGGTGAGATGATGAATACAGAGGGTGGACAATGTGTTCCTGCAGTGTACAGTGGTTTCAGATGGAGAAACAGATTAGGAAGGGACAGTACCAAGAAGAAAAAGTGTACGCTGTATAACCCCCCTTGGGAAGATAAGAATGATTCCAGAGCCTACTTTCTAATCCTTGTGTGAACTGGGAGCACTGCAAAGGCACGATTATTCTTCCACGCGATGGAGAAAGGAATCCCAACTGCTGCAGAATTTCTTCACTTACTGATTGATGCGTCGGTGCCAGGTTCCAGAGGAACCACTGACAGCAGAAGCAGCCTCTGCTGGTGGGTGAACAGGACCGAGTACTGGTTTCCAGTGAGACTGATCAATATTCAGTTCCTCCAGCTACTCAATGTTTTGGGTTTTTGTTTTTTGTGGTTTTCTTTTTTTTTTTTTTTTTGGAGGGGGGGGAGGGGTCATTAAAAAAAATCCAAATATTCAGCTCCTCTTTATGAATAGTCAGTGGTGCAGAATAGACAGATTCACCACTGATAGCTGATAACAAAATCAATAGCAAAGATACTCAGCCACTACCCTATAAAGTCAGTCATTACCAACCACAATCTGCGCTATATAGACACAGGGCACTTACAGAGTTCAAGCATAACTGAGTGTATATGAATGCTTGCAGTTATGCATGAGCACTTACACTGATAAAGAGTTTGGAAATAACATATGTTACACAGCACTCTAAATGAAAGGTCTCATTTATACTGAGGTATTATCACCTGCTTTTCCCTGCTGGCCATTCCTGTCCCTTTCCTTAAGTGTTAGAAGGAGAGGATTCTCTACTACTAATTTCTATAGTACTACTAGACGTACGCAGCACTGTACACTAAACATGTAAGAGACAGTCCCTGCTTGACAAAGCTTACAATCTACTCAAGACAGTGAACAGGACAAATAAGGGATTAGCGAATTACTTATGATGGGAATGATAAAACAGACATGAGTACTGAACAAGTGAATAGGAATTAGGAGTTAAAAGCAACCTCAAAAAAGTGGATTCTCCCCTTGCACTGGGGCACAAGGTCTTTCTACTTCCCCTGATTTGCCTATGTTGCCCTCAGCTGCCAACTATGACCTAATGTGACTCTTACAACTTCTGTAGAAGGTAAAACTTAACATGGAGTTCGTTATAATGAATGATTTTTTATTGTATTCTTGCCTTTAAAACCTGAAGGCTTTTATTAAATTTTTTTTTTTTTTTTTGGGGGGGGGGGGGGAGTTGTGGGTGTCCTGGGAGTATTCCATTTACAGAATCCTCCAAGGAAATTTCTTATATGGATATTTGGTGACTTCTTATTAAGATGGATGCTTCTGTTAATAACTATTTGTCTCAGCTGTATGCCTTTACAGGTACAGTTACTCAAAATTTAGTGGTTTAAAATGTTGAGGTTGATTTAAAAAAAAACAACAACTCCCTCTACAGCAACAGGGTCAAGTATTAAGTCTCTTCAGAAAACTAAATTGGCTCTCATAAAAGCGAAAGCTACTTTGGAAAATAAAATGGAATATTTGGAAAATACTCTCAGATATAATAAGCTGAAATTATGGTTTACCTGTTAATTTCCCTTCCTTTACTCAGGCCATACCATCTCCTTCTACCAGCAGATGGCGGTAGAGAACACCGATCTTTTCCAGTGAACTCACCAGTATAACCTGTTGGAGCTCAGTGGAAAGTCCATTTGTAACGAACACCCATACCCCAGCAACCAACGCAGCTGCAATGATCATCTAAGCAAGCATAACACCACAACCATGGCACTCACTACCCTGCATTTGCAAATTTGCTTCCTTCTCAAATTTTTTTTTAAATTGTAAAAGGAAAGAACAAAGCATCCCATAAGCCCTGGCCTTCCGAAGGTGAGTATTGGGAAGGTGCAGTCCAACTAAAGCTAAGGAAATTATTAGCTAAGACAATTTCAATACATTACATTTGTATCCCACACATACCATTAAAGTTCAGTGTGGCTTATAAAAGAATAAGCTGGGCCAATTCCAGGAACAAGTACAGATCATTAAAAACAACCGATAAAAGCTAATTAATTCAAACTCAAATTTTCTAAATAAAAAATATTTCAACAACTTTCAAAATGCTGCACAGTTAGATTGCATTCAAATTTCTATAGGTAGATCATTCCAATTACCGGCCGTAAAATATGCAAATAAACCAACAACAAATCTCTTATAAACCACCTTTTTGGGATCTGGGTACTGAAGAATTTTAAAACATCTGGATCCAGGACTACCATTTCTAGCCGATAATCAAATTAAACTTGACATATGTGAAGAAACTAAAAAATGGATCAATTAGAAAACTAACTAAACATCTATATACTGTCTAAACAGTACCTGGGAAGATCAGGCGATATAATTGTTCACAGAGCCTTAGCAAAGAGATCTGTCTCCCTCTTCTTCCAGGCTAAGACTGAAGCAACAGTCAACATTATTGGGTAATTTTCAAAACTCCAGGCCAATCAGAGCCAAAAACAGTCAATTTTCAAATAAAAACTGGTTACATCAGTACAGACACTTCCTATTATCTGTGTGCCAAATAAAGTAAGACGAAGTCAGTCCTCTGTAACAGCATATACAGCTTAAACATGCACCATCTGCTGGCCAAATAGGTGAAATACACTTCAAACATAATGCAGGAGATTATCCAATACATTTTATATACTTAAAACACACTGTTTCTTCACATTTTTGTTCAGTGTTCAATTTTAATGAGAATAAACAAAATTGTTTGTTCACCTTGTTTGTCTGAACTGATAAAGAATCCTGGTGGTTTGTGTGTTGAGTCTGTGAGTGCTTTCTGGGAACTGTGCGACTACTGGGAGTGTGGCTCCAGTAACCTAGAAATCACTGTGGATAATTGGAGAGCGGGATTATACAAGCATTTCCTGATGTGTAAGCTAATTTTTTGTCTGTTTGAGTTATAATTGAAGATATAGGTTTTGTTTTTAATTTTATGTATGCTTTATTAGGTGAAAATTCATCCATCATAATATTCTACTATGAACGAAGGGCTCACCATTTGGATCAAAACAGCCACAACATCCTTAGCAGAGCAAGTCCAAAACATCTGGAAATTGTTTGCTTCGTGGATAGAGGTGCAAGATAAAGCACATTTGCAGAAATAGGTTGTACTCTCATTAGTAATATAAATAAAATATGGCATTAGCTTGAATATGGGAGACAGTACATAAAAGACCCTGGGGAGGAGAGGGGGAGTACTTGTCTTATAATAAGGGAAAGCATGTGAGAAACTGAGTTGTGGTTACTGTAAAGAGCAAACAAAAATGTACTGCAAGTTCAAATTCTGGAAAACACTAGAGAATATACTGTACATAGCCTGAAGTTGAATTTGTTATGTCAAGAAAAAATAACAGAAAAAAACTAACAACCAGCAGATAGAAAACAAATATAGCATACAACTAAAATGTGGAATTGCTTGAGGACACAGTCAAGGGGTCTTGTATAGCTCAAAAAAGCTTTGGAAAAACTACTAGAGAAAAGTCCATACAAATTTTATTAAGATAAACTTGGGAAACCTATCACATACCCCTGGAAGTGAGCTATACGACACTGATCTACTTTTTTGGAACTACCATGTATTTGTGACCCAGCCTGGAAAATGCAGAAAGCAAGATGCTGGGTTCAATGTACCTTGATCTTCCTCAGCACATCCTGTCTTATTTCTTATGTAGCCACAATCCTTGCCTGCAGCGGCAGATGGGCTAGACAGAAGAGGCAACAAAGGCAAAAATGGAAAAACCTTGGGATAGTTGTCAGTCTTGTGGTTGCGCAGTCCAATACAAGCCAATTCTGACTGCACTGGAAACTGAAAAAGGTGTAAGGAAGCTGCCAGGCCAAACCTCCCGTATCAGGATGGAGATTCAGAACTCTGTATGTACCTCTAGGACTGTTCAAACAAGCATGTAGTGGTCCATCCGTAACTGAAGGGCTGTTACACAGGCAAAGGGGGGGGGGGGGGGGGGTCATGTACTAACCTCGGGTGCTGTTACATAAGCAGGCATGAGTACGCAGCTGCGGCTTTGCCTGGTGGTTTTCCAGGATCTGATGCACCAGCTGCTCAATGGAAAATTCAGTCGTTCCATTCCCATTGCTGCATGTCCATTTGATCCCATGAACTATAGAAGTGAAGAAAAAGAGTGGTGCCTTCTTTAAGCAATGCCATAACTGCAATGAATGAGGGTGATTTGAGAACAGAGCATCTAGTCTGTGAAGGCATGTATGTTTCACCTATTTAATAATGGGTAACATATGCAGCTATGTGCCTGTGTAAAGCTCCTGCATGGAGTTACACCTGCTCTGAGGTAGGCAGAACCTCTTGGTGTATGAGCCAGTAGAATCAGCATTTTTTTTAAATACAAATGCTGTTCACACCCCACCATTTCCTGTCCCTGGGCATATCTACACATAAATCAAAGAAGCAGACATTATCTGGTTGATATTCAAAGCAATTTCAGTGGCCAAGAGAGGCTTCTTGCTGTTTAAATCACTTGTGCGGGGCTATCCACTGGAATTCGGTGGCACTTAACCGGTTAATGTTGCTAAACTGGAAGCTGGCTATTTTGTGGCCAGTCGAGGGGGAGGGGGGGAGTGAAGTCAGCACTTAACTGCCTAAGGGGGTCCTTTTACTAAGGTGCGCTGAAGAATGGCCTGCAGTAGCATGCGTGTATTGGGTGCGCGCAGATCCATTTTTCAGTACGCCTCTAAAAAACGCCATTTTAAAATTTTTGAAAAAAATGGGCGTGCAGCAAAATAAAAACTGGCACGTGTCCATTTTGGGTCTGAGCCCTTACCGCCAGCCATTAACTTAGCTGTACGGTCTCTCGCATTAATCGCCTACTCGTGTCAAGTTAGACTTACCGCCTGATCTTCACCGTGCACCAGAAAATAAAATATATTTTCTGGCGTGCATAGCAGATGCGCATCAAAAATGAAATTACTGCATGGGGCACACGTTAGCCGGGTGGTAACTCAGAATTTACATGCGTTGGGCGCACATAGGCGCCTACGCGGCTTAGTAAAAGGGCCCCTAAGTTAAGTGGCCACATCAGGCTGCATAAAACATAGCCCTACCTTTATATAGTGCTGCTTAGGCAATTAGGTGCTGAATATTGCACTTAACCACAGAAGATAAAGCCAGCTGCATAAAGCCAGACGTTCAATGCCAGTGAACAGCACTGAATATCTGGAGATAACACTGCCGGGCAGCTACATATCTAGCTGAAAAGGGATTTTACAAAATTGAGCTATAAGATACATGCGTAAAAAGTATGTGGCATCTGTGCAGAGGTGTTTCTAGGGTGTAGTCTGGGTAGAGTGCACAATGTATACGCATGCGCATGCACATGCACAGAGAAATACTAACACAAATGAACACCATTTTTGGAGCTGATGCAAATTTGTGTGTCAGCATTTGTGCATAACTGGGCCTGGATCTGGAAGCCTATTGGGATATAGGTGTCTATCTAAAAATCAGCTTAAAATGAACATGTACATTTTGGGCATAATCTTATAATAAGATGCCAATGTGCGAAGTCCATAAAGGTACTTAACTCACTTTTAAGATTACTTCCTATAAGACGAATGAAGTCTTACCTCTAGGTCACACAGCAGTCATCAGATACCACTCATATCAGACTCTGTTTACTAAGCCACGCTGTAGGTGCGCAAACATTTTAGCTAATGCTAGAGACACCCATAGGAACATGAGTGTCTCTATCGTTAGCGATCTAATTTTCAGCGCACGCTAAAGTTAGTGCACCTACAGCGCAACTTAGTAAACAGGGGCCCTAAACCCTTACGAGCTTAGCGGAGATTGGATGGCAGAGGCGGGGCTGGTGGTTGGGAGGCGGGGTTAGTGCTGGGCAGACTTATACTGTCTGTGCCCTGAAAAAGACCGATACAAATCAAGGGGCTGGTGGTTGGGAGGCGGGGCTGGTGGTTGGGAGGCGGGGCTGGTGCTGGGCAGACTTATATGGTCTGTGCCCTGAAAAAGACAGATACAAATCAAGGTAAGGTATACACAAAAAGTAGCACATATGCGTTATCTTGTTGGGCAGACTGGATGGACCGTGCAGGTCTTTTTCTGTCGTCATCTACTATGTTACTATGTGTATCCCAGTGGGCATTATTTCCATCATGAGGGTCACACTAACTCCTACAACACACCATTAGTTGTGCCCCCGAGGATGAAAATAAGCCATATATAAATCAGTCATGTCCCCAATTGCAATAATTCCATAACACACAGTCCATTGCATCTCTGAGAACTAAATTAATCCCTTTTACACCCAGCTCATCATACCCATAAGGACTGCCACAGCACTGTATCAATGTCTAGTAGCAAATGCACAACAACCCTGCAATTCACTACCTGTCATATCCTCAGAAGTCTATGGCCAGTGTATCCTGTACAGTGCAATGTGGAGATGTGTTTCTTGAGCAACAAAGTAGTAGCTTGGCATTTTCTCTGTTTGCAAACAAATCTATTTGAGCAGTTCCCCAGTGCTGGAAGATGGATTGCAGAACCTGTAGACCCACTGACCACTCATGAATCTTATGGACGCTGCTGAGTGTCTAGTAAGTGGTTTTGCTGTCCAGAACACAGATTGCTTAAATTGATATCTGAACTAGTATCACAAAGAGGTATTTGTGTTGCCTCTCGACATAGTTAAAAGGCATCCTGTCTCTTCCCGCTTGTTGACATAAAACATTGCAACTTGAATGTCTGTTTGTATAAGCACTGACTAACTGCAAAGTGTGTGCACAAATGAAGAAGGCAAAACACTGCTCCAGCTCCACATGATCGACGTGTAGGATCCTCTTTGACCATTTCCAAATGGCTTCCGTACACCAAATGCTTATGTGGACGACCCATCCAAGGACTGAAGCATCTGTGGGGATTACATGATGCTACTGAGGCATAAAGGGGAGACCCTTGGGAAGGCTGGCTTCTACAGTCCACCACTGAAGCATGGCTTACAGGCAAGAAGAAGGCATATTTTGCAAGGTAAGTGCTGGGAAGTTAGATTCCACTGAAACTTTACTTATCACTGTAGTCTTTTCCTTTTGAGACAAACAAGAGAGAGACAAGAACCATGGATTTTATATTGTATTTTTTTGTTTTTATGTATACTTTACATTACTTTAGATCAGGAATTCTCAACTCAGTCCTAGGGACACATCCAGCCAGTCAGGTTTTCAGGATAGCAGAAAATACAAGCAGAACGTGGTAAAATAAAACAAAATTTATTAAAAGCAGATACATAAAATCAGCATATAACTTTCCTCTAACCGCCCAGCATGGCCTCTCAGGGGCTGTGTCAGGGGCTTAAAATGAAACCAGCAGGAAGTTGGAACAGTTCAATGTTTTCCCTGTCTGGTTAGTGTAGTGTAGTGCAGCACAAAGAATAAGGCTCTTGAAAGGATGAAACATGGCCATGTTGGGCGGTTAGAGGAAAGCTATATTCTGATTTTATGTATCTGCGTTGAATAAGTTTTGTTTTATTTTACCACATGGGTCTGCTTTTCTTTTCTGCTATTTTGGATCTTGCAGATTGATTGCCTGTGTGCTTTATGAGGTTTTCAGGATATCCATGAGTAGTGGCGTAGCAAGGGCGGGGCGGTGGGGGCGGTCCGCCCCGGGTGTCATCGGGTGGGGGGGTGCTCCGCTCCCGCTGCTCCGCCTTTAACATTTTTTTTTCGAAGCGCCGGAGAATGGCATGCAGTGCGCCTCGCGTCTGCTCTGCTAGTAAAGAAGATCTCGCTGACGTCGTCGTCCTTCCCTGAGTCCCGCCCGCCCTCGCGGTAATAGGAAGTTGCCTCATAGGGGGGCGGGACTCAATGTGGGAAGGGCGACGACATCAGCGAGATCTTCTTTACTAGCAGGGCAGACGCGAGGCGCGCTGCCTGCCACTCTCCCGCGCTTCGAAAAAAAAAGTGTTAAAGGCAGGACAGGGTAGGAGCAGCAGGAGAACGGATCTCGGGGGGGGGGGGACTCAGAGGGGAGAAGGGGATTGGGGAGGGGCGCTCAGAGGGGTGCTTAAAGGGGGTTAGGGGGGGTGGGGGAGCTCAGAGAGGGGAGAAGGGGATTGGGGAAGGGTGGGGGAGCTCAGAGAGGTGCTTAAAGGGGATTAGGGAGGGTGGGGAGCTCAGAGAGGGGAGAAGGGGATTGGGGAGGGGTGGGGGAGCTCAGAGGGGTGCTTAAAGGGGATTAGGGAGGGTGGGGGAGCTCAGATGGGTGCTCAGAGAGGGGAGAAGAGGATTGGGGAGGGTGGGGGAGGGTGGGGGTGCTCAGATGGGAGAAGGGGTCTGAAACTGGAACTGGGGTCTGACATGGGGGCAGGAGGGAAAATGGGTCCATGCCTGGGGCAGGTGGGAGAATGGGTCTGGGGCTGAAAGGAAGGGATGCAAGGCATGTGGTGGATGAAGGGGACTGGAACTGGGGGCTGAAAAGAGGGGACAGAGAGACAGGGGACAGATCCTGGATGGAAGGGGGGCACGTGAGGGAGGGCAGACCCTGGACGGATGGGAGAGGGAGGGCAGACGGATTGAAGGGGCAGAGAGAAAGGGCAGATGTTGATGGAAGGGGGAGAGAGATGGCAGACTGGGGCAGATGGTGCATGGAAGGGGCAGAAATGGATGGAAGGGAGAGAGGGCAGACAGTGGATGGAAGGGGCAGAGAGAGAGGGCAGACACTGGATGGCAGAGAGAGAGAGCGAAGACAGATGCTGGATAGAAGGAAGACAGTGAAAAGATGAGGAAAGCAGAAACCAGAGACAACGAACTGTAAATATATATTTTTATTTTTTTGCTTTAGGATAAAGTAGTAATGTAGCTGTGTTAATAAATGTTTATAATAGAACATGTAAATAAGGTAATCTTTTTATTGGACTAATTTTAATACATTTTACTTTCGGAGAACAAAACCCCCTTCCTCAGGTCAGGATAGGACACTGTAACAGTACGGAGGAGTGGCCTAGTGGTTAGGGTGGTGGACTTTGGTCCTGGGGAACTGAGGAACTGAGTTCAATTCCCGGCACAGGCAGCTCCTTGTGACTCTGGGCAAGTCACTTAACCCTCCGTTGCCTGCCACATTGAGCCTGCCATGAGTGGGAAAGCGCGGGGTACAAATGTAACAAAAATAAATAAATAAAAAATAAATACTATACTGAATTGACCTGAGGAAGGAGGTTTTGACCTCTGAAAGCTAAATGTATTAGTCCAATAAAATAATATTATTTGTTTTATTTCTATTTGTTAATTTGTAAAGTGGTGATTGGTATTTGTTAGTTTTTTCAAATTTACATCTGCTGTCTTTATATTTTGCACAGTACTAGGGGACATTTTCTGTTTCTGTGGTGTTGCATTGTATGCAGAGTCTGGCATCTTGGGGGTTCAGTTTAATTTTTGTCTAAATAGAAAGTTTATGATTACTTATTCTATAGTGGATTAGGGTGTATCTCTGTTTGTGAAAAAGACATGGCTTTCGGTTGGCATTGACTGTGCAGGATCGACGATCTGTACTAATCTGTCTGTTTTCGTTTTACAATAGGTGAATTGATGTTCTAGTGCTCACTGTAGTGTTTAAGATGCTTTCCTTTTCCTTGTGTGACTCGTACAAATTACTGCTTATGGTATGGTAGAATTGCTCTATAGGTCCTGAGTGTTTTGTATTCTCGGCATGCCTAGTACTGGATTTCGGGGGGGGGGGGGGGGGGGGGGGTTAAAAAATTACCAGCCCCGGGTGTCAACAACCCTAGCTACGCCACTGTCCATGAGATAAATGTGCATGCCCTATCTCTTTATTGCATGAATATTCTTCGTGGCTAGCCTGAAAACTTAACTGGCTGCATGTGTCCTGAGGACTGGGTTGAGAAACCCCTTCTTTAGAAAATTCAACAAGCAGGATAGGACTGAAAATGCAGCAGTGGTGCTGGAAGTTGGCTGGATTTGAAGCTGGGCAGAACATTATCTAGAAGCAATCTCTGTGGCTCATATTACTGAAATAGCCAATATACAAGTGGTCTATCTGAGCACACAGTCTAGATGCAGGAGGGTGAGGATTGAGAACCCCAGCCTTTCAGCTTCTGAAGGATTGTTGGGGTCTCCCTTTTCATGTTCAATAAGAAAACAATAAGAAGACAATAGATCAAAAACTGCCTGCACTTTTTTATTTGCAGCAAAGAGCTAAGCTTGGTGGGGATCCATACCCTCCACATCCCTCCTGGTGCTTCCAAACTAGCCCCAGTGCCATGGTACATAATTTGTTGCCAGGGGGGTCCAGATTCTGACAGGGTTCAGTACTAATGGTAGATCGGGATTCCTTCTGACAGCTTAGCCCTTGAGAGGTGATGCCTGAAATGTAGAGGTTAGTCAGCTTCCATCATTGCAATACTGCTGTGGAGACACAAGGTTGTCTACTTCCTTGGCATATGTCCATGTTTGGCAGGTCTTTGAGCACTGGTGTGAGGAGCAGCAATTCTTGCACCCTTGTAGTGGGGTATGGATCAGGGCTTGGTCCTTGATTCCCCTTAAGATCCAGGTAGTGGCTATTTTATTTTCCCAGGACAGTAATAATGGTCTTTCCCTTGCAGCTCAAACAGATACGGGACTGGTTTTTTTTTTGTTTTTAATTCTTTATTTATAATTTTTTAATTTTACAATCACATAACATGACTGCAAAAGCAGTAACTGAATTTTACAAAAAAAACTGAAAAAGAGATATAAATCTAGGAGGTGTAACCTCCTCTAGGTAAATACTTTCATTTATTTAGTCCACTATTTAAGTGAGGCAAAACACAATGCAAAAATTCAAAATAAGAAATACTATAAACATAGGAGCAGGAGAACTACTAAGCCCACAACTGAATTTAACAGCATTAGCCTACAGGATTGTTCTGATTAGAATGATTCTCTTCCTCCTTAAAGGCAATAAAACTTTGCATTTTCTTTGGATCGGTAAAGATATAGTTAACAGAGTTAAGAGAAAAAAAGCATCTGCAGGGAAATTTCAATAGGAATGTTCCTTTCAGAGTAAGAGTCCTCTGCTTTAAACCCAAAAACTCACGCCTTCGTTTCAAAGTCTCTCTGTTTAAGTCTGGAAACATTTGTATTCTGGAACCAAGGAACAATGCCTTCATATGTTTAAAGTATAAACGAAAGATGTTATATCTATCAGATTCAAACACAAATGATACCAAAAGAGTGGTGCGCTCAGTAATTACGTCAAGGGAACTTTCAAGAAATTCAGTTAGATTCAATCCCTGTTGCTGTTGTGTTGAAGTTCCTTTCCTGTAATATATTGAGCCCGGGTGATTGGAGGATATGCTTCTTTTGGAATAGCCAGAATTTCATTAAAGTATTTCTTTAACATATCGAGAGCCGATATAATCGGAGATTTCGGAAAATTAAGCAGTCTTAGGTTTAATTTTCTGGCATTGTTATCCAGATACTCTAATTTCCTGTTAACAATCTCCCTTTCTTTCGTGGCTGCCCCAGCAAAAGTTTGTAAGGATTTTATTTCGCCTTCTAGCTTTAGAATTTTTTCCTCCTGTTTTTGAACAGTCTTAGACAAAGATATATAGGTCTTTTTCAAACCACTCATTTCTTCTGTAAAAGTTTGAGTTACCTGGAGGAGAGAGCCGGTCAGCTCTTGAATCAGATCCCATAGGGTGTCCAATGTCACCACGCTCGGTTTTTCTCTTCTCTTCCAGATCACCGTAGCAGGCCCCAGGGAAGGAGACCGTATCTCCCGTCCTTCACAAGATAGTAACTGTGGGGTAGAAGTAGCAGGGGGGCCTCCTCCAGACAAAGAAGCAATCACCGCTCCAGGTTGTTCTTTGATCTGCTCTTCTGCTTGTAAAAAGCTGCTACCCGGTCTGGGAGGTGTCGTGCTCAAGGGAGAGCTCAAAGAGATCTCCTCTATGCTGCGGGCTTCCCTCTCTGAAAGAGAGAGGGAATGTCCGTTCGCAGTGGGCGTTGGAGTTCCCAGTGCCTGAGTAGCAAACATCGTCAGTGTAGTCTGGTGAAGTACGGGGTTCCCTCCAGGGGTTAAGGAGGCCTGCCCCCTGGATTTCCCCTTTCTTTTCCCCATGTAAACGGAGAAGAAAAGACCGCTTCCGCCGACAAACCACGACAGTTCAGGAGCTCAGGTACTTGCTTCTGCTCAAGATGCCATCTTGCCCCGATTAGTGGTTTTTAAAGTCAATGAATTATATTCAGCTACCACTGTGGTGGAGGGAGGGGAACTTAACTTGCTCTTTAGGCCCTGACTAATCGGAACTTTGAACCATTAGAGCCTGTGCTTTTCAAAGACCTATCTCTAAAGATCATTTTACTAGTTGACATATGCCCCACCAGAAGGTTCTTTGAATTGCAGGTGAATTCTTGAAGGGACTCGTATCTGTCCTTGGCAGATTCTGTGTCCACTCATATAGTGCATTTCTTCTTCCCTAAAGTGGTTACTCCCTTTAATGTCAGTCAAGCAGTCTTGCTTCCAGCATTCACTGGTAAGGCAAAGTCAGGTTCGGCCCAGACTCTTCATGTTAGATATTCGTAGAGGGCTCCTGTGTTACCTGAAGGCGACTAATACTTTTCAGAAGTCTGACAGACTTCATTTTGTTTCACTAGCCACATAAAAGTTTAGTTTATTGGCGATTTAATATACCGCCCTTCAAAACAAATCATAATTAGAAAATCGAAAAGAAACTCCAACAAATTCAAGAAAAGAGAAAATAATCAATGGAAGAAAAATAACAAATAGAAGAAAAATAAAAGAGAAGAGCTGATTAGTCCACCAAGCCAACTCCAGAAATATGTTAAAAGGCTTCAATAAAAAGGTGGGTTTTTAATACTTTTAAATTGAGAATATGATTGTTCTGCACAAAGGGCAAAAGGTAGGTGAGGTGGCCTCTAAGTTTTTATTTTCCTAGTGGATCAGCAGTCAATATCCTCAGCTGGAGGGAGGTTCCACTAGGGTTGCGGGTTAATTCAACTAAAGCTCAAGTAACTTCCTGGGCAAGACTTAGAGGATTAGCCTCAAGGACATCTGCAGGGTAACAACATGACTGTCGCTGAATTTGTTTGTCAAGGATTACAGGATTGATGTTCAAGCCAAAGGCGATAATGCCTTTGGCAAGATGGTCTTGTGAGGAGGGGAAAAGGTCTTCTTACCCCGAGGGATAAAAGCTTCAGTACATCCCATTAAGTCTGGACCGGACTAGCAGGATAGCAAAGTTACTCACCTGTAGTAGGTGTTCTCTGAGAACGGCAAGACAAGTATTCTCACATGTGAGTGATATCCCCGAAGAAGCCCGGCAGCCCAGCATTCTACATCTTCTAGAAGCCTTTGGCAAACCTACACCACACATGCGTGAGTGCCTTCTCACCTATCCAAGTCACGCGAGACCAGCAGTTGGCTAAAAAAGCATAAAGAATACAACTCCTAAGGAGGTGGGAGAGTATGTGAAAAAATTTTTCCTGCTATCCTCAGAGAACACCTGACGCAGGTAAATTCCCTTTCTCCGAGGATAACCAGAACAGTTTCTCACATGTGGGAATCCCTAGCTACCAGGCTCACCAAAAACAACAAAGTATGGACAATAAGGACTTGCAACAACAAAGCCAACCAAAACAATATTACTAAGAACACAACAGCCTGGAACAGAAAAGAACAGGCCTAGGAGAGTGCAGTTGGATTCTGGACTCCAAACAAACTGTGCAGAACTGTTTAACAAAACCAAATATACCACTGGATATTCTGCTCAAGACAGCAGTGAGATGCGAATGTGTGGACTGGAGATCATGTCGCAGCTTTGCAAATCTCTGGCTCTGACAATATGAGATGTGACAAGACCCTCCAGACTCAGCTCACCCTAGGCATAAACGAAAGAGATGCAGTCTGCTACCTAAGTGGATAAGGAATATTTACCAATGGCTGCCACCATCCTGTTTGGATCAAAAGAAACAAAAAGTTGAGTGGACTGTCTGTGGGCTTTAGTCCACTCCAGATAGGCCAAGGCTTTCTTGCAGTCCAAAGTGTGCAGTGCACTTGCACCAGGATGGACATGAGGCTTGGCAGGACGATAGACTATGATAGAAGTTGGACACTATCTTAGGAAGGAACAGGATGTATATGGAGAATTACTTTGTTATGGTGAAACTTTGTGTAAGGTGGATCAGCTCACTGTGAGCTAAAGAGGTTGCCACCAAAAACAGCGAAGATACATACCTGTAGCAGGTATTCTCCAAGGACAGCAGGCTGATTGTTCTCACATGTGGGTCGACGTCTGTGTCAGCCCGGGAACCGGCATTTTGCAAGCAAAATGTAAAAAAAGTCCTGCCAGAGTCTTCTGGCGCGCGTGCGTGGACCAATTTCCCGCCCGTCGCGTCAATGCGTTCCTCAGTTAAATCAAAAGCATAAAAAGAAACAATAACAACTCCGAAGGGGAGGTGGGCGGGTTTGTGAGAACAATCAGCCTGCTGTCTCCGGAGAATATCTGCTACAGGTATGTATCTTCGCTTTCTCCAAGCAGGCTGCTTGTACTCACATGTCGGGTATCCCTAGCAACCAGGCTCACTCAAAACAATGAACATTGGTCAATTGGGCCTCGCAACAGCGAGGACATAACAGAGATTGACCTGAAACCATAAACAACTGAGAGTGCCGCCTGGAACAGAACAAAAATGGGTCTAGGTGGGGTTGGAGTTGGATTCTAAACCCTGAACAGATTCTGCAGCACTGACTGCCCAAACCGACTGTCGCGTTGGGTATCCTGCTGAATGTGAGATGTGAATGTGTGGACTGATGACCACGTTGTAGCCTTGCAAATCTCTTCAATGGAGGCTGACTTTAAGTGAGCCACTGACGTAGCCATGGTTCTAACATTATGAGACATGACATGGCCCTCTAAAGACAGCCCAGCTTGGGCATAAGTGAAGGAAATGCAATCTGATAGCCAATTGGAGATTGTGCGTTTTCCGATGGCGACTCCCCTCCTGTTGGGATCAAAAGAAACAAACAACTGGGCGGACTGTCTAAAGGGCTTTGTCCGTTCCACATAAAAGGCCAATTCTCTCTTGCAGTCCAAGGTGTGCAAACTGCTTTCGCCAGGGTGGGTATGAGGGCGGGGAAAGAAAGTTGGTAAGACAACTGACTGGTTCAGATGGAACTCCGACTTCACCTTTGGCAGGAACTTAGGGTGCGTGCGGAGGACTACTCTGTTGTGATGGAACTTGAAATAAGGTGAGTGCACTACCAAGGCCTGAAGCTCACTGACTCTACGAGCTGAAGTAACAGCCACCAAGAAAATGACCTTCCAGGTCAAGTACTTCAGATGGCAGGAATTCAGTGGCTCAAAAGGAGCTTAAATCAGCTGGGTGAGAACGACGTTGAGATCCCATGACACTGGTGGAGGTTTGACAGGGGGCTTTGACAAAAGCAAACCTCTCATGAAGCGAACAACTAAAGGCTGTCCAGAGATCAGACTTGGGATAATTTATGACGAACCCCAGTAGCTCTAGCACCCGAATAGTCATTCAAATGGACTCCAGAGCACCTTCTTTCGAGGTGCTCTTCACCAGCCAATCGTCGAGATAAGGAAACACATGCACTCCCAGTTTGCGTAGCGACGCTGCGACTACAGCTAGGCATTTGGTAAACACTCTGGGCGCAGATGCCAGGCCAAAAGGCAGTACACGGTACTGAAAGTGCTGTGTTCCCAGCCGAAATCAAAGATACTTCCAGCTCACAGGAAGTATCGAGATGTGTGTGTGTAAGCATCCTTTAAGTCCAGCGAGCATAGCCAATCGTTTTCCTGAATCATGAGAAGAAGGGTGCCCAGGGAAACCATCCTGAACTTTTCTCGGATAAGAAATTTGTTCAGGGCCCTTAGGTCTAGGATGGGACGCATTCCCCCTGTTTTCTTTTGCACAAGTACCTGGAATAGAATTCCAGTCCTTCTTCCCCTGGTGGAACGGGTTCAACCGCTTGGGCCAGATGGCAAACCTCCTCCACTTAAAAATATAACACCTGAAAGCCAGCAGGATCCTGGTGTCACCCTCAGGCAATTGCAAGGAAGGAAATTCTACGCTCTCAACATCCAAGCCGTGAGGGCCAGGGACTGGAGGTTGGGATTCAGAGAAGATCTCTCATTCTGGGTGATGAGGGTTGGAAAACTGTCCAAGGTTCTTTGGAGGGTAACTCCAGAAGAAAAGAGAACCAGATCTGCCTAGGCCAATAAGGTATGATGAGGAGCACCGAGTTTCATCAAAGTCTTCCCTATGAGAGGGATTGGAGGATACGCATATAGAAGGCCTTCCCTCAACTGACAAGGAAAGCATCCCATGCTAGCCTGCTATGTGACCAGAGTCTGGATCAGAACTGAGGGATCTTGTTGAGATAAGTGACAAAGAGACCCACTGAGGGAGAGCCCCACTCTTGGAAGATGTTGTGGGCAATGCCCATAATGAGAGACTACTTGTGCAGTTACATCATCCTGCTCAGTTTACCCACCATACTGTTGTCTTTTCCTGCCAGATATGTGGCTCTGAGCACCATGCCATGGTTGATGGCCCACTGCCACATCTTGAATGTTTTCTAACACAAGGAGGTAGGATCCTATATCCCCCTGATTGTTGGCACAGTAGACAGCATAAAATATAAGAACACAAGCGTTGCTATATTTCGACAGATAAAAGGATCAAGCTCAGTATCCTGTTTCAAACAATCCAGGTCACAAGTACCTGGCAATATACCAAAAAAGTAAAGCAGATTTTATGCTGCTTATCTTAGAAAAAAGTAGTAGATTTTCCCAAGTCCATCTTAATAATAGCTTATAGACTTTTCTTTTAGGAACTTATATTACTTTTACCACATTCTCTGGCAATGAATTCCAGAGTTTAATTACACATTGAGTAAATATATTCTCCGATTTGTTCTAAATTTATTACTTAGTAGCTTCATTGCATATCCCCTAATCCTAGTAATTTTGGAAAGAGTAAGCAAGCAATTCACATTTCTACTCCAATCAGTATTTTAGACCACTATATCATCTCTCAGCTGTCTCTTTGACCAGATAATTGTTCAGGGTCCTTACATCTAGGATGGTACAAAATCCCCCCATTTTTGGGGGGCATGAGGAAGTACTTGTAATAGAATCCCTTCCTTTCTTCTGGTGGAATGGGTTCAGCCGCATGGGCCTTTAGAAGAGAGAATTCCTCTGCGAGCACTTCATGGTGCTCAGATCTGAAGTTTGACTCTTGGACAATTTTGAAGAAGTTGACGCCAACTGAGGGTGTAACCCACCTGGACTATTTGCAGGATCCACCGGTATGAGGTTACAAGGGGACACCTTTCCTGGAAAAAAATTCAACCTCCCTCCTACCAGAAGATCGTCTGGAAAGGATACTTTTACTTCAGCTATACTGTGCTGAAACTAGTCAAAAGCTCATCCCCTGCTTAGACTAAGGGTTGGGGTTTCCTATTCCAATACTGCCAACAGCAGGAGAACAGATGCTGGGCTGTTGCTGAGGACGAGAGGAAGGGGTGAACCTATGACTTTAAGTGTAGTAGGTACTCTTTTGACTCTCGCCTGAAAACCTTCAAATAGAGGCTGCTTGAAAGAGAGGGCAGAGACAGAGACTTGATGGTATCAGTTCTTTATGAAGTCAGCCACCTTGTCCTCCCAAAAGGTTGTCACCTCGGCAAGGGACATCTGCCAACTTTTCCTGAACAGCTGGTTCCAAGTCTGAGACATGCAGCCATGAGAGTCTACGCATGCTGATACCTACAGCGGAAAATCTGGATGCCACATCAAAAGTATCAAAAGTGGCCCAAGCCAAGTGTTTTCCCCACTCCTGCTGCTTTGCGGCTATCTGGCGAAGGCCTGCAGCCTGCTCCAGTAGGAGTGTGTTCACAAACTTGACCACAACTGCTCATCAAGGATTTCAAGTAAATGCTCATGTAGAGCTGGTAGGATTAGATGCAGCAAATGATTGAGCCCTATAAAACCTTCTTCCCAAAAGGCTCCAGAGTGAGCATCCCTACCTGGGAGAGCCAAGGCAAGGGTCCTCAAGCTTCTGGCTCTTTTGAAAGCGGAATTTTACCACTATGGAGTGGTGTGGAAGCTGCAGCTTCTCGACTCCAGGAGCCTTCAGGACTCTGTACTTGGAGTCTATCTTCTTACGAACAAACCTGCACAGAGAATGGGGGGATTTCAATTCTTCATATGTGCATTTTTAAGGATGTTGTGAATGGGCACTGTCACAGCTTCTTTAGGAGGGGAGTCATAATCGAAGACGTTCAACAACTCAGCCCTGGGCTCATCCTTGACCTCCAACTTAAATGGAACAGCCTCTGCCATTTCTTTCAAAAATCCTATAAAGGTAAGTTCCTCTGCCTGTGGTGGAGAGAGGTCTGAAGGTAGGCTAAGGGATCTCTCCTCCAAGAAGTCCTCTCGCTCAGCCTCAGATCCCCAGGAGCAGTCTAACTCAGCAACATATTTTTCATGGGAAGTCTGAGTCTGTGCCTGCCTCAGTCTACTGGATGGACAACTAGGCTCAGGAAAAGAACACCGAGGTACTGGTCCTCTCAAAAGACTCAAGGGTTGCTTCCGCCCCCAAAGTGCTGGAAAGAGGCACCTCATTGGTCGGTACTGGCCATGATGCTTGTCATTAATGAACACCCAACAAGCAGGGCATGAATCTCCAAGACGGGCTGTAGTGGTAACAGAATTGGACCAAGCACCCTCAATGCCTTGGCATGCTGATCCAGGATACACCCCAGTTCCTCTTGCAACATGAACTGGAGCCACTCTTCCAGGGCACGGGTTGGTGTTAGTGTGGAGAGTCTGAAAAGATGTCAGTCCTCCCGCTGCCAACACTTTGCAGGTACTGGCAATACAGGTGCTCCAGAGCTCCTGGCACCGTACTTTGAGGAGGACTGATGCTTTTACTTCTTCACCTTCGCTCAGTGCCACGCATCGAAGTGCTTTGGTGCCGACAAGGACGATGTGGAATCCACACAAGCCCTAGGTGTCAGGTCCAATGATGCTCAGTCTAAATGAATGCTACTGGCGCCCGATGTTGAGGCAGGGGGAGACCTCCTCAATGCCAAAGCGTCTCCAGTGTTCAGTGCAGCAACAGAAGCCATAAGGCCCGGTGTCTTTGATGCGGTCAGTCTTCTGCATGTTGAGAAGCCTCTTATATACGTCCTCTGTACTTTTTTGGGTTCTCTTCTGCATTTGAACAGGAAAAGAACAATTAGAAGACCTATGGTCAGGGCCATGGTCTAATTTTTGCTTGCCCATGTCTGCATGAAAAACATTTTGTGCGTAACTTTTCATCCCTGACTTGATGTGTGCAGTACAGCCTACATGCACAATAAAGAAAACCAGCAAAAACTTTGTGTTTGTAGTTGTAGGCATGTGTCCTCCCTTTCTGACCCATATGCACAAACACACATGTGCACAGCTTAGAAGGAACACCTCAGAGGCCCCAGGCACAGGAAAAATGACCACAACAAAATCAAATGGTTCAATTGTGAAAAAAAGTTTTTGTTTTTTTAAACCAGACCAGACATTCAGGCCTAAAGCAACAGTAAACTGCGAAAAAAAAAATGAAAAGTGCTGAAAACTAAGAGGAAAAGGAAACAAAAACAAGGAAAAAAAAATAAAGTCCCACGCTACTCAACACATACCAAAACGAAGCAAGGCAAAAACACTCACACTCACAACAGAAAAAGAACTCACTGAAGTTCGAGCCTAAAGCAGCAGTGAACTGCGAAAAAAAGAAAGAAATGAAAAAGTGCTGAAAACTAAGAGGAAAAGGAAACAAAAACAAGGAAAAAAAATTAAGTCCCATGCTACTCAACACATACCGAGAGGAAGGAAGGCAAAAACACTCACAAGAGAACAAGAACTCACTCCAGCGAAAGACAAGCCGTCTTCTCAGCTCTGCAGAAAAAGTGCAACTGTGGGTCTTTCGCGACTCGGACAGATAGGAAAGCACTCATGCAAACATGCATGAGAGGGCCTGCCTACTAAAGGCTTCTAGATGTAGAATGCTGGGCAGCATCCACACCAGGGATCCGTCGGGGGATGACACCCACATGTGAGAAACTTTGTCCTGCTTGTCCTGGGTGGTTTGGGGGGGGGGGGGGGAGAGGGAGGTGAAATTTGGTCCTAACTGATAATTTCCTTTCCTTCAGTCCTGCTAGACTAGCCCAGTACCCACATGGGAAGACTGTGAGGTTTCTGATGGCTTTGGAGTTGGCCTCCCCCTCCATGTTTCACACACTGTATTTTTGTATTGCTCAGGTCTGCTGGTTAGTTGGTGGGTTGATATGTAAACAGGATGCTGGGCTTGGTGGACCTTAATTCATGGTGTAATCACAAGAAAGAAATTGATTGACAATGTAACAGATGAAAAGGGTGACTGAAATAGAGGAAGAATGGAGAGTTGGGTCTGAGGAAAAAATAGTGCATTTAAAGGAGAAGGGTAGTTTCCTCCTTTATGATTTCAGAAAAGCAACATGAAACTTTAGCCGGAGACAGAAGGAGAGGTGCATGGAGAATTCATGATTAATCTTCTTTATCTCTTCATGCAAGAAGTCAGCCATAGTCTGGGCAAAAAGTGGACGGGGATGGCAGATTGAGAGTTTTTAAAGAGGGAGGCAAGTGTGGGGAAACAGTCATTTCCCCTAGTACTTTATCACCCCTCCCCTGGTTTGTCGTGAACATCCACTCAGTTTTTATCCCTTTTCTGTGCTGACTCCTAAGTGACACGAAAGTGCATATTTGATTCCACTGAAAAAGGTATCCTGCAATGGTACAGTGGTGGAAATAAGTATTTGATCCCTTGCTGATTTTGTAAGTTTGCCCACTGACAAAGACATGGGCAGCCCATAATTGAAGGGTAGGTTATTGGTAACAGTGAGAGATAGCACATCACAAATTAAATCCGGAAAATCACATTGTGGAAAGTATATGAATTTATTTGCATTCTGCAGAGGGAAATAAGTATTTGATCCCCCACCAACCAGTAAGAGATCTGGCCCCTACAGACCAGGTAGATGCTCCAAATCAACTCGTTACCTGCATGACAGACAGCTGTCGGCAATGGTCACCTGTATGAAAGACACCTGTCCACAGACTCAGTGAATCAGTCAGACTCTAACCTCTACAAAATGGCCAAGAGCAAGGAGCTGTCTAAGGATGTCAGGGACAAGATCATACACCTGCACAAGGCTGGAATGGGCTACAAAACCATCAGTAAGACGCTGGGCGAGAAGGAGACAACTGTTGGTGCCATAGTAAGAAAATGGAAGAAGTACAAAATGACTGTCAATCGACGAAGATCTGGGGCTCCACGCAAAATCTCACCTCGTGGGGTATCCTTGATCATGAGGAAGGTTAGAAATCAGCCTACAACTACAAGGGGGGAACTTGTCAATGATCTCAAGGCAGCTGGGACCACTGTCACCACGAAAACCATTGGTAACACATTACGACATAACGGATTGCAATCCTGCAGTGCCCGCAAGGTCCCCCTGCTCCGGAAGGCACATGTGACGGCCCGTCTAAAGTTTGCCAGTGAACACCTGGATGATGCCGAGAGTGATTGGGAGAAGGTGCTGTGGTCAGATGAGACAAAAATTGAGCTCTTTGGCATGAACTCAACTCGCCGTGTTTGGAGGAAGAGAAATGCTGCCTATGACCCAAAGAACACCGTCCCCACTGTCAAGCATGGAGGTGGAAATGTTATGTTTTGGGGGTGTTTCTCTGCTAAGGGTACAGGACTAC
The DNA here is from genome assembly GCF_901765095.1 of Microcaecilia unicolor. Taxonomy (NCBI): domain Eukaryota; kingdom Metazoa; phylum Chordata; class Amphibia; order Gymnophiona; family Siphonopidae; genus Microcaecilia; species Microcaecilia unicolor. Next base: position 9,610,064 of record NC_044044.1, read on the forward strand.
TTCACCGCATCAATGGGAGAATGGATGGGGCCATGTACCGTACAATTCTGAGTGACAACCTCCTTCCCTCCGCCAGGGCCTTAAAAATGGGTCGTGGCTGGGTCTTCCAGCACGACAATGACCCAAAACATACAGCCAAGGCAACAAAGGAGTGGCTCAGGAAGAAGCACATTAGGGTCATGGAGTGGCCTAGCCAGTCACCAGACCTTAATCCCATTGAAAACTTATGGAGGGAGCTGAAGCTGCGAGTTGCCAAGCGACAGCCCAGAACTCTTAATGATTTAGAGATGATCTGCAAAGAGGAGTGGACCAAAATTCCTCCTGACATGTGTGCAAACCTCATCATCAACTACAGAAGACGTCTGACCGCTGTGCTTGCCAACAAGGGTTTTGCCACCAAGTATTAGGTCTTGTTTGCCAGAGGGATTAAATACTTATTTCCCTCTGCAGAATGCAAATAAATTCATATACTTTCCACAATGTGATTTTCTGGATTTAATTTGTGATGTGCTATCTCTCACTGTTACCAATAACCTACCCTTCAATTATGGGCTGCTCATGTCTTTGTCAGTGGGCAAACTTACAAAATCAGCAAGGGATCAAATACTTATTTCCACCACTGTATCTGTGGCACAAAAATATTCATAAACACAGATTTTTTAAATCTCAAAGAACACCTATATTTATTAAATACCTAAGAACAGAACTGCTATTTATAAGACCTGTATTTTCTGGCCCTGGGTCACATCTTACCGTAGTACAGTTAAGGATGCTGTCATCTGAGCCTAGAATGAGTGTATGAAGCTGTCATTAGGGCTCGCAGGGGAAGTCCTTTGTTTTTCTGAGCTCTTACAGTTTATGTTGGCACTATCAGATGATGTCACCCAATTGTGTGGCTGATTTTGTCCTAGTTGTCAACAAAAACCCTGTAATTCACTTACTGTTGTATGCCTAAGGATAATAACCACTAAAACCACTACCAGCCCTGCCCTAAAAGTACAATAACTGATGGAACGAAACACCCTGTCCTCACACACAATAGTAAACCCCATGGTACATCTCTGCTTTATCACCAGTCTGTAGATCAACTCCCATGACTATCTGCTGTAGGTCAGTTTTAGGACTGTCAGCAATATTAGGGCTCTTTGAGTTATCAATCACATAGATTCTCTTACACATGGGTTTCAGCTGGTTGATGAGCTCATCCTTGGACCACTTCAGCCATTCTTTCCTGTCACTGTTAATGGAGCACAAGATGGGGCCACAGATCTTCCCACAGTCCTCCATGGCTGGTACATTCAGATAGTGGACCAATACTATATCGGGATTCTGCAGAAGAAATAAAGAGCTTCAGTATGCAAGTCTGCTGCTGTAGTGGAAACAGCACAGGAAGCATCCATTCATATATGTCTTCTCACAGACCTCCTAGCAAACCACTACCATTTTACTGGTTAATCTTTTTGTATGTGGCCATTAGAGGTGGTTAATGGCTCTGAGATTAGGAAAGGTAGAAGTTAATCAGTCCCTAGAGTGGCAAGATAGGTTTACAGCCAAATGTGTCCCCCTTCAGCTACAGAGATAATGCAGTGTTTGATGTAGATGACGACAACAGGAAGTAGCATTTCAGAGCTATGTAGAAGGAAATGTCCTTATATGAAAACTTATGGCACCAGGGGGCTGATACGGCCCTTCTGTGAAACTACTGCTGCAAAACTACTGTGGCATGCTATAAGCAGCTCAGTGCAAAAAGTTACCTTTCCTCTCAGTGCCTGAGCGGTGAATGGTTCAGGCACTGAAAGGAAGGGTGACAGTAAAAACAAATACACACTATAGTGCCAAGCCATTGGCATCTGCATCAGCCACCCTCCATTCCTTCCTCCATCCCTGAACCCCCAATTCCTGATGACTAGCTGCTACTCCAACCCTGCTGACCCTTCCCCCCACTTAAGAAAAAAAGCCCACCCAACATGACCTCTCTTCCCTTCTCCAACTCCCCACCCAACTGGCCCCTCCCCAACCCAACCCCCCCCCCCCCACTCCCTGGAGTCTAGAGGCACCCTCCTACCCACCTAACCTTTTCCCCCAGGTATCCCCTCCCCCCCCCCCCCCCCCCCCATCGTACCTTAAGAGGCAAGAATGATGTCTACTCGTTCCTGCCTCTGGTGCCATCATTTTCAAAAATAAGGGAACTTTTCCCTTATATGATAGACTGACCCAACCAAGTGGATCTCCAGCAGGATAGGGCACTGCCATTTTTGAAGATGGTGGTACTGGAGGTAGGAGTGAGTAGGCAAGCCTCCTGCCTCTTAAGGTGTGACTGGGGAGGGGGTGCTACTAGATACCAGGCATTTAAATTTTTCTTTAGTCAGGGAAGGGGCAGTTGTGTCACGGTGAGGGAGGAGGACCCCTAAAGGTATATGAAGTTTGGGGGGGGGGGGTTGGGGCGTCATCTGAACAGGGCAGAAAGAGGGGGCTGATGCATAAAGGTATCCGTGGCAGGGTGGTCAAGTTGTGGGGGGGAGAGGGGGCACGGGTACATACCCACTCCACTCAACCAACCCCTCTAGGCTGCCTACGTGGACAAATTTTTATTTTTCTGTGGAATGGTTAATCACAACATTTATATTCATTTTAATGTGGTGTGTGGTCTCGGTTTCCACACAAGTTAAGCCCTGCATTGCTAGCCCATGGTAAAACAATGTTAAACCCGTAGTAACTATGCAGAAAGTTTTCTGCATTACCCCTCAGGAATGGAAAGTCTCTGTCACGTTTGTTACATTTGTATCCCACCTTTTCCCACTTATTAGTAGGCTCAAAGTGGCTTACATAGTTCCGGAGAGGTGGTTACAGACTCCGGTGTGAACAAATACAGTATAGGAGTACCATTACAGTGACAAGTACAGTAAAGAAGTATCAGTAAATAGGTTGGGGTGATTCAAACAAAATATTAGGGTGTGATCATGCGTCGGGGTTGAAAACTGTCCGTTTCCTGATTAAAATGCCATATTTCATTATTCTGTGTTTATGTCAGATACTGTGGGGTACGCCTTCTTGAACAGGTGAGTTTTTAGGTTTTTTTCGGAATTCTAGATGATTATTCAGGTGTTTTGGTAGAGAATTCCACAGCTGTGTGCATATGTAAGAGAAACCCAACGCGTATATTGATTTATACTTCAGGCTTTTACAACTTGAGAAGTGAAGAGTTAAGAATAATCTCTCTTGCACAACCTTGCCCTTTCAATAGCCATGCTTAAGTAGAGGAGTGTGGTAGCCGTGTTAGTCCACTCTTAAGGTTATCAATAGAAATCAAACAAAATAAAACATGTACAGGTACTGGGACTGAAGAACCAAGCTCCTGCAAAAAGGACAGGTTTATTCTGACCCCTAAATCCCATACTTCTCAAATTGGCTGGCTTAGGTACTGGGACTGAAGAACCAAGCTCCTGCAAAAAGGACAGGTTTATTCTGACCCCTAAATCCCATACTTCTCAAATTGGCTGGCTTAGGTACTGGGACTGAAGAACCAAGCTCCTGCAAAAAGGACAGGTTTATTCTGACCCCTAAATCCCATACTTCTCAAATTGGCTGGCTTAGGTACTGGGACTGAAGAACCAAGCTCCTGCAAAAAGGACAGGTTTATTCTGACCCCTAAATCCCATACTTCTCAAATTGGCTGGCTTAGGTGAGAAACTACCTGATATTTTGTCCTAAATTTTTAAGGCTTGTTGCTTAATCAATTTAATTAGCACTGGGAAACCTCTTTCTGTCTTTCTTGCTTTCTTTCTGTTCCTGCCAAGCTCTGATAAAGGGGAGGGGCATTTTTACATAGCTGAAACTGCTAGAATTATTGGCAATATCTAGATTTATTCAAAAAGAAAGTTATTAATATCTAGGGTAGTTTTAAAAGTTTAATAAACTGTAAGGTCCTTGATCAGACACTACCATTTGGGTCCATTAAGCTACAGAATTCCCTTGATAGCAGCACTTAAGCTGACCCATTGGGACTTATAATCCCCCCCCCCCCCCCCACAACCCACCCCCCCCCAGGGTTTTCTACACCTTTATAGACAAACCAAATCCTCATTAACTTTACTCCTCAGTCATACACAGGCAGTCTTGCAGGCTATTACTCCAACATAGTACACCTGTTCATACCCATTTCAACCAATCAGGATGACTTTTATTCTCTGCAATAATTGTGCTGCTTTAGTTTCAAGGCAAATCATCTGGAAACTTAAAGCTTGTCCTATCTGTCTTCAGATATCTACTTTAAAACAAGAGCTCTATAAAGTAATGCAAGAATTAGATACAATTAAACCAACTTATAGGACTTTGCAGAATCATAACTTCTCACCACTGCCTCAGAGAATAAAACCACAAAGGAACAGATGGCTCACAGTAGGCTCAGGCAGAATTAGTCATGTGACACAGAAGCATCCACCCGCACAAGTGTTGCCACTACAAAATTCTTTTGCTCCACTACAGCACTGTGATGTTCCTGAAACTAAAATTGAAGCAGAAAAAGCAAGGAAGAGGCAACAAAAAGAAGAGAAGGTACCCAAAGAGAAAAGACACTCACAATTCACTAAACCCAAAACACATACTAGGAAATGTAGTTGGAAAGCAATGACCACAAATGCTCACAGTCTAAGCAATAAAATTCATGACCTTCAAGCCCTGATGTTGGAGACTGACTTGGACATAGTTGCAGTCACAGAGACATGGCTCCATGGTTCCCATGAATGGGATGTAAACATACCAGGCTATAACCTTTTTAGGAAGGATAGGGAGGGACGTAAAGGTGGAGGAGTAGCTCTGTATGTGAGAGATGATATCGCAGCAACTGAAATGACAGGGAAGTGGGGAAAGGAAGAAGCGATATGGATCACCTTAGAAAGAGAGGATAGAACCTTGGTCCACGTGGGTGTTGTCTATAGACCCCCGACACATTTGGAAGAACTAGATAAAGATCTGATCGCTGATATTCAAAAGTTGGGGAAGAAAAGAGAGGTGCTGTTGTTGGGAGATTTTAATCTGCCGGATGTAGATTGGAAGGTTCCGTCTGCAAAATCAGAAAGAAGTAGAGAGATTGTGGATGCTTTCCAAAGTGCTCAGCTCAGACAAATGGTGAACGAACCCACGAGGGAGGGAGCCACGTTGGATCTGGTGCTCACGAATGGGGATAGTGTGTCAAATGTCCGAGTGGCTGCACACCTGGGAAACAGTGACCATCAAACGGTTTGTTTTGATATAACGGCTCATGTGGATGGCAGCCACTCTAAACTCAAAGTCCTGGATTTCAAGCGAGCTGACTTTAACAAAATGGAAGAATACCTAAGGAAGGAGCTGAGGGGCTGGGAGGACATACGAGAAGTGGAAGGACAGTGGTCCAGGCTAAAAGAAGTAATAAACAGGGCCACAGACCTTTATGTAAGGAGGGTAAATAAAAGCAAGAGAAAAAGGAAACCAATATGGTTTTCAAAGCAAGTGGCTGAGAAAATAAAGGCTAAAGAGTTAGCGTTCCAGAAATACAAAAAATCTCAAGTAGAGGAACACGGGGAGGAATACCGGATGAAACTGAAAGAAGCCAAGAGAGAGGTACGTCTGGCGAAGGCGCAAGCGGAAGAACAAATGGCTAGAAATGTACGGAGGGGAGACAAAAACTTCTTCAGGTATATTAGTGAAAGGAGAAAGACTAAAAAGGGGATTGTAAGACTAAAAGATACAGCAAAACGCTATGTAGAAAATGATGAAGAAAAAGCCAATTTGCTAAATAGATACTTTTGTTCTGTTTTTACTGAAGAAAATCCTGGGGAAGGACCGAGAGGGACTGGCAAAAGTACACCTGAAAATGAACTGGATAAAGCACCGTTCACGGAAGAGAGTGTATATGAACAACTTGGAAAGCTAAATGTGGACAAAGCCATGGGGCCGGACAGGATCCACCCCAGAATACTGAGGGAACTCAGAGAGGTTCTGGCGGGTCCTCTTAAAGATTTGTTTAATAAATCCTTGGAGACGGGAGAGGTTCCGAGGGATTGGAGAACGGCGGAGGTGGTCCCTCTTCACAAAAGTGGGGATAGGGAAGAAGCTGGAAACTACAGGCCGGTAAGCCTCACTTCGGTTATTGGAAAAGTAATGGAAGCCATGCTGAAGGAAAGGATAGTGAATTTCCTGGAAGCCAATAAGTTGCAAGATCCAAGACAACATGGTTTCACCAAAGGGAAGTCGTGCCAAACGAATCTCATTGAATTCTTTGACTGGGTGACAGGAGAATTAAATCAAGGACGGGCTATGGACGTCATCTACTTAGATTTCAGCAAGGCTTTTGACACGGTTCCCCACAGGAGGCTCTTGAATAAACTAGAAGGGCTGAAGATAGGACCCGAAGTGGTAAACTGGATTAGGAACTGGTTGACGGGCAGACGCCAGAGGGTGGTGGTAAATGGAGTTCGCTCGGAGGAGGGAAAGGTGAGTAGTGGAGTGCCTCAGGGATCGGTGCTGGGGCCCATTCTGTTCAATATATTTGTGAGTGACATTGCCGAAGAGTTACAAGGTAAAGTTTGCCTTTTTGCGGATGACACCAAGATTTGCAACAGAGTGGACACCCCAGAGGGAGTGGAAAACATGAAAAAAGATCTGAAGAAGCTGGAAAAATGGTCTAACGTTTGGCAATTAAAATTCAATGCGAAGAAATGCAAAGTGATGCACTTAGGGAGTAGAAATCCAAGGGAGGCGTATGTGTTAGGTGGGGAGAGCCTGATAGACACGGACGGGGAGAGGGATCTTGGGGTGATAGTATCTGAGGACCTGAAGGCGATGAAACAGTGCGACAAGGCGGTGGCCGTAGCGAGAAGGTTGCTAGGCTGTATAGAGAGAGGTGTGACCAGCAGAAAAAAGGAGGTTTTAATGCCCCTGTATAAGACGTTGGTGAGGCCCCACCTGGAGTATTGTGTTCAGTTTTGGAGGCCGTACCTTGCGAAGGATGTTAAAAAAATGGAAGCGGTGCAAAGAAAAGCTACGAGGATGGTATGGGAGTTGCGTTCCAAGACGTATGAAGAGAGGCTTGCTGACCTGAACATGTATACTCTGGAGGAAAGGAGGAACAGGGGTGATATGATACAGACGTTCAAATATTTGAAAGGTATTAATCCGCAAACGAATCTTTTCCGGAGATGGGAAGGCGGTAGAACGAGAGGACATGAAATGAGATTGAAGGGGGGCAGACTCAGGAAAGATGTCAGGAAGTATTTCTTCACGGAGAGGGTGGTGAACGCTTGGAATGCCCTCCCGCGGGAGGTGGTGGAGATGAAAACGGTAACGGAATTCAAGCATGCGTGGGACAGGCATAAAGGAATCCTGTGCAGAAGGAATGGATCCACAGAAGCTTAACTGAAATTGGGAGGCAGGGGGAAGAGGGGTTGGTGGTTGAGAGGCTAGGATGGGGGAGGGCAGACTTTTTATACGGGGTCTGTGCCGGAGCCGGTGATGGGAGGAGGGACTGGTGGTTGGGAGATGGGAAATACTGCTGCACAGATTTATACGGCTGTGCCCTGGAAAAGACAGGTACAAATCAAGGTAAGGTATACACATATGAGTTATCGTGGGCAGACTAGATGGACCGTGCAGGTCTTTTTCTGCCGTCATCTACTATGTTACTATGTTACTATGAAAAGAAAATAAGATGATACCTTTTTTATTGGACATAACTTAATACATTTCTTCATTAGCTTTCGAAGGTTGCCCTTCTTCCTCAGATCGGAAATAAGCAAACGTGCTAGCTGACAGTGTATATAAGTGAAAACATTCAAGCATTACTATGACAGTCTGACAGGGTGGGAGGATGGGAGTGGGTAGGAGGTATGCATGGGGACATCAAAGCATATCATTGATATTCTAACAGGATGGGTGTGGATAGGTGAGGGGTGGGGTGATCAACAGAGAAATACAGCTTTATGGTTTATAATGGGCTAGGAACCCCAGATCCTTGTTAAGTCCTTTCTGTTGGGTGTTAAAATATTCAATCATTCTGACTTCAAAGGTCTTACGTTCTTGTATGGTTTTAAAGTTACCTTTCAGGATTCTCACTGTGAAGTCACTGGTACAGTGTCCTGGTCCTGTAAAATGCTGACCAACAGGGGTGGGAGCCCTACTGGCACCCGTATTGTTCATGTGATGTCTATGTAAATTGAATCTTGTCTTAAGCATCTGGTCTGTTTCTCCAATATAGCATCCTTCGTTACATTTTTTACACTGAATGATATATACCACATTGGAAGATGAGCAAGTGAAAGATTCCTTTATGTTGAATATCTTTCCTTTGTGGATGACTGTGGGGTCCTGTGAAATGTTTTGGCATAGTTTGCAACTGGATAAATTACAGGGAAGTGTGCCCTTCTGTTCCTTTTCAGTCTGTGATGGAAGTTTACTTCTGATTAGCTTGTGTTTTAAGTTGGGTGGCTGTCGGAAGGCCAGTACTGGTGGGGATGGGAATATCTCTTTCAGTAATTCATCCTCCTGGAGTATAGGTTGTAGATCTCTTATGATTTTCCTCAGTTTTTCCAGCTCTGGATTGTATGTCACTACAAGGGGGATTCTGTCTGTGGCGAGAAAAAAGCTTCTGCAAATTACATTATTTCTACTTAGATAAATGTGATCCATTATCAATATTTGCACCACTGCTGCTCTAGTAGTTTTCACATTCCCTCCCCATTAGTATTTTAGATGTAATGCCCACCCCCACACACTGCTTAGCTACTTTTGTTATCTGCAGTATATTAAATAACATCTAAATGTGAAATGTGTTTCTCTGTGCCATCAGTGCTGCGCCTGCCTGTTGGACTCTTGCTCATCAGGCCACCACTGCCTTAGAGATTGCTTCCCTTCCCAATTCCTCTGAACAGCACAAACAAGTGTTCCGAGCATCAACATTCTTCAGTTTTTTTCAGGTAACACCACAAGGATCTCTGAACAACCAAACAACACAATTGTCTCACATCTTCCAAATCTCCCGCTTCTCTAAATACTATAAAAGCATAATTGTCTGGTTAACATGGAAGGGAAACACCTCCATAGACAAAAAGGAAAGAAACAGAAGCAGAACTACTTGATCATGAGACATCACCAGGAAAGGTTCCCGAGGTGAGAGAGCGTGCAACTCCAAAACCCTTCTAGCCAAGCAGATGTCCATGAAAAACACCATCTTCAGAGTAAGATCTTTGTTGGACACCTTCCTGAAAAGCTCAAAGGGTGCCTTACCAACATGGAAAACACTAGGTTCAAATACCAGGTCAGAACCATCAGACTCCGAAGGAGTCTCAACTTCCTTCAAAAACCAAGACACATTCAAATGACCTTAAATCAACTCTATACTCACGCCAAGGCTGCTATTTGTACCTTCAGGGAAGCCATGGCCAAGCCTTTGTCCAAGCCATCCTATAGAAAGTCCAAAATCTCACACATAGAAGAGCACAAGGAAACAAGCTGTCTTTCCTTGAACCATGTTTAAAAGATTCAACAGACCTGGACATAAACTAGGGACGGTGAGGTTTTCCTAGACAGTAAGAGTATCTATAACCTGATCAGAATAACCTCTGCTTTTCAACCTGACTCTGCCGTAAGATAGAATGGACATACATTTTGTCTCTGAACCAGGAGGGCCTTCCCACCAGGAAACACTAAGTGCTTTCCTATCTTTAATCTCACAAGGTCCTGTATAAAGGCCTCCCTAGCCAATCTGGAGCCACAATAACTTAAGAATACCCTACTGGGTCAGACCAATGGTCCATCTAGCCCAGTATCCTGTTTCCAACAGTGGCCATGCCAGGTCACAAGTACCTAGCAGAAACCCAAATAGTAGCAACATTCCATGCTACCAATCCCAGGACAAGAAGTTGCTTCCCCATCTCTGCCTCAATAGCAGACTATAAGAACTTGTCCAAACCCTTTTTAAACCCAGATACACTAACTGCTGATACTACATCGTCCAGCAAAGAATTCCAGAGCATAATTCATTGAGTGAAAAAAAAATTTCCTCCTATTTGTTTTAAAAGTATTTCCATGTAACTTCCTTCAGTGTTTGTACTTTTGGAACAAGTAAGAAATCAATTCACTTCTACTCATTCTACACCACTCAAGGTTTTATAGACCTCAATATCTCCCCTCATCCGTCTCATTTTCAAGCTGAAGAGCCCTAACCTCTTTAGCCTTTCCTCAATTTGGTCGCTCTTCTTTGAACCTTTTCTAATTCCGCTGTATCTTTATTGAGAGATGGCAACCAGAACTGAACGCAATACTCAAAGTGAGAGTGCACCATGGAGTGATATGAGGCATTATAATATTTTTGGACTTATTCACCATCCCTTTCATAATAATTCCTAGCCAGTAGGGCAACCAAACCTAAATGACAGTCCACTTTCTGGACCATTCTGCCTATGCAAAGGCATGGAGGAACATATATAACATTCCGTCCCACAGCCATGGCTGTACTAGAGTATCTAGGCCTGCTGACCAGTGCTCCCTCCAAGGAGCAAGGGCTGAAGAATCAGGGAACCTTGACATTCTCTGACGCGCCAAAAGATCCATGACTGATCCTCCCCAGCACTGTACTCTACTAGACTCCACTCTCCTGGATCCAAAATGTGCCTGCTGAAGAAGTCCATTTGCACATTCTCCACTCTAGCCATGTGTGCCACCATCAGAGCAGTGAGGAGCCTCTCTGCCCAATTCATGAACACCCTTCTCTCTTCCAAGACCTGCTGACTCCTGGTACTGCTCTGCCCATTTACATATGCCACTGCTGTCGCTCTGTCTGACAACACTCAGACTGCTTCACTTCAAACTAACAGCAGGATGGCATGAAGGGCTAGGAATGTGGCTCTTGCTTCCAGGTGGTTTACTAACCACAATGCCTCAATCTTCGATCAGCAACTTTGAGCTACTTCATCAAGACATTAGGCACCCCAGCCATTTAGGCTAGCAACTGTCATCACCAGGATCCAGTTCAGCGATTCCAGGTCCAGCACTATGGCAAGCCAGAAGGGGAGTGCTCAAAACTGAAAATGCTTTCCTAGAACTGAAAACTGAAAGAATCTCTGTCGCTCTACTAAAGTAGGAATATGAAAGTATGCCTTCGTAAGATGCAAGAATATTAGGAATTCTTCCTGCAGGAGTGATACTATCACTAATCTTGCCATTTCCATCCAAAAGCTTGGAATTCTTAACACTTTGTTCACTTATGTGAGATCCAGGTTCAGATTGGCTGTGCCCTCTTTACTGGGTACAAAAAAGCAAATAGAGTATCCAAAAGACCCTTGCTCATCCAGAGGGGCCAGAACTACTGCTTCTAGCTGTAACAAATCTGTCCAATACTGTCCAGACATTTGCTGCTGCCACCTTGAGAGAACAGCAATTTAAAACTTTTTTATTTACGAGATATGTGGGCTTGTTTTATGATATGCAGCATGTGTAAGATGTAAAGAGAACATATTAAAATCGCTACAAACCGTTCAAAACACAACAGCAAGACTGATATTTAAAAAGTCGAAATACGAAAGAGCAACAACCACTGCTCCAAATGCTGCACTGGCTTCCAATCAATGTAAGACTGTTTTTTAAACCAGCATCGGTACCAGCTGAGAAAGTGGTGTCGATGCAGCCCGAGTTACCTTGAAGGCTCTCAATGAGAAATAAGTTGGAGAGAAAGAGAGCGGTCACTGAGCTACAGACGCTTTCTGTGCATCAAGGACGTTGATTCAGGGGAGGTGTTGGTAGAGTGCCTGGATAAAGAACGATGGCAATGCTTCTTAGGTTTTTTACGCTGTAGGTCCCTCCATGCGTACAGCACTGACGAATAGGATGTAGAATCCTTACACAGTCACGGTACCAAGCCTGACGTCAAACCACTTCGATGTTGTGTTAGTACACCCAATGCTGATGCCAACGCAGGTCCTGCGTCAAGTGCTGAATTCCCTGCCATGCTCAACGTGAATGCAGAACAAAAACATTTTCACGCTAAACTCTGCAGCTTTAAGGGTCCTCGCTTGCATGTGCAGGAGAGGCACATCTTAAAGCCACTCGGCTCCCTGGTTGACATGCAGGGAAAAAATGGTCGATGCAAGGTCGGAAGGCTCTACAGCCTGAGGAGCTTGAGTAGCCATGTACCCGAAAATGGTTGATGCTCCCCAGGCAAACTAAGGGCACAGAGGCCCCAAAAGGCTGAAAAATGAAAAATTTGAAAAAAAGATTAAATTGAACAAAATTAACACAGAAAAGAAAAATATGCAGAAAAAATACTATTCCAAAAAAGTGAAGGCACCAAAAGGCAAAAGCTTGGCGCACTGAAGAGAGATTAAAACCAACCTCTCTGCCCCGTGAAAAATGATACTGGTCCCATGCTCAAGAATCGGGCAGGAAGGCACCCGTGCATGCATGCTGGGGGCACTGTCTCAAAGATTTAAAGTGAAAGAGTTCTTGAGAAATGTCCGCACCAGGCTCCGTGGATGACGTCATCCACACGTGAGAATGCCTGCTTGTCCCTGGAGAAACACACCCACATGTACACACATAGAATGTAGCCTGACTGCATTATGCTGTTATAACAGTGATGATAAAAAAAGCAGAGCAGATCATAGACAGCTAAGGCAGCCTAGTTATACTGCTCTAACTGGTGAAGATACAACCCTCCTGGGAATGTTTTATCTCTTTCAATTCTTACCTGCAGCAGCCAGTAGCAGCGTCGGTGGAATGTGGGGACAATGGAAGAATGGACATAGCAGCCATAGAGACACTAAGAATAGAAGGGGCAAGGCCGTGGGAACAGCAGCCAGAAAGGAAGTAGGGAGAAGAAATAAAGAGTGGGAGAAAGAAAGAGAGAAAGCAAAATTAATAACTGTAAATTTCAGCTTCATAAAAAAGGAACTGAAAGTGCATGCATCTGATGTGAAAAGTGAGCTCCCAGGGTCCATCTGTCATTACAGGGGTGCCTCCCATGGCCCATAGCTTGAAAGAAATTACAGGCGCATTCCCACAGCCTATCAGAATTTATATAAATGTTCTCAGGAGAATCTCACCAGTAAGCAAAGCAATGCTCTTAAGACATGTGTGCCATCAGAAAACATACACAGCAGCATTCATCAGGTCCAAGACCCATCAAATGGGAGTGTACAAAAGAACCAAGCCCTGTGTCCCACCAGTATGAATGATAGCACTCTTGTGGCCCATATCCTAGCAGCGGGCACATAATGATCTTGGGGCCTGAAACTTGTCCAACAAAAAACATAAAAACAATTTCACAAATATCAAAGTAAAAAAAAAAGGGGGGGGGAGGGGTGGGAATGACTAGTGCCATGAGTCAAGATAAAAGCACAAGTCCTTTATTTATATATACACCAGCATTTATTTGAAGACAAAGTAGCAAACTTCACTTGAAAGTGAATTCAATACAGTCCATGTTTCAGCCTATGCCTTCATCAGGAGTTCAAAGCCAGGATCAGTGTGAGATTGTCTCTTTAGCCATGTCCACTCTGCTTTCGAAATATCACTCTGGCAGAAGTTCCTCTCCCTGCTCAGAAGAAGCAGTATCTCCCGGTTTTAAGCAGATTGTTGGACTAGGAGATACCGTCCCTCATGAAAAGGGAGAGGAGCCTATGCCAGAGTGGTATATTGAGAGAGCAGAGTGTCTGGGACATGGCTAAAAGCATCGCTGCCAGGTCTCAAGCGTCGTTCGTCTCCTTTCAGCACAATCTTACATTGATCCTAGTTTTAGACTCCTGAAACAGACATAAGTCAAAATACAGATGGTGTTGAGTCCACTTTCAAGTGATGCTTGTTTCTTTTCCTTTATGTGCTCTCTTCAAGCAAACGCTGATGTATATATGAATAAAGGACTTGTGCTTTTATCTTGACTCATCTCATTGGTCATTCCTACCCACCCCCCTTTTTTTTTTTTTAACTTTGGCCCGAAACTAGTAATAGATTTAAAACAAAATAGAAGAAAGTTTTAGTTAAAGCAAAGATACTTACCTTTACCAGGTATCCTCTGAGGACAGCAGACTATATATTCTCACTTCTGAGCAACGCAGCCTGCGTTGCCCCAGTCTAAAGCTTGTAACAAGCTTTCACAGAGCTCTTTGGAAAGCGAGTCACGCTCTACCACGCATGCGTGAGTGCCTTCCTGCCCACCACGAGAGCAAGGGACCAACAATTCTATACTATAGCATACTACAAAATAGAAACAACTCCAAGGGGAGGTAGAAGGGTATGTGAGAATATACAGCCTGCTGTCCCCAGAGAATACCTGCTACAGGTAAGTATCTTTGCTTTCTCCAAGGACAAGCAGGTTAATATTCTGACATGGGGCAAATCCCTAGCTACCAGGCTCACTGAAACCCACAGTTAATGACAAAGGTACACCTCGCCATGGTGAGGTCAGAACATAGATAAACCTGAATCCAGATGCAAATCGTCAAAAGTGTAGCCTGGGACAAAATAAAAAAAAATAAAAATAGGCGGGTGGAGTTAGATTCTAAAACCCAAACTACCATCTACTGAAATCGATTGTTACGCCAGGCATGCTGATGAAAGAATGCACCTGTAACAGTAAAGATATATGAATGTGTGGAATAAAGACTTCATGGCAGTCTAACATAAGCCCCCAATGGAGACTAACAACAGAGTAGGAGCTCAGACATCACGAACCGGTTAGAGAAGCCTCCTGGGCAGCCCAGACTGGGCATAAGGAGAAGAAAATATGTTGGTAGCCAATAAGAAATTGTACTTCTCCCACTGACAGCCTACATCCAGTTGGGATGAATGGAAACAAAAAGTTTGGAAAAACTTCCCTTGGTACTTAGGTCAGTACAAGCAGAAAGACAAAACCCGCCTGTAGTCCAAGTTGTGCAGTGCGCGCTCACTAGGGGAATGAGACCGTGGGAAAGGACGTAAGCAAGACAGGCAGCCAATAGAGATAAAAACCGCTGAACAACATGAAGCAGGAATTGAGGGTGTGTGCAGAGAAATACTCTAATTAGGGTAAGGTGGAAAAGCCACAAGGGCCCAAAACTCACTGACCCTGCAAGACAAAGGAACAGCCACTGGAAACAAGACCGCCCAGGCAAAGGACGTCAAGAGGCAGGAAAAACGAACAGCTCAAAAGGTCCCATAACAGAGATAAAGGTGTGACTGGGAATGTGATAAAAACCATCGTCATGAGGTTGAAACAACAGGCAAGATGGCGTCCGTGTAAGGGAGCGTTACACGTCGGCTCTCAAGCTCCAGGCTTCGCTCCAGCAGCGCGTATTTTCTCTCACCTGATATTATGGTGAAGAGAAAAGGGAAAGTCGGGGCAAAAGCCACCGTCAGCCCTGGCGGAAATCCGACGCTCCGGCAGCCGACCCTGAAATCTTTTGGCCTCCGTGCATCGGTAGCCCTGGCACCAGCTTTGGTTGGATCCCCAGATCAACAGGGGGATCTTAGCTTAGAGGCGGCGTCTTTAAGTCCGCCTCTTCAGGCTGCACCGCCGAAACCGAGCGGTGAGAAGAGAACAATGGGAGAACCCCAGACAAGTTTTCTGGAGGTCAGCGGCGGCCCTATTGGGTTCTCAACTCCGGGAGGAACGTCATCTGGAGAGAGGACAGGAGGCATTGACTCCCCGCCCTCCCCCTGCCAGGAAACCCCGCTCAGTGTGCTCGGCGTGAGGAGTAACCTGCAGCAGTCACTTTGGAGGCCCTCTGGGAGGTGATTCAGACCATCAATTCATCTCTACTACAATTAACTAATTCCTTTAACTCTGAAGTCAAAGATTTGAAAATATTTCAGCAAACAATGGAATCGAAGGCTCAGGAGCAGGAAAGGAAATGCGAGTCAAATTTGCATGAGATAAAGACTTTACAGACAGTTGTTGCTAAAACGGTAACAGATAAAGACTTAACTCAAAGGAAAATTGATTTTCTTGACAACCAGCTCAGGCGTAACAACCTGAGATTCCTAAATTTTCCAAAGACTCCCTTAATATCACCAATAGAAATGTTAAAAAAGTACTTCATTGAAGTGCTTGGTATTCCTAAAGAAGCTTATGCCTCCAATTATAAAAGCTTTTACATTACAGGAGCTAATACAGCTCGAACAGAAGCTCCAGAATTGAATGTATCACAACTTGTAGAAACATCTTTAGAAATAATAACGGAGCGCACAACTCTCCTTGCTACCTTTGCATTCGAGACTGATAGAAACCATGTTTTCAGACTTTACTTCAGAAATATCTCAACCCAGTTTTTCGGATCAAAAATACACATTTTTCCTGACCTTAGTAAAAATACTCAGAGGAGGAGGAGAGAATTTCTAGGACTTAGGTCTCGGGTTCTCTCCCTAGGCGGTACCTTTAAACTGAAATTTGCCTGCAGATGTATAATTTCTTTAAATGCTGTATATTATGTATTTTTCAAACCAGATAAACTGCGTCAGTTTATAGTTGCTAAAGAGAGTGGAGGTGAAAGAGGCCTGGTCACCCCAGTAGGGAGCTGAAACCGCAAGCTAGGAATGGTCTCTGCCCTCACAGTTTAAATAGTTTACTTTTAAATTTCAATGTACAATTTCCTTGTGTCTTGACCATACTATTGTGGACGAAGTAACAATATAATTTCTTATTTGTTCCTTGATGTAAAGGACAAAATATTTTTTCCTTTATTTTTTCTTGATTTTCCTGCATTTATATTATATAAATGTTTATTTTGAAACAATAAAGAAATAATTAAAAAAAAAAAAAACATTGTCATGAATCAAACAACTAGAGGCTGTCAAGAGATGGAAATATCCCTCACACGACAACGAGAAGCACTGAATATACAGTGGTGAACTCACCCAAGTGAGGTTTCAAAAGAAACTCAGAAAAAGAGGAGACGGTATAGGCATATATGGTTGTGCTTGATAAGAAGGAGGTGTAGGACCCTCCCTTCCCCACACAGTAACCGACATACCTGAATCACTATAAAACTAGTGGAAGTTTTTCAGAAAAACAACAAGACCAAGGAGACGCCCTCAGGAAAATGCAAGGAAGCTTACGTGACGCCCTGAACATCCAGTCCATGAGGTCTACAGACAGGAGAAGGGGATGTAGAAGAAAACTCATTTTTCGTGATGAGGGTTAGAAAATATTCAAAGCTCTACAATCCTTGGAAGGAGAGTGCAGAAGTAGAGGAAACTAGATATGTTGGGCCCAGTAAGGAATGACTAGAATCCTGGATTCACAGCCCTGCCTGCACAGCAGTAGAAGCCTCCCTATGCGAGAGATGAGAGAATACATATACAGAAAACAACTGTTCCCCAAGGAAGGAGGAAAAGGGAATCAATGGTAGGCTGTTATGAGCCTAGAAACTAGAACAGAACTGAGGAACAGCACGATTGATGTGATTTGTCAACAGATCCAACAAAGGGGTGTTGCACAGTTAGAAGACGATGCATCCATTTGAAAAAAAAAAACACTTGTGTGGATGCATGGCTTTGCAGATTCTGATGACCAGGTTGCTGGATGTGGTTGCAACTTGAGTGGCTCTGAGGAGCAGTCTCGAACGACAGCCCCCCACTATATCCAGATGGCCCTCTGACAGAGAGGGTGTAGTCAGGTGCCCTCCTGCTTGTCAGAGTAGCACATGCCAACCTGACTAGTCGTGGGAACAAGTACAAAATGGCTGAACAGCCTAACACTGAAAACTTAGAGCGTTTCAGACCTCTCAAAATTCCAAAAAGTTAAGTTGGTATCCTAGGTTACCAAGCAGCTTGACTATGAAGCCCGTCCAAAGGAGCTTCCCAACTTAGATTGGCTGCAGTTACTGTCAAGTTCCAGAATCCCAGTGGATCGTAAAGTTCATCTAAACAGATAGTAAAGAGCTGTGGGGATAGTTGGATGACATCACTCAGGGTCTTTAGGGTTTGATACCACTAAGAAAGTAGGGGTCTACTGGGCAGGTGTCATGTGAAAACAAGGCACGAGTGTTATATGGTGAAGTGCAACCTGCTGGCAGACTGGAACCTAAGCAGCAACAGCAAGAAGAGTGACCACAGGAAGAAATGTTCTGGCCTAATGAGTATGTAGCAAAATGCTAATGATCACAAAATGGAAGACAGGAAACAAGATGAATTAAGGGTATAGTAAAACAAACCCCAGTCGGTCCAAAGACCGAGGAGTTATCCATATGAACTGCCAAGTAGCAATCGTTGACGTACACTGCAGAAGTCGATCGTCCAGATAGGAAAACATGTAAGCGCTGCACGCACAGCTAGTCTCTGAGTGAATACCTTGGGAACTGACACAAGGCCAAAAAGCAGCTTGCGGTACTGGAAGTAGAATGCCTCCTGTGAAAAATCGAAGAATTTTCTTGGGTATACACATCCGGTACGTCCAAAAAGTAAAGGAAATATTGCCCTGAACCATGGAGAGTAGGGTGATCAGAGAAACCATCTTGCAGTATACTTTGACAAGAAAGTTGTTAGGGCTGTTAGGCCCAGGAGAGAAACACATTCTCCTGTCCTTCGCTGCTAACGAGAAGGACCTGGAACAAAAGCCAAGCCTTTCTCCCCTGGTAGTACAGATTCAACTATATGGGCCTTTAGAAAGACAAGTAGTGTCTCCACAAGGAGCTGTTTCTGGTGAGAGCCGATGTGAGTCACCATCAGCAGACAAGTGATTGGCTGCTAGGCTGATCCGAAACCCTGCAGTTTCCCCCCGACCAGTAGGTCAACAGGGACAGACACGGCAGGCATGTTCCCCTGGAGATAATAGGAAAGTCACCCGCTGCTGTGACTGAAGAGGTATTGTGAGGAGGAGGAATGTGATGAGAAAGCATTTGTCCCTGGGAACAGGAGGAAAGGTAGAAATTACCAATCCCAGCAGCCCTTTGGGGAAAGACACACTAAAAGCTGTGACTACAATTTCCAGAAGCCACTGCAGAAGCTCTGATAGAGTCCAGGACTCACATACCCAACAGCCCCGGAGGAGGGTTAAGGAGAAGTTCAGGGAGGGTAGTTTGAAATACCCAGCCCTGAAATTCGGGGAATGGGAGGAGAATGGGAGTGAACTCTAATCAGGAGGATGAAGTACAGGTGGGACAAGGGTGGGTGAGGAGCCCATGGAATGGAAAGGGACAGAGGAAGAAGAGGAAAAGGAAGGAGAAAGAGGTGGAGAGCCCCATGGATATCGCAGTGCTGGCTAAAGCCAGGGAAAGGAACTGGGCCAGCAAGTAATAGCGTGGTGTGAGGGCCGGGCTCTGAGGGGGGAGGAGGTGGTTACTCCAAGGAAGGAGGTGAGAGAGGGAGAGTTAGGGCTGGCTACCACAGGGTCGAAGCGGGCGGTTGTCAGAAATCATGGCTGACAGGTAAAGGGGAGGGGACCCTGCTACTTCCCCTGGCTCGTGGAGAAGAGCTAGAGAGGAGGAGTAAGGTGGTGGAGGCCATATTTTGAACTGCAATGTTGAAACTACAGTGATTTCAAACTACAAGGGTTTTGAACTGCAATGTTGAAGTACAATATTTTGAACCGCAATGTTTGAACTACAGTGATTTAAACTACAAGGGTTTTGAACTGCAATGTTGAAAGTGCAATATTTTTGAACCGCAATGTTTGAACTACAGTGATTTGAACCACAAGGGTTTTGAACTGCAATGCTGTGAACTGCAGGAGGCTTTGAACTACACTGCTTTGAATGGCAATGATTTACGTTGCACTGTTTAAGTGTGTGTGTGTGGGGGGGGGGGATGTGTTTGATTCCCTAAATTTCATTTGAACTATTTTTGGGAGCTGGAGAAACAGCAGTGCTTTTGAACTGCTGTCCTGTGGGAGAAAGGAAGGAGGAGAAGGTTTGAGCTGTGGGTTTGGGTTTTTTTCTCTTTCTTTCTTTCCAGGCTCATTGTTTGGGGATCTAAGAAGTGAGAATTGTTGCTGTTATTAACTGCTTTGTTCTGGCAACCTTCCGAAATGGGAGGGGAACTGCATGAAAGTAAAAAGAACCTTGCACAGAGGATTACCATATGTCTGTTTTCTTTTTCTTCCTCTATGTGTGGATTACAATGAGGGGAAGGGCCTAAGAGCCCGGAGGCCCTTTACTCACTCCAGGGGGAGGAGGTCAAATGGGGTATATGTTCCCGAGAGGGGCTGGTGGCCTTACTGGAAGCGGGCTGAAATTCTGGGCCAACGCTATGGGTCCGGAGGGACTGGTGGCCAGGGAGATCTCTAACAGTATCCAGGGCTGAGATGCATGCAGTTGACGGGACTGAGACCACTAAGGCTAGCGAGAAGTGGCATACCCTTATACCAGCGCATGGCAGGAACTGTATTGGACTTTTATCACCACTTTTATTTCTTTGTTGCTTTATTTATGTTTCTTATATGCCTACTACTATATTGTGTATTTGTATTTTATCGAACTGGAGCCTGCCTCTACGGTATTTTGTAAACCACATTGAGCCTGCAACTAAGTGGAAAAATGTGGGGTATAAATGTGTTAAATAAATAAGCTCTCCGTGACCTGCCAAAAACATCTACTAAAGGCGGAAGAAGTTGTGGGAAAACTTCCAGGAGAAGTGAGGCATCTATATATGGATGAGGGTAGCAACCTCCTCCCATCTGCTCTCTAAAACGGTTTGCCCGTGACAGGCATTAGTTCCTGCTGAACCTACAGGTCAGAGACACGCAACCACAGTATGGGTATATATCCTGGAAATCACAGCAAAAGTGTCATGAGCGCTTCTGGGCCAAGAACATGCGACATGCCCTCTGAAGCTCAACCATCCAGGAAAGGGACCTGGCCTATTCTGCTGGGAGAGAAAGCAGAACAAATACCAGGGCCTAAAACAGAACAAATACCAGGACCTGTAAGAATGATGTCAAATTGTGTGCCCAAAGAAATTCAGAGGTCTAGCATTCCTGCCAGAAAACACCGAAGCATAGTTACTATAAATCCTGGCTCTCCTGAGTGTAGAGTCAAGCACTATGGAGTGATGAGGCAATTAAGGCCTATGAAAGCCAAGGAGTTCCAAAATCAGTGAATAGAGGAGATGCTCATAGGGGAAGAGTGAAGCCAACAGAGTGGGCTTTCAATTCCATTTGAGAACATCAGTAAGAGAGGTGGAACAGGAATATCACAGCTCCTCAAGGAGGAGACGTAGTCCAAGGTCTCTAAGAGCTCAGTCCTGGTTGAAACAATCCACCTCCAGAGGAACTGGAATGGCAGCAACCAGGCCTTGACAAAAGGAGGGAAGGAAAGGCTCCCATATGGAGATATCCTCCATTCCTATGAAGGAGAGGGGCCAGTATTACCCAGAAGTTCATCTTCAAAACATACCTGGGATCATCAGATGACTCCCATACACCCCTCATCGGTGTCAGCCAGAAACTCCATATGAGCAGGCTGAGACTGAGCCTGCCTGAACCCTGAGGAGCCATGATGCCAGGAGTGCATCAGGGAATGGACTACAGCCTCGACTCCCACGAAAACTCCAGGCACTGACGTCAACTGACACAAGCGGTGGTCGATGCTGACGCCACATGTGACACCACATGACACATCAGCATCGGAGGCCTCACAACAGGCTGAGGGCCATTTAGGACTGAGTCGAGAGGCATGGTAGGCGCAAACACCTTCATTACTAATTACCTTTCCAGCCAGAAGCTCAATGAGCAAGACCTGGATGCGCCCATATAAAGGACAACATCAGGAAAATCGAGGCATCAGTAAAGAGAAAAGCCGATACCGAGGCTGCCTGAACTATGATCCTGAGAGGGGCACCAAAGAGTGGGCTGCAGCCTCGACTCTGACAAAATTCCCTATATCGATGCCGACAGACACAGGCATCAATGCAGCACCAGCGGGGGGCTGAGAGGAGGAGCATGGCAGGTGCAAGCACCCTCGACGCCAATGCACGTCATTCACCAGCAGCTCAGGGAGCAAGGAATCTGTTCTTGATGATCAGAGACCCATACAGGGGCAGCTGCTGGATGCCGTGTGCCCTGGAGTGTCTGGCACTGTGTATCAAGGGAGATCAATGGCAATACTTCTGATGCAGGAATCCATAATTCTCGGTACCAACGAGGAGATGCGAAGTTCCACCAGTCATGTCAATGCAACTGATGCTGACGCCAACCGCCAATGTCACTGCCAACACCGCAGACCTCGAAGCTTGATGCAGTGCCAAAAAATTGAGCCTGCCATGAGTGGGAAAGCGCGAGGTACAAATGTAACAAAAAAAAAAAATAGTCCGAAAGCATCGGAAATTTGCGCTGAAGCGACTGGGAACTTTCAAAGAAAAAGGAGACAATGGTGGCCACGGCTGCCGCCTGGACCGGGTCAGCAACACGGATGTGCCAGCGGGCTCTCCAGAAGCAAGGAGAAGAGGGACCCCCACAAAGGGAGCAGCTCTGTACCCTGCCGCGAGTGCCATACTAGTGGAGAAAATGGCGGGCTCAACCTGCACTCCACAGCAGAAGGGAAGGGCATCGGCTGCAAAAAGAGGGAAGCAACCCGACCCGGGCTCAGGTCCACATAGGGGCTGCTGAGCACAGTAAAGAGAGGAAAAAACAACAGAAATAACAAATGGGAAGAAAATGAACCCAAATAAGAAAAGAAGGCACAAAAAGAAGCACTGCTAAAACCGAACCAGAGGCTGTGAGGAGAGAAGACAAAAAACACGTCCTCTCCTCACTACGGAAAAAAAAAGAAACTGTTGGTCCTTTGCTCTCATGGTGGGTGGGAAGGCACTCGTGCTTGCGCAGTGGAGCGCAACTCGCGCTCCAAAGGGCTCTGCAAATCTTGTTACAAGCTCAGGATGGGGCAACGCGGGCTGCGTTACCACATGCGAGAATATTAGCCTGCTTGTCTTCGGAGAATGCAATATTGTCACTAAAAGAGTAGTCTCAGTCAAGTTTTAAAAAAAGGAAAGAAAAAAAAAGTTAAATTTCTGGATGACATCTCCGTAAACAATTATAAGTCAGATAGATTGGAGACACCCAAGTCTCTTACTTTTCAGTGGAAGAGACTTGGGTGTCTTGAACAGACTTTCCCATTATGATCTTCTGGGTACTCCCAGGTGACCAGGATTTGCTATCGTCAAGATACTGAGCTTGATGGACACAGTATTAGTCAATATCCAGCTGCACAGTCAATGTATAATTTGAAATGTCTAATTCAAATGGTTTCAAATCATTTATATGATTAGTAATCCTATTCATTTAGGTGGCACCACTGAATACTCACATATAAGTTGACTAGTTCAAGTTACGCCTGCTACTGTGCGCGCCCGTAGATAATTTTTATGTATGGCAATTAAATAATTGACATTGATACATAGGTTACACGTCTATGTTGCTGCCCCGGAACTACTAACACCCCAAATCCTGTCTTCTTTTTGGAAGGATAATTTTGGCTACATAACAATTTATACGTCTAAAATTAGGTTCAAGTAGCCTGGATTTTTTTTTTTAACATGGTAATACCACAAGTTCTTTTGCATCTCAACCGTATGTCTTTAGGAGTCCCTATAACGGGCACGGCTATGCTCCTGATGAGCATGTCTCAGGCAGTATCTCTTTACCTCCATGCCTTGCACTTTTAGCTTCATATGGTCCTCGCGAGTGGTCTTGCCCATCCTTGCGTTTTTTCCAGCAATAACCATCCTTGCGATATTTCACCTTCTTACGGTTGTAGAGAATCATGGATCCATTCTGAGGCCTGGAGGGAAAGGAGACAGAGCAGAGATCCTATCACAGAAGGCAGGTGAGATTTCTGTGAGAACAAAGTTTTGCTTATTACCAAGCCACAGTCCCTCTTTGTCCCCAGTATTCTCTGGTGCCTTCTTTGTATTCTCACATAAACCAGTGTTGAGGCCCTTGTTCTTCCCAATAATCTCCACTGGCTGCGGACTAGAAGTGTCATCTAAACCACACACAGAGGCCCTTGATGGTACCCAAGTAACCTCTTGCATCTGAAGCAGAGGCACACCCAAGGTATAGCCCTCTGTCCTCAGTAGTAACCTGTGGCTAGAACCTCTTGCAGTCTCACCTGGTTTTGGGTGAGCAGGAAAGCCATTCCTCATGCTTCTCAAAGGTTATTAGGTAAGACGCAATCTCCTGCATGACAGGGAAAAAAGGAGATGCAGACAGATTCAGCATCTCTGTTCCCCTACTCTTTAAGAGTCACACATAACATATGGTAAAGATTAAAGCCATTCCCTATATACACACACAAAAATATACATATAGACATGCATATTGTACATATATACAGACAACACACACAGTGGTCAAGAAATCCAAACAAACATAAGAGGTCATGGGATGAGGCTCCTTGGTGGGGGGGGGGGGGGGGGCTGACTCAAGACCATCATTCAACAATATGGGGAAAAAAAGAGTGGAGAATGAGGACAGACTCCCAGGGGAGGCAATGGAGAAAAAAAAAAAAAAAACAACCAAACAAAAACAGTTAAACCAAGCTATTTGCCTATAGCAGGTATTCCCTGTGGACAGTAGAACACAAGTACTCACAAAATGAGTGACATTGTCAACAGAACCTGGTGTGGAAAATGCTACTCCACCTTAAGTTTGTAGAAGCATTTAACAGGCTAACCACGCAAGTGTGCCACTTCCCACCTACCTCTATCATGCAGGATCTTTTCAGTCCATACTTTGGCTTATAAAGGAATACAACTCCATAAGAAGGTTGAAGGGTATGTTAAGATTTGCATCCTGCTGTCCACAGAGAACACTTGCTACAAAATAAATAACTTGGTTTTCTCTGAAGACAACAAGACTATCAAATGCTCATAACATGGGACACCCTAGCCACAGGTTGCCTTCAACAGAAGAAAAAAAAGGATAGAAAACTAGAACAGTGATTAGTTGGTTTGGTTTTTTGTTTTTTTTTGCAACAAGCCGTTTTTTATTTAAAAGACAGTCTGGAACTGAAAGAAATGGGCCTGGGGCAGGGTGAGCTGCAGCTGGAATCTAATCTCCAAAGAAATTCTGGAGGACTGAATGGCCAAACCCACTGTTGCATCGAGTTAGTACCTAAGTATTGCCATACTGGGACAGACCGAAGGTCCATCAAGTCCAACATCCTGTTTCTAACAGTGGCCAATCCAGGTCACCTGGCAAGATCACAAAACAGTACAATACATTTTATGCTGCTTATCCTAAAACTAAGCAGTGGATTTTCCCCAAGTCCATTTTAATAATGGTCTATGGACTTTTCCTTTAGGAAGCCATCCAAACCTTTTTTATACCCCACTAAGTTAACTGCTTTACTACATTCTCTGGCAACGAATTCCAGAGTTTAATTACACATTGAGTGAAGAAATATTTTCTCCGATTTGTTTTAATTTGTTACTTTGTAGCTTCATTACGTGCCCCCTAGTCCTTATTTTATCATCCCCACCTTAGCAATTCTGTTATCTCCTATTTGTCCTGTTTGTCTGTCCTAATTAGATTGTAAGCTCCGTCGAGCAGGGACTGTCTCTTCATGTTCAAGTGTACAGCGCTGTGTACGTCTAGTGGCGCTTTAGAAATGATAAGTAGTAGTAGTAGTAGTCTTTGGGATTCCGGAATCTTGCTATTATTTGGGTTCCGGAATCTTGTTACTCTTTGGGACTCAGAATCTTGCTACTCTTTGGGATTCCGGACTCTTGTTACCCCCTTTGTCCTTATCCCTTATTTGTCCTGTTTGTCTGTCCTAATTAGATTGTAAGCTCCGTCGAGCAGGGACTGTCTCTTCATGTTCAAGTGTACAGCGTTGAGTACGTCTAGTAGCACTATAGAAATGATAAGTAGTAGTAGTAGTTCTAGTAGATGTATATGATGTCATGCTCTCAGTGTGGGGTAGGGTTCTTTTTTTAAATAAAAAGTTAGGAAAGGGGAAAGGGAATTATATACCACCTTTCTGTGGTTTTTCCAACTACATTCAGAGTGGTTTACATATTATATACAGGTACTTATTTGTACCTGGGCCAATGGAGGGTTAAGTGACTTGCCCAAAGTCACAAGGAGCTGCAGTGGGAATCTAACCCAGTTCCCCAGGATCAGAGTCCGCTGCACTAACCACTAGGCTACTCCTCCACTCAGAAGCTGAGGGCTATGGGGATGAAGTGGTGAAACTTGAGGGGGATTTAAAATTTAACTACACCCTATATTAGACACTTTGGGAAGAGATAGAGGGGGGCCAACATACAGCGTGAAGACAGTTAAAGCAGCTAACAGATATGGGGGTGACAGATACTTGGCGATATAAGGAAAAGACTTCCTGTGTATATAGCTATGTAAGGGAGTGTATATGAAGTTGCTGGTCCCCTTTAACACTCCCTCACAGTGCCAAATTAAATCTGAAAATACAGAACAGAGGGCATGGCTCAGTGAGGGCACAGCAGGGAGGGTGTGGTCCAGGCAGGATAAAAACTCTCAAGCACAGCTAAGCTAGGGAGACCCAGGGAAGACAAGTGCATCCCTTCAGCAGATGCCTTCACAACAAATCTATAGGTAGCAAAAGCTTAATTCAGGTAGGCTAAGTTTTACTTTGGATCCTCATGAACTGCTAATCCTCCAGACCTGGTTCTGATTAACCTTTAAGACAAGGCTACTGCACCCCGAGTCTGCGGGGCCCTATCGAAACAGAGCTAGAGACTTTTGTTAATAATTTATCGTCTGTGAATGAAACACACTTGTGCACATAAAATAAAGGGGTCGATATTCAAAAGGGTTCAACCAGGCAAAAAAAAGAGGCTCCTGCCCAGTTAAACCCCATTGAGCTTGCCAACCACAAACATTCAGCAGTATTATCCATCCCCTAAGCCCCCAAAAACTGGGATAAAAAGCTTTAAACTCCCAACTTCGCTAGGAAAGAGATTCAGCAGCACTACCTGATTTCACAGCAGTCTTCACACTGCAACGCCCGCTGACGAGTCTCTTTCCTAGCGAAGTTGAGAGTTTTAAAGCTTTTTAACCCAGTATTTTGGGGCTTCCAGGAACATTGCCAGATGTGAACTGTCTCCTGAAGGGGGAGTATTGGGTGCTATATTATACTAGTGTTTTTGAATAGTGCTTCATTCATGTATGCATGGTCCTTTAAAGAACACTCCATCATTCCACTCAACTAACCAATCTCATCTTTACTCCCATTTTACCAGACTCCTGAGGGCAGGCACATCTGTGCTCACGGTTGCCGTGTTGAGTCTAGAGTTTTTATTTTGTGTTATTGTGCCTTGCCTTTTACACATCACAGTAATAAACTTTTTCTGTTGAACCTGAGGTTTGTCCAGCCTTCCTTCGTTTCCCCACATTTGGTGGCTGCTATTTCTCTCATGGGACTTTGTGTTTAGTTACCGTCTGGTTCCTACATTATGAGCAGGCCAGGGCAGAATTAGAACGGTGCGACAACTTAGCCAGTTAGCAATGATATTCAGGTCCACTAACCAGCTAAGTTAGTGTATAACATTAAGACAGCAAAATAACTGCAATTCTTCCTCTTTTTTGAGTGGGACTTGGATGATGCCTGTTCCTGATGGCCTCTGTCAGTACTAGACATTGTATTCTATTCTTGGCATTTATATCCTGCTTCTATCATTAGAGAATCTAAGCAGGTTACAAAAGATGAAGTACAAAGACCAAAAACAAAATACTAAAACAACGTTACATATTCAGGTATTTGTTAAACAGATGAGTTTTCAATGCTTTACGAACAAGAAATAACCAGGAAGAGTACGAACTTGCTCCGGAAGTGAAGTCCAAATTTTACCAGATTGATATACAAAAGAACCATCTAAAACTCTTTTGTAACGTATTTTCTTTGCTGTTGGAAATTCCAATAATAGAGTAGAATAGAAGTGAGAAGTGCCACAAAAAACTGTATACATTAATAAATGAGTTTGAAAAACAGAATAACCATGTAAAATTTTAAACAGTGTACATGCAACCTTAAATTCAACATGTGCACGAAATGGCAGCCAGTGCAAGCTTTTCAAGAGAGGAGTTACATGATCAAATCTTGAGTAATTAAATATTAATTTTGTGCAACATTCCGCAAAAGTTGTAACTTACTAGATAACTTAGAATGTAAACCAACATACAAAGCATTACAATAGTCGAACTAGGACAAAATGATTGCTTGCAAAATCATTTGAAAATGATCAGGGGATAAAACAGATCTAATCACCATCACAATGTAATTTTAAAAATATCCTCTTACACAATAATCACCTGATGTTTCATTAATAACCGAGTGTCCAATGCACTTTAACAGTAGTAAACACATTACAACTTAATTGACTTTACAAACTGTAAATCTCTCATCATCCAGTATCAAGATCATATATAATCAACCCAAATCACTTTAGAGCAGGAGTTCTCAATTCAGTCCTCAGGACACCTAGCCAATAACGTTTTGGGGATAAACCACAATAAATATGCATGAGATAAATTTGCATACACAACCTCCATTCTGTACAAATGTATGTCATGCATATTCATTGTGGGTATCCTGAAACCTGACTGGCTAGGTGTGTTGAGAACCCCTGCATTAGAGCAATACCTAACATTCTCAACTGCTTTATGAACCTTCTATATTTAATCTAATCCCCCAAACCATTTCCTCATCCCCTCATTTTAATTATAAATTCTCTATGATCATGAGTAAGGAGCCGAGTTTCTGCTGCTTGGCCTCTGTATCTTGATCAGCCACCACTATCCCCAAGTGGAGTGGAGGAGTGGCCTAGTGGTTAGGCTGGTGGACTTGGTCCTGGGGAACTGAGGAACTGAGTTCGATTCCCACTTCAGGCACAGGCAGCTCCTTGTGACTCTGGGCAAGTCACTTAACCCTCCATTTGCCCCATGTAAGCCGCATTGAGCCTGCCATGAGTGGGAAAGCGTGGGGTACAAATGTAACAAAAAAAAACAAACCAAAAATAGTCACAACTTTTCTCCCACCTGAATCCCATGCATCTTTCTATTTGACTCCAGCCTCCAAAACCGCCTCCCAGAAGCCCTTAATATGCTCACAATTCCATCACATGTGCTTATTCGTGGCCCCCTCTAAATACCCTCTCCAACACATATGTGCTTCTTTGTGAATCCAGTTTAGAGCCTCACTAGAGTATATCAAATCCAAATATGATGGTCTATTGTAGCTGCCTATAAAGAGCACTTAGGTACATTTTTTTCTCCAATCTACATCTGAGTTTGTACACAATTCATAAGTACATAAGTATTGCCATACTGGAACAGACCAAAGGTCCATCAAGCAAGCATCCTGTTTCCAAAAGTGGCCAATCCAGGTCACAAATAACTGGCAAGAACCCAAAACAGTACAATACAATTTATTCTAGAAGTAAGCAGTGGATTTTTCCCAAGTCTATTTTAACAATGGCTTATGAACTTTTCTTTTAGGAAGCTGTCCAAATCTTTTTTAAACCCCTCTAAGCTAACAGTTTTTAATACATTCTCTGGCAACGAATTCCAGAGTTTAATTACACATTGAGTGAAGAAATATTTTCTTTGATTTGTTTTAAATTTACTACTTTGTAGCTTCATTGTGTGCCCCCTAGTCCTAGTATTTTTGGAAAGAGTAAACAATCGATTCATGTCTACCCATTCCATTCCACTCATTATTTTATAGACCTCTATCTCTAGTAGCTTTACCCTTTCCTCATAGGAAGGTCGTCCCATCCCCTTTATCATATTTGTCGTCCTTCTCTGTACCTTTTCTAATTCCACCATTTTTTTTTTGAGATGCGGTGACCAGAATTGCACACAATATTCGAGGTGTGGTCACACCATGGAGTGATAGGAAGGCATTATAACATCCTAATTTTTGTTTCCATTCCTTTCATAATAATACCTAACATTCTATTTGCTTTCTTAGCCACCGTCGCACACTGAGCAGAGCATTTCAAATGATGATATCTAGATCCATTTACTGGTCGGCGACTCCTAATGTGGAACTTTGCATTAGATAGCTATAGTTCAGGTCACACCATGGAACGATACAAAGGCATTATATCATCTTCATTTTTATTTTCCATTCCTTTCCTAATTTATTTATTTGTAACATTTGTATCTCACATTTTCCCACCCATTAGCAGGCTGAATGTGGCTTACATAATACCATAAAGGCGATCGCCAAGTCCGGTAGATGTTAAACAAATACAGTATAAAATAAGGGTCAGGTAAGGTTAGGGTATACAAGTACGATAAGGGTCAAGGAAATAAGGAATATATAATATCCAATATGATGTAAGGTTTTGATGCATTGCAGAGTTGAGACATTTAAGTTGGGTCAGTAGGGTAGACCTTGCAAAACAGATAGGTCTTTAATGATTGCCTGAAGTTTAGATGGTCATGGATCGTTTTCACACTCTTTGGTAGTGCATTCCACATTTGTGTACCTAAGTAGGAGAAATTGGATGCATAGGTTGATTTGTATCAGAGTCCAATGCAGCTTGGATACCTAACATTCTAGTTGCTTTCTTAGCTGCCACCAACTGAGCAAAGAATTTCAACATATCATCAACGATGATGCCTAGATCCCTTCCTGGTTGGTGACTCCTAATGTGGCTATAGTTTGGGTTCCTCTTTCCCACATGCATCACTCTGCACTTGCTCACTTTAAATGTCATTTGCCATTTGGATGCCCAGTCTCCCAATCTTGTAAGGTCCTCTTGTAATTTTTCACAATCCTCTTGTGATTTAACAACTTAAATAACTCTGTGTCATCAGCAAATTTAATTACCTCACTCCCATCTCTAGATCATTTATAAATATGTTAAAAAGCAGCGATCCCAGCACAGATCCATGGGGAACCCCACTTTCTGCCCTTCTCCATTGAGAAAACTAACCATTTAACCCTACTCTCTGTTTTCTGTCTTTTAACCAGTTTGTAATCCACAATGGAACACTACCTCCTATCCCATGACTCTCCAATATCCTCTGGAGGCTTTCATGAGGTACTTTGTCAAATGCCTTTTGAAAATCCAGATACACAATATCGACCGGCTCACCTTTATCCACGTTTGTTCACCCCTTCAAAGAAACATAATAGACTGGTGAGCCAAGATTTCCCTTCAGCAAATCCATGTTGGCTTTGTCTCATTAATCCATGCTTTTGAATATGCTCTGTAATTTTGTTCTTTATATTCATTCACCCACTGTGCTTTATGTCTTAGGATTACTATATCTAAACTTTGAAAAAAACATTTTATATGGCCTTGAGAGCAATTTCTTCGAGCTGTCCGCTTTTGAACAGCACCCCTTTTAGATCTCTCGTGGATCTGCGCTCAGCAAAAAGAATCAGAGTTGAAAATACTGAAGAAAAAAAATGGGGGGATTCTAAAATTCAACAATTTCTCCAAATCCAACAGACACCAGGAGAATGTGAACTATTTAACTCTCTGAATCTCCTAATCCCCACCCTAATATTCCCAATAATTCTCTCAGGGAAGACAAGAGGGTGAAATCCTTGATCATACTTGTACGGAATGTTGCTCATGATCAACCTTCTTCCTTACAACTTTCCAGCTTTCAGTAGAAGGGGAAGAAAAGGATGCGAGAGTCTAACACTTCAAACACTGATAATGGGTGAAGTATATTTCATTCAGTTTCTGATCCAATGGGCCTCCCTAAGTCTACTACAGTGCCGATTAAGAGTTGCAGTACAAACCCAAACTGAGCATCCTATACCTCATTCCTCTTCTCCCGTGTCAGCTTTCCTCTACTAAACCTAGCTTCCCTGCTCATATAAACTGCATCATCATTTTGTTCCACGTTTAGAAACTTTTCTTAGGTCTATACGGATGTGAAGGTGACAGAAGCACCATTATTTTGAACGCTGCAATGCCACCCACCCAACTCATGATTAAATTTTTCTACCTTTTTAATTTCTCTTTGACTTTGTGACTCTAACACAGTTTAGCTGAAACAGCTCCTGCAACTGGGCTGATATAAATATACCCCAGTACCACAGACGTTCTAAATGGGAAATTTTCAGGATAATCTTGTGTCTACAGGTCAAACAGAAGTGCCTCCATTTTTTCTATACTGATCTTGAAACCAGAAAATCCAGACAATCTACTGAGCACTTCTAACAAAGGAGAGGAGGGGAATCAAAGAGCTTGATGGACCCTTTATGTAATTTAAAGTGTCATTCATTTAAAAATTTTCTATTCTACCTAAAAACTAAGTGGAGTACAAACATATATAAAAATAGCACCTTGTGCACCTTTCCACCCATCATAATGGGTTGGATCAATGGGTTTTCCCTGACGAGAGGCCAACAGCTCAAAAGCCGAGATAGAAGCAGGTATCCCTGTTTTGTACCTCTATGCAATGGAATTCCTATGACTGAATGCCTTCACTGGCACTGCGCTGGTAGATTTTGCATCCACTTAAAAAAATTATTTCCTAAATTAAAATCTGCTAGCCCAGCAAACAAGAATCCCTATTCCACTCTGTCCAACACCTTTCAGCATCTAGGGCAGTGGTTCTCAACCTTTTTTCAGTCTGGATGTACCTGACAGACAATGCTCACATATGTGACACACCATATACATGATATGCACGGCCATTTGGTCTGACACAGTATAGCAATTTTTTTCAGTTAAATATTAACATGCTCTGCTCCACAAAACCCCTATCTGATTAATAACAATATAAATCTCTCCACATTGTTAAAGTATAAAATCTAAGAAAATCCTAACATGCATATACCAAACCTACCATAAAACAATTGCACCAATTCCTACCATTCAAATAACTTGAACCCTACACCTATGAGTAGGCAGTACTACAAATACATGGGCCCTTGAACACCAATACACCTACTACTGGTAGAACAGAACATGGAAACAGAATACTACACCTCAATCACAGTAAAACACAGAAAGACCTTCACCAAATACAGAACAGGAATCACTAATCACTAGCTGCGGCTAGGAAAGCAAATAGAATGTTGGGTATTATTAGGAAAGGTATGGAAAACAGGTGTGAGGATGTTATAATGCCGTTGTATCACTCCATGGTGCGACCGCACCTTGAGTATTGTGTTCAATTCTGGTCGCCGCATCTCAAGAAAGATATAGTAGAATTGGAAAAGGTGCAGCGAAGGGCGACTAAAATGATAGCGGGGATGGGACGACTTCCCTATGAAGAAAGACTAAGGAGGCTAGGGCTATTCAGCTTGGAGAAGAGATGGCTGAGGGGAGACATGATAGAGGTATATAAATAATGAGTGGAGTGGAACAGGTGGATGTGAAGCGTCTGTTCACGCTTTCCAAAAATACTAGGACTAGGGGGCATGCAATTAAACTACAGTGTAGTAAATTTAAAACAAACTGGAGAAAATTTTTCTTCACCCAACATGTAATTAAACTCTGGAATTCATTGTCAGAAAATGTGGTGAAGGCAGTTAGCTTAGCAGAGTTTAAAAAGGGGTTGGACGGTTTCCTAAAGGACAAGTCCATAAACCGCTACTAAACGGACTTGGAAAAATCCAAAATCCCAAGAATAACATGTACAGAATGTTTGTATGTTTGGGAAGCTTGCCAGGTGCCCTTGGCCTGGATTGGCCGCTGTCGTGGACAAGATGATGGGCTCGATGGACCCTTGGTCTTTTCCCAGTATGGCATTACTTATGTACTTATGTACTTATGAAATAGAAAAATGAAGGCAAAACTTGAACTGGGAATCTCAATAAGTCAAACTTGGCTTGTACCACAACATAGGAGAAATAAAAACAGAAATGCAAATTACAAAGACATCCATGATACACATTTCCCAAAGCTAACGTATTCCACTTAAATTCAAAATACAACGCTTTTTTTTCTACCTTTGCTGTCTAGTCATCTGCTGGCCAATACTCGGCGCAAGTTAACCAGTCAGCGGCCAGATAACCAATCATTTTCAGAAGCATTTAGCCGGTATAGCCGCTGAAAATGCCCACTTAACGCTGAAAATAAAGCCAGCAATTTTGGGGCATTCCAGGGGCATGGCCGATCCCAATATTTGGAATTTAACTGGCCAGGCTTAATGGGCAAATAAGACCACATAAATAGCAGTCTTATCTTTACCCGTTAAGCCATGGCCGGTTAAGTCTGAATATTGACTTAAGTGGTCATGCGTTATTTGGCACTGCGAGAACTGGATATTCAATGCCAGTTGCTGGAAATAGCCTGGCACTGAATATCCAGGTAGAACACTGGTAGTGGGCAGGCAGTCAAAGTGCTGCCCGCCAGCGGCTGTATATCGGAAGGGAGTCTGTGTTTATTTTTTGCCAAAGCATGTCGGTCCTGGTTTCTTTTTTCTGCTTTCCTCTCTTCTGCTCTTTCCAGTGTGTGCAGTCAAGTTGTCCTTTCTCCAATTTCCATCTGTCTTCTTCCATTCCATTCAACTGGCCAGCACTATGACACACCAACTGGGTGCTTGCAACACACTAATGTGCTGAGACACACCGGTCAATTAATGCTGATCTAGGGAAATACCACTTGATAGTTCTACAGATGTTATCCCCCATTTGTCATCCTTTTATAAGACATGTTTGACCTTGGGGGGGGGGGGGGTGGGAGGCATAATCCCTTCCAATCTACCTGCAGGAACTTTAGCAAATATTTTCATGTCCCATTTTAGAAGGGCTACTGGATTATAACTACCTCACTTCCCCTCAGGTTTATCATCTTTATGCAAAACGATGTCATTTGCCCTATTGATTGCGACAGCACTTGGCCTTCTAGCAACTCCTGGAAGCATCCAGCAAGTAATGAGCTTAGTATTCTATAATACTCTGCTGGGAACCCATCCTCCCCCACAATATTGCCCTTAGGTAGGGATCTGAATGCAAACTCTACTTCAGCAGAACTAATGGGTCAGCAAAGCCAATTCTTCCACCTATCAACCAATTTGGGCAAGCTGGTTTGTGACAAAAATCCAGTTAACATCCTCTGCTCTGCGTGAGCACTCTGAGCTATATAAAACTTTTCACAGAAGCTCTTAAAGGCTGAGGCTGTGGTCTTGTTAGCTTCTACTTCTTTCACCAGTCTGGGGCATCCCTGATTCTTCAGCTGCCACAGCAATAATTTTCTGGTCATATTTCCATGTTCAAAGAACTACGTTTTAGTGAGGCACACCAGATATTCTATTCTTTATCTCCAATGCGCTTATTTTTGTTTTAATTTCCAACATCTTCCCAAATATTTTCTTGTCAGACTTGTGCTCCACAACCCAGTACGTAGACTGACTCCACCCCTCTGTTTTTCACCTAGAATACCTTGTGACCACTTCCTTCACATCCCCAAAAGTATTCATGATAGGATTTCCTTGGTCATTAAATTTCAGATATTCCCACTCACCCTTATCACAGAACCTTGTGGCAGGAAGTGTATGTCCGAGTGTATGTATGGTCTATATGGACATTGGGCACCCACTGCATTGGATTATTTAACAAACAAAAAAAATCAGTGACAGAATTGTGGATAAGAACTAAGCTAAAGGGAACTAAAGATGATTCCCCCAATGTCACACAGCGAGCTGCATAAGATAGATAGATAGATAGATAGATTGCACCACATGAATTCCAAGATAAAGTTCTGTTTGGCACAATGCCAGTATTAAACAAACACTAGCAGTGAATTTGAAAGATGAAGATCTTACCAAACATACAGAGGCTTAGGACGCCCATTCTTGTCATGGTATATGCAAAACTAACCTATTTGGATACACTACTCCTGGGAGTCACTGGCAGAGCCAGGGATTAGTAATCATTAGTATCAGACTTTCTCATGTTCTGTAAATACTACTCATGGGCCCTTCTTCCTCATGAACTTTAAAGTACAGTAAGAGCGCAGGGACATATTAAGTGATTCTGATGCAGGTGAATGTGTAAGGAAGGTGGGGGGGAGGCCTCCAAGATTAGACCCTCAGAGTGCAGGAAGGTGAACAGGGGCAGGGGAGTAAGGGGTTGGTGGCCATACCTCATTGGTGTTCCAGCGCAGTCGCTCCTTGGGCAGGAGCCCACAGCGGGGCACACACTCCAGCAGTTCCTTGGGCAGGAAGAACTTCAGCTGGGGTTTGTTTTCTGCAAAAGGCATGAAAGCAATTAGTCACCTTCTACAGGCCAGTGCAAGATTTACCCCACCAGAATAAATATATTTAAATTATGCACACCTCTAATTCTCCATAAGGGGCCAAAAAGTTAAGAAACTGGAAAAAAAATGTTAAAAATAAAAAGTGAATTGAAAAACATGATCAAAAGAGGTGGCATAAAGAAGCTGCCCAAGGCTTTGCAGCTGCAAAGACAAAAACATATCTGAAACCAGTCACCTCTCCTTTTGCTGCTTTACTTCAATCTCTTTCATTTTTATCCCAAGATCCTTTCCACTTCCCATTTGTCTTATTTTTGCACAGATTGTTGGAAAGAGAAGGGGGCCAAAATAAGATGGATACCTGATATATATACGTTTTCTTTGCTGAGTAATACTCTTCAGCTATTCATTTTATATTCAAGCCTTTTAGTGTTGGTGTTATCACAGGCATGAGGTTGTTTTTACAGTGTGCCTCCTGTTTCTCTGAGCTCCCAGCTGAACTGGAACTAGGCCTGGGATCTGACACCATGAGCCTTATGTACAACTACACGAAGATCACTTTTCCCCTATTCTAATATTGCCTTTCGATTCATATAGATCGGGACCAAATAGACAGAATAGCTGAGAGAGTGGACCCTTGCAGCACACCTGTAGTAATAGGAATCTCTCTCTCCTTAAAATACCCAGAAAAAAATCAATTGCAGTACAAAGAAAAAAAAACATACAATCCAGAGCTGGAAAAATTAAGAATAATCATAAAAGATCTACAGCCACTACTGCAGAATGAATTACTGAAAGAGATATTCTCAGCGCCAACAGTGCTGGCCTTCTGACAGACACCTCATTTGAAATACAAATTAGTGAAAAGCAAGCTCCTAACACAAGCTCAAAAAGAAGAGAATAGCAGACGTCCCTGCAATATAACAAGCTGCAAACCGTACCAAAACATTTCACAGGATCCCACAGTCACTCACACGGGAAAAACATTCAGCATGAGGGGATCCTTCACATTCTTCTTTCAAATGTGGTACATATCATTCAATGCAAAAAAAGAGAAACAAGGCAGAGGCTAAAGATCAGAATCAATTTACATCTACACATCATATTAAACATCAAGATGCCAACCAGTCTCTCACCTAATCTACCCCACCCTCTTCCTGTGAGACTGTTTCACTTGTATATATATATTCTGATATTTTTCAACATTTGCTCATTTCTGATCTGAAGGGTCACCTTCGAAAGCTAATCTAAAATGTATTAAGTTAGGTATCATCTTATTTCCTTTTCTATGTTTTGTTTTTATTTATTGCCTTTAAAAGTGGACTAACATGGCTACCACATCACTTTACTGGCAGAAGTAAAAATGTCCTCTTTCACTTTGGTTTATTATCCACAGGACACTGCAATGCCTGGTGTACTCACTCAATAAGGACTTGAGGGAGCGATTCCCCAGCAAAATGTGCCTGACTCATTAAACTTTGTTATATTTTTCGGGCCACCAACAGTGGATCCCGAAATGTTGCTGCCTCCTTTTCCGGTACATCTCTTATGCTCAAACTGCATCTACACATGCGGTTCTCAAGTTCCTTGAGTTCTCCCATCTCTCCTGTGTCTAAATTATCCTTCTTTTGCTGTGTATCATCAAGCTCTTCCTCCACTACGTCCATCTGGTTTCCAATTCATCCTGCCACCTCGATATCTCTACCAGATCCTGTTTAATTTCAGCTACTGCTCATTTAATATTGGACAGATTGTACCTCCAATCTGAGCTCCATAAGCAGCACCAAATAAATCCGCACTCAAGGAGGTAGGGGGTTCCCCACTCATGCAATCGCCATCTGCATCCGTTAGGCATTCCATGCTGAATGATTCTGTCGGTGTCACCATCTTTAGGTCTTTACATGGACTGGATGCCTTCTGTGACCCTGAGCCAGATTTGCCTCTGATGGACTTATAAGTTAGAAAGCTCTATCTCATGGTCACTGAACCTCTTAGAGGGAGATTGGTCACTTTACAGTAAACGTGGGTGCTGTTGGAAGGTTTTAGAGCACAGATTTAGTGCAGCCCCAATGGAGCTTCACTCAAGCACAGCCATCCACATCAATGACATCTCTTCCTCCTCACTAACCTTTGTTTTTCAAGCAATGCTTCTCAAGGGCCATACAGTAAGCCAGAAGGGATCCAGGTCCTCCATGACCATTGGCATTTGCCTCAGTGGCCCTTGTCCCCAAAGAAGAGGCAGTGGAGATCCCACCAGAGGGCAGATCAGATCTGTGTTCCAGGGGCAATGTGGCCAGTCTGGGGCTACAAGGATCATAAGAAATAAATGTTTGGCTTCTCTACGGAAGACTCAGCCAATGAGGGGCCATAATACGTAGCAGCTCTTGTGGCTAGGGCTGCACTGCAGTATCAATCTGACTGAGAAACTTCTTTCTGCAGCTGTAGAATAGGTAATATTTTGCATTCTGTTACAATACCAAAAAGTCATGGCAAAGCAGGCTCCACTAGCAGCTGGAAGGCCAGAGGACTGAGTTTCTGCTTTTTAGGATTTAGAAAATTCCTGCTGAGAAAATCCACTTACACGATCTCCATCTCTGCAATATGAACTACTAAGATGGTCAAGAGATGCATAGTCATTCCATGTCAAGTGGCCTGGTGGTCCCTGCGCGACCATCACGGATTTCGATGAAATTTTCTGTGAACATTCATACATGTCGGTTTTATGTTCGTCGATGCAATCAATACCTGCTGAAATATAGTAATCTGTTTGACTCCATACTGCAGCCTTCTATGGTATGACTCCAAGATTTCGCAACTTTAGACACTGAATCTCCGGCAATATTTTGTTGAGAGAAACAAAACAATAAAAAAATCTTCATGAGCGATTTCCATGAACAAAACTTGGAGCAAACTTGGTCCGAAAAATTAGTGGCACAAAAAATTGTAAAGTTTGGCTTTTTATATCTCTGGAATTAAGGTGTGATAAACGTGAAACTTTGCACACAACTTATCAACACAAGGTTTTCGAATATAAAATTTCATTCTCCTAATATTTTCCATTAGTTCACAAATTGAGTGTAAAGTTGATGATTTTTGCAAAAACGCCAAAAATAGGGTATTTTTAGCCCACTTTTACAAAAAAAGACCTTCTGGAAACTCTTTTTAATCATTTTCATTAGAAAGAGCATTTTTCAAACCCCTTAAAGTAGGGTTGGTTTTTCATCGCTGGCAAATAAGGCCCTAGAAATAGGGACAAAGTTGAGGACGTTGCTATCGCAACATTACATGCATTCTATTATTTTGTTTTATACAGACATTATTAGTACCTAAATTGCATTGGTCCATGGTGACATTGTCACTACCAGTTCAGGAACTTGAACCAGTAACCCCATCGCCATAGGGGTCAAGCCCGATAGCTGTGCTGTACCAGCCACAGGTGGGTTTCTTGGATGAGGATCCCAAGCCTCTAGTTTGGTTTCTTCATCAAGGTTCCAAAGCCTTGTGTGGGTATCTGTCCGGTTCCCAAGCCGACGATTGGGCAGCTTATCCTAGGTTCCTAAGCCTAAAGTGGATATCTTAAATGGTTTCCAAGCCGAAGTCCGTAATGTTGTATGAACTGCCAAATTCCAACGATTGCTTATTTATTTTTGAATTTACGAGCCACTTTCTTAGTGTCCCTTCTGGAAATTGATACTGGCGGCCTGACGATGTAACTGATGGCGCTGGAAGCACACAAATAAGATGTTGTGCTGGAACCCAACAAACATCTTTTCTTTCAGGCCAATAAAATGAATGAGCCGGGCCTGGTGGATGCATAAATGTTACCAATGCATCATTTTGTTCGATGGAAATTTCTACAACGTTGCCTACCCACCACTTATTGTCATAAATGCAGGCAACATAACAACCAGGCAATAGTTTGGCCAATAGGATCGACGATATCGGAATTTTGGCCACAAAGTTAATCGTGTCATTTGAAACTTTGCTGATATCTACCTTCCCTTCCAACAAGGAGAGAAATTGCAGAAGCACTAAATGAATGGCCCTCATCTCCAGAAAGGTTGACAGACATACAATTAGGCACAGATATATAGTCTTTTTTTTTTTTTTAATTTGTAATTTTTTATTAATGCTTCAAAAATTACAAAGTCGTATAGAACAATTCTCCTTCAGAATACAAAAATAAAGGAAAAGAAAACAGTAACATTCAAGCTTTGTTAACAAGTCACAGATATATAGTCATTTTTGTCAAAGGGCCAATATAATCACATCCACTAGATAATATTTATTATACGTGTGCAATTCAGACATTTTACTTTAGTCGCAGCTTGTCTTCTGATTTTCTGTCAATTTTTATGTACAGACTAGCCGTTGAGCCCGTGAAAACGGGCTACTTTTGGAATGGGGGGGGGTTCCAAGCCCCCCCCCCCGGAGTCGCTGCCGCCGCCGCCCCTCCACCCGGCCCGAGCAGCACTGTAAACTTACATCAGCAAAGCTGCCGTCGGGGCGGGCTTCCTTCTCTGCCTGTGTCCCACCCTCGTATGACGTAACGTCGGCGAGGGCGGGACAAAGGCAGAGAAGGAAGCCCGACGGCAGCTTTGCTGATGTGCCTGCTGCTGCGTGCTGATGTAAGTTCACAGTGCTCGGGCCAGATGGAGGGGCGGCGGCGACTCCGGGGGAGGGGGAGCGGTTCCGACGTCTGCAGCATGCCAGTAGAGACTTCCCTCTCTGTCCCGCCCCCATCATCACGTATTGAAGCGGGGGCGGGGCAGAGAGGGAAGTCTCTACTGCGCATTTGCGAGTGAGTATGGTCACTCGCCGTTTATATGTTTGAGATTGTAATTTAAATGACATATATAACAACCAATCAATCCTCTCATATATTTTTTATATATACTTTTACAGTTTTTTTGCATATAATTCTATATGTGTTATTATTTTATGGTTTTAAATATACAATTGATCAACATGTTCTTAATCTTCTACATTATAGCTGGTTTGGCTGCAATCCAATTGTTATAGGAATATATACTGTCTTATAAATTCCCAGGTATGTCTTCCACATGGACGTAGTTTGACTGTTTTATTTGGGGGAGATATCTCATACATATTCATTATGGTTATTCTCAAAAAAGGCAGCTCTTTCTCCCTTCCTTCTTCCTTATCCAGAACCCTCTCTTCCTCTCCAGTAGTACAGTGGGGGAAATAAGTATTTGATCCCTTGCTGATTTTGTAAGTTTGCCCACTGACAAAGACATGAGCAGCCCATAATTGAAGGGTAGGTTATTGGTAACAGTGAGAGATAGCACATCACAAATTAAATCCGGAAAATCACATTGTGGAAAGTATATGAATTTATTTGCATTCTGCAGAGGGAAATAAGTATTTGATCCCCCACCAACCAGTAAGAGATCTGGCCCCTACAGACCAGGTAGATGCTCCAAATCAACTCGTTACCTGCATGACAGACAGCTGTCGGCAATGGTCACCTGTATGAAAGACACCTGTCCACAGACTCAGTGAATCAGTCAGACTCTAACCTCTACAAAATGGCCAAGAGCAAGGAGCTGTCTAAGGATGTCAGGGACAAGATCATACACCTGCACAAGGCTGGAATGGGCTACAAAACCATCAGTAAGACGC
Source organism: Microcaecilia unicolor (assembly GCF_901765095.1). NCBI lineage: Eukaryota > Metazoa > Chordata > Amphibia > Gymnophiona > Siphonopidae > Microcaecilia > Microcaecilia unicolor. The sequence continues at coordinate 9,651,797 of NC_044044.1, forward strand.
TGGGCGAGAAGGAGACAACTGTTGGTGCCATAGTAAGAAAATGGAAGAAGTACAAAATGACTGTCAATCGACAAAGATCTGGGGCTCCACGCAAAATCTCACCTCGTGGGGTATCCTTGATCATGAGGAAGGTTAGAAATCAGCCTACAACTACAAGGGGGGAACTTGTCAATGATCTCAAGGCAGCTGGGACCACTGTCACCACGAAAACCATTGGTAACACATTACGACATAACGGATTGCAATCCTGCAGTGCCCGCAAGGTCCCCCTGCTCCGGAAGGCACATGTGACGGCCCGTCTGAAGTTTGCCAGTGAACACCTGGATGATGCCGAGAGTGATTGGGAGAAGGTGCTGTGGTCAGATGAGACAAAAATTGAGCTCTTTGGCATGAACTCAACTCGCCGTGTTTGGAGGAAGAGAAATGCTGCCTATGACCCAAAGAACACCGTCCCCACTGTCAAGCATGGAGGTGGAAATGTTATGTTTTGGGGGTGTTTCTCTGCTAAGGGCACAGGACTACTTCACCGCATCAATGGGAGAATGGATGGGGCCATGTACCGTACAATTCTGAGTGACAACCTCCTTCCCTCCGCCAGGGCCTTAAAAATGGGTCGTGGCTGGGTCTTCCAGCACGAAAATGACCCAAAACATACAGCCAAGGCAACAAAGGAGTGGCTCAGGAAAAAGCACATTAGGGTCATGGAGTGGCCTAGCCAGTCACCAGACCTTAATCCCATTGAAAACTTATGGAGGGAGCTGAAGCTGCGAGTTGCCAAGCGACAGCCCAGAACTCTTAATGATTTAGAGATGATCTGCAAAGAGGAGTGGACCAAAATTCCTCCTGACATGTGTGCAAACCTCATCATCAACTACAGAAGACGTCTGACCGCTGTGCTTGCCAACAAGGGTTTTGCCACCAAGTATTAGGTCTTGTTTGCCAGAGGGATTAAATACTTATTTCCCTCTGCAGAATGCAAATAAATTCATATACTTTCCACAATGTGATTTTCCGGATTTAATTTGTGATGTGCTATCTCTCACTGTTACCAATAACCTACCCTTCAATTATGGGCTGCTCATGTCTTTGTCAGTGGGCAAACTTACAAAATCAGCAAGGGATCAAATACTTATTTCCCCCACTGTATTTCCCCACCCCCATTCCATGCCAGTGTAGACCTTAGAAATGTATAAGCTCTATAGGTAGATCCTTCAAGAGGTAGTGTGTCATTGATTTAGGCTCTACACCCTTTCTGATGTTTTGGTGCTACCTCAGTAAGGCCAACACACAACCTCTCCACTGCAAAACACTATACACAAACTTTTGCAAAAACCCACTCAACCTTACCAAATCATAACAGAACTAATTCCAAGGACATGACAAGCTACAACCTTATGCGTGGAAAGGCAGTACTGTAATTACACCAGGCTCTAAAACTACTTAGTGAAAAAAATACATAAATAAAAAGGGCTGCAAATACTACACACTAGCAGAATACTGCACCTTGATCACACATAAAAAACACATGACAACAGATATGACACAAGGAACTAGAAATAAAAAATATATGAAGGCAAAATACTGAACTGGAAAGTTACCTCAAGAAGTCAGACTCTCCTCACTGCTCTACTTCCTTGACCCCCTTTCTGCCTTGCTTCTCACCACCACTGATCTCTTCTCAAATCTCTTAACTGTCATCTCCCCTCTGTGCCCCCTTCTCTGGTTCCTTGACTCCTGCTCTTCCGCTACAGCCCCTTCTTTAAAAAAAGAAAAAAAGCTTTTCCTTGATAACTCCTCCCCACAAGCCTTCCCTCCACCTCTTCACTATCCTTTTTGAACTTTCTACCATCTGCACTCCACACAAACACCTTTGAGTGTCATCTCCTTCGCCTACTCTCCTACACCCATGGCCTCATCCTAAGCACCTGTCCTCTCCCAGCTGCAAACCCTTCCCCCGTTCTCTCCCTCCTCATCTGATGGCCCAAGTGACCGCCTTCCTGCCCTCTGCCCCCTGAAGATCCTTTACAGAATGCCTAATGGTTAAAGCAGCGGGTTGCAGACCTGGGGAACCGGGTTTGATTCCCACTGCTGCCTGATGGTCGCAGTAGGTTAAGATTCTGGGGAACCAGGTTCAATTCCTTGTGCAGCTCCGTGTGACCCTGGGCAAGTCACTTAACCCTCCACTGAACCCAGGTACAACAGTAGTACAATGTACTACTTAGATTGTGAGCCCACTAGGGACAGACCCAGTACCTGTAAAATGAAACTGTAAACAGCTTACAGCTAAGAAGCAAAGCAGCCAGAACACATGTAACAGTGCCTAGAAATGTTTATCAGGGTTATCACCCTGCTTGCCTCATTTATTCATAGGGAGCATTAGCTAAAAAAGATGGCAGCACAGTTTCCCTCCTCTTTTTGGTGTTGCTTCAGGCACTCTCTTTCTCCGCCTTCATTCAGTTCAGAGTCACGGTGATAGCAACCATCATCTCTCTCCATGATAATTCAGGCTCTTCAAGGCAGCAAATCTCCTCTCTTGGAATGGGCAGCATGGGAGGCAAAAGCCACCTCAGAGCAGAGTTCCTTAGAAATATGGTCAGCCTGCTTTTTTTTTTTCCCCTCAGCAGCTGCATTTTGGGTCTCTAGAGGACCACCTACAATGGTCTCAAGGACTTCGGATTAGGAATCACTGCTCTAGGTATTTGAACCTTCGCGTCCCAACACACAAATGCTGCCCACCACCACTCACTGCTTGTCAGATAATGTAACTGCCCTCCTCCCCCCGCCCCATACCACACCACACTATACTCACCAGACACCTCCGTTGTCTCCTTGTTACTCATCTTTAGGGGTCTGTACTTGCTCACTTTACATACTGGAAGAGCTGTTTCAGAACTTTGAACATTAACAAACTCAGCCAGGTAACTGCAGAGAGAAGGAAATGACAGCATCAGCACCGAGAGAAACCAGGAGTCAGTCACCACTTCTCCAGCATAGTGCTATAAGGCACCCTCAAGTCAATACTACTGACCCAGTATCCCAGCATGGTATAAGTGGGCACTCCTTCCTCTAAGCTAGATCAATGCTTCCTGAGAATGAAAGAAGCCTTACCATAGTATGAACGTCTTTGAGTCAGTTATTTTAGTGTATTATAAATATATAAAAGATTTTATAACTGTAGGTCCTAAGAGGCCAGAGCAGAAGGATACTCTAAAGGGAGCTTCTGCAGTACAAGGCTTCACAGTTATAGAATCAAAAGTGAGGCAGCCTCTGGCATCTTGTAAACCAAATATTCAATCAAAATTGATCTTTAAATAGAAACTAATAACTAAAAACCATAAAAGTAATTATTTTAAACAAAAATTAGTGGAGAAAAATGTCTCAAGTTAAAACTTTCAAAACCTTATTCAACAAGGTTGGAAGCATCTAATCATAGTTCAGATGCTTCCAACCCCTTGCTGAACGAGGTTATGAAAATTTTTGACTGAGGTATTTGTCTCCACCAATTATGATTTAAAATAATTACTTTTATGGTTATTAGAGTTTTTCTATTGTCATTGTTTAAAGAGCAATTTTGGTTGATTTTCTATTTTGATTTACTCTTTTCCCTTTGTGATGATGTAAACCCAATATTCATCCACCTGACTCAGAAAGAAACTGAACTCGATACATGCTGACATAAGGTTTGGGCCTGTTTTATACTCTTTTTCCAGCCCTCCCAAGACTAAAAACTACCTCAAGAGTCTCATCCCAAGGCTCATAATCCACCTCTGTTTGTTTATAGCCCCTGAAGTAGCCCATGTGTAGGCGAAACACAGTGTCGGGCACTGTCGACATGTTTTACATAAAACTTCTTGTTGGACTTTTCCATTTCTGTTCTGATAAGACTGCCCTCTTTTCTTGGTCAGAATGTACTATCCCGAACAAGTGGGTATTATCCCTTCCTGTCAGCAGAGTGAGGTAGAGAAACTGATCTTCAGTACAAAGGGGATGTGCTTAGAAACGCCCTATACATTTGTATGACAAACTCTGGAGGCCCCATTTGGAGTATTATGTTCAGTTTTGGAGGCCGTATCTTGCTAAAGATGTAAAAAGACTGGAAGCGGTGCAAAGAAAAGCTACAAAACTTGTATGGGATTTGCACTGCAAACCGTACAAGGACAGACTTGTCGACCTGAACATGTATACCTTGGAGGAAAGGAGAAACATGGGTGACATGATACAGACGTTCAAATATTTGAGAGGCAAACAAACCTTTTCCGGAGACGGGAAGGCAGTAGAACTAGAGAACATGAATTCAGGTTGAAGGGGGGCAGACTCAGGAGTAATGTCAGGAAGTATTTTTTCACAGAGAGGGTGGTGAATATATGGAATGCCCTCCTGCGGGAGGTGGTGGAGATGAAAACGGTAATGGAATTCAAACATGCTTGGGATAAACACAAAGGAATCCTGTTTAGTAAGAATGGATCCGCAGAATCTTAGCGAAGATTGGGTGGCAATACCAGCAATTGGGAAGCAAAACCAATGTTGGGCAGACTTCTACGGTCTGTGCTCTGAGAATGGCACAGACAAATCAAACTCGGGTATACATATAAAGTGTCACATACCATGTAAATGAGTTTATCTTGTTGGGCAGACTGGATGGACCGTAAAGGTCTTTATCTGCTGTCATTTACTATGTTACTAGGTTGTTATGTGCAGCAGGAGCTGGGAGACATAAGAACCATACGGGGCAAATCCTCAATGAACTGAGAATGCTCTGTGAGGAGCAGCGGGCAGCCTGAGCGAAGGCCCATGGACTGTTGCAATTAACATTGTTTGCATTTTTGTTTATTTTTCAAATACAATGTTCAGTTATTTCCATACAAAGGTCTCTGCCTCCACTCTCCAAAATATGTATACATTCCCTGATCTGCAAGGCTAACAACTGCTGTGGTCTAAACACTCCTAGGCGACCTTGAGGGGAGGGGGAAGGGTTTAGGGGGGTATATTGATGTTTGCTACATCTCCTGTTTTTCTTTTTATGTTTTCTTCTATATCTTGAAATTACTACTATTACCTATAAACACTTGTAGGCAAGACCTGAGGAAAGGAAAACTGTAGAACATGGGGGGGGGGGGGGGGGGGGGGAGGTATCCAAAGGGCCCTCAGTGGACACATTTAGAGAAGCTCCTCCTTAATGTCAAGTTCTCTACCAGAGGGCTGCCCAACTGAGAGGAATCCATCACAAGAAGGCCCAGTGGCACTTCAACCTGCCACCCCCAGGATGACACCATATCCCAAAACCATTATACCATGCCTCCAATTGCTAGAAAAACAGGTGAGGGAATGTGTAATGAGCTGCCCCAGCCAACAATAGTGATGCAGCCCCAAAGACCTCCCCTAATGCTCAGGTTCAAAGTAAAACTACCCTTAGAAATAAGCATCCCATTGCCGAGAGAGAAAAGGAAAAGCCAGAGTGTCCTTGGGAATGGAAGGAAAGACCAGGATTTTCCCTGGTGAGGTAGGGACCGAGTTACCCTGCCGGGTAGACAGGGGCATGAGAGGGATGAAGCCCAATTCCCTGGCTAAAAAAAAGCGGTATGTCATGCCTCCTCCAAAGGAAAGCCGGTAGATGGGTTATCCCCAGAGCAGCTGAAAATGGATGAGAGTAAACTGTTGGAGGGGGGGAGGATCTCATCCAGGATACCAACAGCATGGAGATTTGGAGGAGAGAGTACCCCACTCTAGAGAATGACATGAGGACGGGAACCTGTGGTAACTGCAGGAATGGAGACGGGGGACAGAGCCAGCGGGGGACAAACTTTGTTCCCATGCCACTTTTTACGTTGAAGCCTGTTAATGAACTGGACTATTATTTATGTTTGATTGATGCAGATGACAATTTTCTTTTATTTTTTTTTAAAAATAAGCAAACATGCTGGCCACAGCTAGCAAAATTTGCATGGGGAGTCCTCCTGTACATCCTGCTACCAGCACATCTTCTAAGAAGACATCTTCTGTTGCAGGAGGGACTGTGGAAGACAGGAGAGTTAGACTGAATCCTGAGATTGTTGATGACTTCTTATTCATCCACAGATTAAAAAATCGTAACAGTACTTCTTAGGGCATATTTCTCCCCTCTAGGACATACAGAACAGGTTGTATTTTGTAGCCCTGAATATTTTAACAGAGTGGATTAGGATTCCTTGGGGTAGTAGAAGTCAGCTATTGTTGGGGTTGGAAAGGTATAGGGTGGTGGTTATTATAGTTGCTCATTGTTACTGTTTTTTATTTCTAATTTATACACAACAGTTGCACACCATATTGTTCATTTTTATACTTTAAGATTTAAATATAAAATCGTAAGTGTTCGCAGCTTCTGCAGATGAGAACAGAGCCCACGGGAACGGGCCGGAGCCTGCAGGGACGAGGTGGGGACAGAGACCGAACCCACAGGGACGAAGCGGAGATGGGGACAAATTTTTATCCCCGTGTCATTCTCTACCCCATTCTACAGAATAAATGGAACAGGAAGCTTGACAAAAAGACAAACAAAATAGTGCTAAGGGGCGGTGGGAGGTCACAGTGTGGATCTGTGAAGTAGGAGGTGCACTGCCAGCCCCACAAGACTGAAGGGGCTTACAGCAGTAAGACTGTTTTGAAGCATAACGCGAAACTGTGCACATTGTGGACATGTAAAGGCAAAGGAACTCTAGTCCAATAACTTTTGTTTGCTGAGAACTGTTGCTATGTTTTGGGTATGAATAAAGGCAGAAAACCTGGAACAGATTGTTTTTTAAAGCCTTGGATTGAACTCTAAACAGACCTGCAAGGATTATACTGTTGGGAATTACCAGGTGTGCTTGAGGAGATGGGACCTTGAGAAAGGTCATGTGGAGGGAATTTGTGCAGGATGACCCCTGCCACCCTTAACAGAGCTATTGTCAGCAGCCACGCAAGGTAAGGGGTATTGAGCGTGGAAACTGCTGGCAGAGTGGAGGCTAAGGGCTGGTGAAAGAGGGGCATTTCAGACCCAGGTGGTCGGTTGAACCCTGGGGAGAGGTTAAAGAGGCCGCGCTTGGATTTGTTTTGTTTATAGGTCTGTATTTATTTCAATGGATAGCTACCCAGTTTCAAAAGCAGCAGGAGGGCTCCCAGAAGGCGCTACAGGACATGGTGGAAGCCATAAAGGAGCAGCAGAAACCCCTGTTACAACTAGTGCAGGAGCAAATAAGAACTACGGGGAATTGTTGCAAAAAAAAAAAAAAAATCGCCCAGACCCTCAAGTCTGGAGATCCCTGACAATGGTGATAGGACTGAACAGTTTTGGACTCTTTTTATTGGGGAAAATTTAGGAAGAGGGACGACGTAGAGGACTTTCTAGTTACTTTTGAATGCATTGCCTCAGCAGTGGGATGACCAAAGGAACAATAGGCGGAGAGGCTTGCTGGCTGTCTCACTGAGGAAGCCTTGGCAGCCTACAGGGCTTTAACCCCAGTTCAAGCTATAGCTTATGCTACAGTAAAAAACGCATTCAAGGACAAGCTGGAGCTTAATAAAGATTATTATAGAAGACTTTTCCAAGAAACTTCGAGGGGAAGAAAGGCCCTCTGCCCTGGTATAAAGGCTTAAGGACTTAGCCTATATGGCTAAAGACGGAGGGGAAAACAGTGGATAAAATAATGGAGGCTATAATATTGGAACAATTTCTAATTGCAGTCCCTTGGGATATAAAGGAGAGGCTTAAAAAGCAAGGAATACATTCAGTGGAGGAAGCCACCCAGTGTGCAGAGTTGTATCATGAGGCCCCAACTATTAAATCCAATCCCTTTGTCCCTTGAGCTACTACTGAAAAATGTAAGCAAAATCCAAATAATAATTTTTATGATTTGAAGCTGGATTTCCAGAGCAATTTCTATATCGGATAGTTACAATGCTACAGTCTCTGAGGGCACAGGTGACAGTAAACTGGATATGTATGAGGACTCTTTTGTAGAGGATCTTTGTGAGGATTCTAGGACTACTAGGGGTCTTATCACTTGCTTGTATGCTTTTCAGCGTAGGCTAATGCGTCCCTATCTTGCTCATAGGGAGCGCTGGCATTGGGAGCTAGGGGTGACTATTGATGATAATGATTGGTCCTTTTTGGAGAACGGATGGATGAGGGTGTCAATATCAGTTCCCTTTAAAGAGAGTGCAGTCCCCTCCGAAGGGACACCACCTTGTAGTGGTGGAGGGGCTTCTGTGTTTCAATGACTCAGAGGGTTATGCTGAAGGGTTACCCATATCAGACAGGCCTCTGAGGAGAAACCAGACAAAGAGTGTCCCAAACTGGGAGAGTGGTAAGCTGGCAACCTGAAGTTCTTATGCCCAACGGCCCAGCTGCCCTCTGAAGTTTCGTCTTCTTTACGTAAATTTCCTCTCTGCAATTGCAGTTCGTCTTCTTTACGTAAATTTCCTCTCTGCAATTGCAGTTACCTTAACTGAGAGGAAGGGGACAACCGGCGGTCAGCCACCGATGGCCAGCGTTTTGTTCCCTGAGCAGCAAGTGCAGGACTGCTGTGCGACGAACTGCCCACAGATGAAAGGGTTGGCGAGTCCTTTGATTAGTGCCGAAGGAGCGCTGATATTCTTGGACCTGGAAAAAACAACTCCATCACTCCCGAATTATTCAACCACCATGTCCAAAGGAGTGGAGGAGTGAGTTAGAGGCATATGCTGAAACGGAGGACATTTACAGCAGAACCCAAATCGGCGAACCACTCAAACACCTAAGAGAAATCAACTTGGAGTTTTTGGCTCCCATGGAGGTTACACTGAATACCATTTGGAAGGCGCTTCGGGACCTAACAGTGGCAGTAAATAATTTTGTTTCAGATATAATTTTATTAGAGAGTTACATGGACAATTTAACTGAACCCTTTGAGAGTGAAAAATTTATATAACAAATGATTCTACATGAGCAAGAACTGGTTATGATTTTGAAAATGATAATAGACCAGAAACTTTGAATAATAAAATGAATATTATTATAGATGACTAATATCGAGATTATTGTTTTTCCCAGTTCCGGGTATGACTCCTAAAGTTTTCCTCAGAAATATTTCCTCAATTATTACTTTAAAAGGAGTGAAGCCTGTGAAAACTGGGATTACTTTAATCAGTGGGATTTGAATTAGGGACCAAAGTATATGTATTGTTAAATAACTTCTGGTTTTTAAAAGAGAAAGAATGTAATCAGATGTATTATTTCTAACTAATATTGGACAATAAGTATGTTTTCAATTAAATGATTTGACTATACACCGTATTGGCCTTGAAGAGGCCAACCAGATGATCAATGTGGAATAATGAATTAGACGAGTAATATCTGGGGATAATCAGGTTAATACCACGTTTTTTTTTCTGTTTACTGTTTAATTCATCTCCTTGTCTTGTTTCACCCTATTTAGTGGTCTAAGAAAGAGAATAGAATTACCTGACTGAAATACTTCCTATATATTACTTTCTCTGTATTTCCAGCAAGTTGTTTTATCGCTTGTAAAAATGTAAATGGTTATAAATAAAAAATTAAAGAGAGTGCAGTCAAAAGTACTCTATAGGTGGTACTTGACTCCTGTACATTTCCACCACGTTTCCAAGTGCATCCCCATTGTGCTGGCGTGGCTGTGGTCAGTGATACTATGGGCCACATTTGGTGGTCCTGTTTTAAAGTGCAGGCCTACTGGAAAGCTATACAGCATAGATTACAAAATTGGTTTCTTAGGCTAATCAAATGATCTCTTGAATATTTCATATCTTTATAAATAATTCTCACCTCCAACATTCTGAAGCTCAGTCTGTGGCAGGGAAACAGTGAAGCCCTACACTGTTGGTAGGCTAGGCTGTCAGAGCCACTCACTCTCACTCATAGACCCACCCTCTGCCACGCCCCTTCCGGACATAATTCGCAACCCCAACGTTCTAAATGATGGTGTAGATCGGAATTTCTCTTTTTCCACCATGACTTTTGCCCCGCCCTCGCGTCGAAACGTCATGACCAAACACCATCGCTCACCCGCCCCGCCCTCGCCTGTAAACCTCATCCCCTCCCACCGACTTGCACACTCCGCCCTCCCTCCGAATTCAACAACCCCCCCCCCCTCCGCGTTAAGACCCCCTGGACTCCCCTTCCGCGACTCTGTCGACCCCTCCCCTTACCGCCAAAAAACGACCACCACCGCTGTTCAGTACCTGTGCTGACGAGGAACCCCAACCCCCGACAGCCGAAGTCCTGTTCTAGCCTTCCCCGTTGCTTCCTGAATGCTCTTCTGTTCAATTCTTCTGCCTGCGTCTGACGGCAGACGCACGCACAGAAACCTGAAGAGAATTTCATTCAGGAAGCAACGCCAGGCAACACGACAACAGAACTTCGGCTGACGGGGGTTCAGGTCCCCCATCAGCATAGGTACTCGACGGCGGCCGGTTTTCGCCGGGAACGGGGTGGGTTGACATCGTCGCGGAAAGGGGCGGGTCCACGGGGTCGTCACGCGGAAGGGGGGGTGTTCAATTGAACTCCTTGGGCGGGAGGGAGGAAAACCTTTCTAGCACCCGTTTCATTTGCCTCTGAAACGGGCATTATTTACTAGTCTACTAAGAAACATCCTGGTCTCACTAAGTCTCAGGCTTTGTTGACTAGGCATGCTATGTCTGTTGCGAGAGTTGTGTTAGCTGCCCACTGGAAATCTCCCACCGAGATGGTTAAACAAATTATGGTACATATGTGAAATGGAGAGACTCTGGGCTGTTCATTGTCGCACTCTGGCAAAATGGAAAGCTATATAGGAACCCTTCCTGAGGCATTGCTCTTGTTATGGAGGGAGTGGGAGGGGATGTGATGTGTGTGTGGGGGAGAGGTTGGTTTAGGTGGGAGGTTTAGTTGGTTTGCAGTGGGGTGGGGAGGTGTGGGCACTGGAACAAAAAATTCCAAAAAATGTGAGGTTATAGTTTGTAATCATAGGTGCAATGAGACTGTTTTTATATGTTCTTATATGGTGGCAGAGTTTAGGCTGAATGGTATTCTGGTTGTGTGTACTTTGTGTTGCATTTTGCATTTACTTCTACATCTACTCTGCTGTTGTATTGTCTTTTCAATGCTTAATAAAGACTTCTAAAATTTAAAAATAAATAAACAAACAAAGCTGACCTAGAGTAATACATATCCCTTCCCATTACTTTAGATGGCAGCATTAATATGATAAAAATGATTACATCTGTCAATGTGGAACTGTGTCAAAAGTCTTGCTGAAAGCCAGGTACACTACATTTAGCAGTCTCCCCCAATCCAACGCTGTAGTCACCCCATCAAAGAAACTAGACCCATCTGGCAACACTTACCTCAGGTATTTATTTTTATTTAAAACCATTTATGTTCCACCAAGTTCAGTCAATAGACTGTCCAAGAAAGAGAGCAAAACTATAACACTTATATAACATTAAACAAAAAAAAAAGTCACTTAAAAATAATAGTAGCAGAGCTGAGGATGGCTTAAAGGCCACCAAATAACTATTCAAATACCAGGCTTTCAGATATTTATTAAAGATCATACACACTTAAATTATTTCAAAGGTGTCTAGAGAGATTGATGTTGAAGAAAGAAACAATGAGTAACCCCAAAAAAGTGCCATTGCTTTTCACTTACAGTGGGGGAAATAAGTATTTGATCCCTTGCTGATTTTGTAAGTTTGCCCACTGACAAAGACATGAGCAGCCCATAATTGAAGGGTAGGTTATTGGTAACAGTGAGAGATAGCACATCACAAATTAAATCCGGAAAATCACATTGTGGAAAGTATATGAATTTATTTGCATTCTGCAGAGGGAAATAAGTATTTGATCCCCCACCAACCAGTAAGAGATCTGGGCCCCTACAGACCAGGTAGATGCTCCAAATCAACTCGTTACCTGCATGACAGACAGCTGTCGGCAATGGTCACCTGTATGAAAGACACCTGTCCACAGACTCAGTGAATCAGTCAGACTCTAACCTCTACAAAATGGCCAAGAGCAAGGAGCTGTCTAAGGATGTCAGGGACAAGATCATACACCTGCACAAGGCTGGAATGGGCTACAAAACCATCAGTAAGACGCTGGGCGAGAAGGAGACAACTGTTGGTGCCATAGTAAGAAAATGGAAGAAGTACAAAATGACTGTCAATCGACAAAGATCTGGGGCTCCACGCAAAATCTCACCTCGTGGGGTATCCTTGATCATGAGGAAGGTTAGAAATCAGTCTACAACTACAAGGGGGGAACTTGTCAATGATCTCAAGGCAGCTGGGACCACTGTCACCACGAAAACCATTGGTAACACATTACGACATAACGGATTGCAATCCTGCAGTGCCCGCAAGGTCCCCCTGCTCCGGAAGGCACATGTGACGGCCCGTCTGAAGTTTGCCAGTGAACACCTGGATGATGCCGAGAGTGATTGGGAGAAGGTGCTGTGGTCAGATGAGACAAAAATTGAGCTCTTTGGCATGAACTCAACTCGCCGTGTTTGGAGGAAGAGAAATGCTGCCTATGACCCAAAGAACACCGTCCCCACTGTCAAGCATGGAGGTGGAAATGTTATGTTTTGGGGGTGTTTCTCTGCTAAGGGCACAGGACTACTTCACCGCATCAATGGGAGAATGGATGGGGCCATGTACCGTACAATTCTGAGTGACAACCTCCTTCCCTCCGCCAGGGCCTTAAAAATGGGTCGTGGCTGGGTCTTCCAGCACGACAATGACCCAAAACATACAGCCAAGGCAACAAAGGAGTGGCTCAGGAAGAAGCACATTAGGGTCATGGAGTGGCCTAGCCAGTCACCAGACCTTAATCCCATTGAAAACTTATGGAGGGAGCTGAAGATGCGAGTTGCCAAGCGACAGCCCAGAACTCTTAATGATTTAGAGATGATCTGCAAAGAGGAGTGGACCAAAATTCCTCCTGACATGTGTGCAAACCTCATCATCAACTACAGAAGACGTCTGACCGCTGTGCTTGCCAACAAGGGTTTTGCCACCAAGTATTAGGTCTTGTTTGCCAGAGGGATTAAATACTTATTTCCCTCTGCAGAATGCAAATAAATTCATATACTTTCCACAATGTGATTTTCCGGATTTAATTTGTGATGTGCTATCTCTCACTGTTACCAATAACCTACCCTTCAATTATGGGCTGCTCATGTCTTTGTCAGTGGGCAAACTTACAAAATCAGCAAGGGATCAAATACTTATTTCCCCCACTGTATAGATGAGTCGATCACTCTGAACACCTCTGAGATCATTTTAAAGTGGCCTTGATTCCAATGATCTTTGCTGGTCTTGCCAAAAATCAACATGGTATTCTTCCTCATCTCATATTTGAATGCATCAATCTACACACCTTCTGAGATGTATATGGAACACAATACTAGATATTTTAAAATATAAAGAAGCACTATTCCTAAAACATGTCATTTGGAAATTCTTGCTCACTCTCTATGATGAAGGGAAAGCCTTATTTGATTTTTTTTTTTATTTCTATTGCTTTAAAGGATAATTCAAATTTATCAGTATGCATGTGGTAGAACTGGGTTATATTGTTGAAACTATGAAAACAAATCAGCAAGCAAATCCCCACTTCACATTCAAATGGAAGCAACGAGATGCCTCTTCTGTTAATGAATCCACAATCAATAACATTTGCTACATTTTGTTCTTGTGCTGAAATACACTCGTTAAATGTTCTTACATATCATTGCTCAAATGTTAAAAGCATTTGTTATATTTGTTATGTATCCTTTTATATATATATACACACACATTTACAGATCGTAACAGAGCTTTTATCGTGATAGCTTGCTGTTTTATGTGGCAATTTGAATCAACTGATGTATCTGTTTATTATTTATTTCTGTGGAAAGATGTTGCGACAGCAGTTCTGGAACACACTACCACGCAACCTGAAAGCGATCTACGAACAAATCACCTTCCGCAAATTATTGAAGACCCATCTTTTTGAGAAAATTTACGGAAAGAACTAAAACACATAAAGCCCACACTCATTGTTCAGTCATGCATCAATACAGCCACTCCTGTATTCTCATCCCCCAAAATCATACCACACTCATACCTTTACTCACAGAAAATGTATACCAAGTGTGTTCCTGTTATTATATATTGCCCCTTTTTGTCTCCCTTGCTTCCTTCCAATGTTTCTGTGCTTTTTCCATGATTATACTCCTTATCGATACTTTAACTTTGACTCAAACGACTCATCACAATGTAATCCATAACCAAGTTGTAACAAATTGTATTTCCATGATTCATAATGTATTGTAAGCCACACTGAGCCCGCAAAAAGGTGGGAAAATGTGGGATACAAATGCAATAAATAAATATACAGATACCTAGACTCCTGAATCAGGCATATTGTTGCCGAAACACGGGACCATGTCGAGTCCACAGTATCTGTGCTTTGACAGATAAAGACATATTTATCTACCTCTGGAGTCCAATGAATGGTTTGTGGACCTGCGTCCCTTCCCTATTTCTTTGGACAGTACTTTCTCCATAGAGTTCCTTCTTTGTTTATCACGTTGCTACTGGCACTACATTCGGATTAGTTTTCAACCTCCACTCCCTGAATCATGTGTTGCCCAAACTTCATGTAGTGCCAAAAGAAAACAGAACAGCACTTCCAGACACTGCCAACAAGCCTGTGCAGCACGAATTCTCAACCCAGTCCTCGGAACACACCCAGCCAATCAGATTTTCAGGATATCTGAAAATGCATGAGAGCTTTGCATGCATATTCATTATGGATACCCTGAAAACCTGACTGGCAAAGTATGTCTCAAGGCCTGAACTGAGAACCAATGCTGTGGACTGCAGCAATATAGAAGATCAACTGAGGGGGGGGGGGGTCCAGCTTGAAGGAAGTGGAAACCACTACTACTTAACATTTCTAGAGCGCTACTAGGGTTACGCAGCGCTGTACAAATTAACGAATAAGGACGGTCCCTGCTCAGAAGAGCTTACACTCTAAAAGACGAAATGTCAAGTTGGGGTAGATGAGATTTCCTGAGAAGGGATGAAGTGATTAGGTGCCGAAGGCGACATTGAAGAGGTAGGCTTTGAGCAATGATTTGAAGATGGGTAGGGAGGGGGCCCGGCGTATGGGCTCAGGGAGTTTGTTCCAAGCATGGGGTGAGGCGAGGCAGAAAGGGCGAAGCCTAGAGTTGGCGGTGGTGGAGAAGGGTACTGAAAGGAGGGATTTGTCTTGAGAGCGGAGGTTACAGGTAGGGACGTAAGGGGAGATGAGGGTAGAGAGGTAAGGAGGGGCTGCAGATCGAGTGCATTTGTAGGTGAGTAGGAGAAGCTTGAACTGTATTCGGTATCTGATCGGAAGCCAGTGAAGTGACTTGAGGAGAGGGGTGATATGAGTATATCGGTTAAGGCGGAAGATAAGACGTGCGGCAGAGTTCTGAATGGACTGAAGGGGGGACAGATGGCTAAGTGGGAGGCCGGTGAGGAGTAGGTTGCAGTAGTCAAGGCGAGAGGTAATGAGAGAGTGGATGAGAGTTCGGGTGGTGTGCTCGGAGAGGAAGGGGCGAATTTTGCTAATGTTATAGAGGAAGAAGCGACAGGTCTTGGCTATCTGCTGGATATGCGCAGAGAAGGAGAGGGAGGAGTCGAAGATGACACCGAGGTTGCGGGCAGATGAGACGGGGACGATGAGGGTGTTATCAACTGAGATAGAGAGTGAAGGGAGAGGAGAAGTGGGTTTGGGTGGGAAAACAATAAGTTCAGATTTACCAGATGGTAAACCTGATTGCTAGGGACTGAATGGGGATGGGGTCAGAGACTAGCAGGACTATTCAAATCTAGACTAAAAGCACACCTTTTTTAAGCCTGCTTTTCACTCATAACCCCCTATGCACCTTTTCAGTACCCACATTTGTTTTAAATAATTCCCCAAATAAATAATTCCCTAATCCCTTATTTGTCCAGTTTGTCTTGAATAGATTGTAAACTTTGTCAAGCGAAGCAAGGACTCTCTCTTATTTGTTTTGTGTACAGTACTAGGTATATCAAGTACTGCCATAGAAATTAGCAGAAATGTGCTAGGGAACAGGGATTAGAGAATGTGTGTGGGGAGATGGGCATAGGGAAAGAAGAAAATATGCAGGTGGGTAGACTATTTATTTATTATTATTATTTATTACATTTGTACCCTGCGCTTTCCCACACATGGCAGGCTCAATGCGGCTTACATAGTAACAATATAAAGAATTACAAAGTCGTAAGAAGAATATACAGTTTGTGGTAAACGCAAAACTAATGGGGTTAACGGAAAGTAAGTTAAACAAAGGAGGAATAGGGTTCAGAAGGAAATGAGCGTTGGGAGGTAGGCGTAGAAGGATGGAAAGGAATGGATATGGGGTAGCAAAAAGGATAATGGGGAACATGGTCAAAATATAACTATTGTCAATAATAATAATTAGTTACATAAATTATTCAGAATGTGCCCGAGCAGCCAGGCTGTTATCAGAAAGGGAACTTCTCAGGACAGGACCCCCTCACACCCACCCAGTGTATTGTCCACTTTGTCCAGTAACAATCCTGGCTCTTACACTGCAGATTTTTTGGCAATATGGATCCTGCTAGAAAAATAGTAAAGATCACTGCTGTAACCCTATCGTTCATTACTCTGAGATCAGCCGAACCAATTTGTAATTGCCAATCTGCTACTTACTTTCACTTTTGTGAAGAGGAGCCACGTTCTTCTATTTCCAGTATACCAGAACCACTCAACTCCGAAGAAGCACTGAGAAGGTTTGACAGCACTGCTGCCACAAGCCAGGTCAGATTAACACTACATTGGGCCCTAGGCAAACATATTTGTGGGGCCTCCCCTCCCGGTGTGGTGGCAGTAATACTTTGTGAGTGAGCAGGTGGACCGGAGTGGTTCAATGGTTAGAGCTGCCAAGATACCCAGTTCCAGAAGGGAGATTCTGAGCTAGTCCTGGATTTTTAATAACCCTATCCTGGTACATTATGAGATGTGAAGCACTGATTTCACTTGGTACCATCAGGGACTACAAATAGCATACTGAATTAGGATAGAAGTTCAAACACTGGACTAGCCAAAAAGTCTCTCTCCTGGAACTGGGCAACTTGGCAGTAAGCCAAGAACCAAAGCAGTTGGGCAAGTCATTTTCACCTACATTGCCTCTGGTACAAACCAGAGGTGCCTAGGGACAATGTGTCTGAGGTATATATTTACCAAGTTTTACATGTGAAAA
Source organism: Microcaecilia unicolor (assembly GCF_901765095.1). Classification (NCBI taxonomy): domain Eukaryota; kingdom Metazoa; phylum Chordata; class Amphibia; order Gymnophiona; family Siphonopidae; genus Microcaecilia; species Microcaecilia unicolor. The sequence continues at coordinate 9,669,091 of NC_044044.1, forward strand.
AGCTTCACAAAAAATGGAAGCTTATGAAAAGCTACAGACAGAGAGAGGCAAGTATTAGGAATTTGCCCAATTCCCCAGACTGAAAACTTCCTTTCTTTCTTTCTTTCATTTAGTATGCGCACAGGTACATTTCTAGCAGCGAACTTTCAAAGGGAAGATTTTCAAAAGGAAGCTCAGACCACATTTAAAAAAAAATACAATTGCATGCACTCTTTCAGGCAGTGTTCCCGCTTCTACACCGCCATGCACAGTTCTTACATTTGCTCTGGTTCATTTCCCTCAGCTTCTTATCTGTTCCCTTCTCCACTACTGCCAACTCCAGACTTCGCGCCTTCTGTCTCGCTGCACCCTACGCCTGGAATAAACTTCCTGAGCCCCTACGTCTTGCCCCATCTTTGGCCACCTTTAAATCTAGACTGAAAGCCCACCTCTTTAACATTGCTTTTGACTCGTAACCACTCGCCTCCACCTACCCTCCTCTCTTCCTTCCCGTTCACATTAATTGATTTGATTTGCTTACTTTATTTATTTTTCTGTCTATTAGATTGTAAGCTCTTTGAGCAGGGACTGTCTTTCTTCTATGTTTGTGCAGCGCTGCGTACACCTTGTTGCGCTATAGAAATGCTAAATAGTAGTAGTAGCAGATCCTTCAAACTTTATCCCATTCTTCTTAAATTCCTACTCCCTTTTCAACAATCCCATTCCCCCACAAACACTCACTGGTTCCACAACTCTTCATTAGCCCCTCAGCCTCCACCTACTCCACGGTTCTTGAAACAGCCCCACCGTCCCGCGACTAGAATCCTCCTCATTGACTGGATCCTACCACAGTCTCTGAACTGGAAGAGGAAGGACTGGAGAGATACAGAGGGCTAAATCTTGAAAAATATCCAGGAACTTTTGCTGTCATTGAGTGGAGGAGTAGCCCTATGGTTATTGCAGTGGCCTGAGAACCAGGGGAACCAGGTTCCATTTCCATTGCAGCTCCTTGTGACTCTGGCTAAGTCACTTAACCCTCCATTGCCTCAGGTACAAAATAAGTACCTGTATATAATATGTAAACCGTTTTGATTGTAACCACAGAAAGACAATATAAGGTATATCAAATCCCAACCACTTCCTCTTAATTTACAAATTTGTAGAATCTTGAAAAAATCCAGAACATTCAATAGTGCCCACTAAACTTCTGCACCCTAGGCACATGCCTAGTTTGTCTATGTCCAGAACTTACCTTAATACACTTGAAATGTACCCTGCCCAACCCCACTGCTTTTTCTTCTCCTCATGAGCACAGACTTAAAAAAAAATTTAATTGAGGTCTACCTTACTTTATATTTATTTGTATTAGTTTTCGGCAGTCCTGCTCCCAGTTCTTCCTCAGTGAATATCAAATGTTTATTACCTTTTTTTTCCTTATTAGCCTCTATACTGTGTCCCCCTTCACCTTTTCTTCTATCACATACACAACTCCAAAAATGTATTTCTTAGAAAACCAAGCAGCTTTTTTTTTTGTCTTAACTTTATTTATATTCCTAAAAGTTTTGTCCACTGCTGTTCTACTTATTCTAAATATTTCCATTCATCTAATGGCTTCTTGAGGTATTCCATCTTAAATTAGTTTTCCTGAAGCCCGAGACCCTCACCTTTGGAAGAACCACATAAATATCAGGTTTACACAACACTTATCACGCAAAATAGATATAAATATACGTCACAGTTGACTGTTTTGAAAACACTTATACAGCCCAAATGTGGTGTGCATCTGCCTGGCAGCACTGTTTTTACATATACAGCACATAAGGTTGCAAAGAAGTAGATTCATATTGAATAGTTCCTCCCTCTCATTTGTGCTTTGAGAAAACAGTTTGAAGTTATTAAATTGGATTTTGAGGTCACAAAAGGCCAGTATAGCTTCCCTAGTGAGTGCAATTCATTTTTACAGCTTCTGAAAATACGGTAGTGATGCCAGTACCCAAGAAAACGCAATGCATGAGAGGAAAATAAAGGACAGAAGATTAAACGTGCACTATGAGGAAACAAATCACAGAACTACTGCAATCAACTTTGAGAGACCTTGCAGCAGAAGCATCCTGGAGAGGCAGATGGGGAACCAAGGTGTATTTCTATCTCCAAGATGGATCACTAGCACAAAACGAGATACTGTATACATCAACCATCAGAACAGAAGCAGAATCAATGTGACGTCATCATCACATATGAACTCACCCTTAAACCAAGTCAAAGTCCTGCAAAATGAAGGCTTAAAGCCTAGCAAGTCAAAATGGGGGGGGGGGGGGGGGGGAGGAGAACCAGAACTAAGACCTATCTCTTTAATAAGGCATACCACAAAGATCAACCAATGTGAACATACACAACTCCTCCACATATATTCAGCATTGTCTTATAATATCTGATTGTTATATTACTTTCACGTTTCTTCTTTATCATTTTACCAATGATCTTTCTGTAACACTACATGTCTATTTTCTAATGTCATTCCACTATTCATGATGTATTGCCACATTGAGCCTGCAAAGAGGTGGGAAAACATGGGATACAAATGCAATAAATAAATAAGACGAAAATCTGCAGCAACACTGCACCCCTTGCTCCACATCTTGCACAGAGAATCAACAGGCCCGATCTCATCAGTTAAATATTGCCATAACCCTCAAAGACCCTCCCCTCTAACTCATTTCAGACTCTTAACGGAGCATTTACCATTCTTCAGACCCTCCTCCATTTGTATTTATTTGTGACATTTATATCCCAAACAAGTTTGAGTTCAATATGGCTTACAATAAACAGTACACGATACATAAAGAATAATGCACGCTCTCCCCATCCTCTGAGGAATACACGCATTTCTCCCCCTCCTCCTCTTCTTACAAACCCGGTCCAGAAAGCTCCTCTCTCTCATCTTCTATATCTGCCTTCCTCACATCCTCCCCCGCCAGATCTCTCTTCCAGCATCTTTCTCGCCTCAGTTTTTTTTTTCTCCCACCTACCTCATAGCTATTCCCAGACCTCCCTTCTCTCCCTCCCCTCTTTAGCTCAGTCCTATTCCCTACCCTAAAGCTACCAATAAAAAAAAAAATCTCACGCATTCAGCTACTCTCCAAACGGCGAGCAAGCACCCCTCCTCACACGCATTCGGCCACCAGACCCCCCCCCCCCCCCCTTCCCATGGTCTAGCCCGTCTCCTCCATATCCGCGATTAGACAGCACTAAACCGACACCTAAGGCTACCCACCTACAAAGCCGCAGCTTTCCTTCTCCGGTACATTAAGCCGTCTCTTATGACACAACTTCTCTCTCTCCCTCAGGCTGCGTCCAGCCCTCCTCTGACGCTACTTCCTGTTTCCGGCAAGGAAGGCGGGACGCTGGTCGCTGGAAACCTGTGGGGGCCTGACGTGGGCGATCTCTCAAAGACGAGCTGGAAGCAGAGAGCGGCACGGGAATGGGGGGTTTGCGGGGACGGAAGGAGTTCCCGTGGGAGTTTACCAGCCTGTCTGACCGACACCTACCTACCCAGGGCTCTCCGAGACGTACAAGTACCGCTGCTGCCTCCTGCCTTCAATAATTCCGCGCAGCCGCACTTACTCTCTGCTTGGGCTGACGCAGCAAGGCTCACTCTGTCTCTGACACAAGGAGGTTTACTGAAACGGTATGACGTCAAAAGGGTGAAGCCGACCATCCCTCTGTAGCCGCCATATTGGTCAGAACAAAACAAAGCTGCTGCTGTTGCACCCACGTTCTCTTTCTTTGTTATTTTATATCAGTTATACTTAAATGCTGGCTTCTGCAGTATACGGATGTACACAGAGGAAGCAAGTATCAGAACGGATCGTAATCAGTGTGTCCGTTCGAGGGGCTGGTTTGTCATCTTTGCTGTGTTGGTTCATCTATAGGGACATCCTATTATGCATTTGGGTATCGGGGCTCAGATTTTTTCACCTAATAAAGGGTAACCAAAACATGCCTCGTTTTCTGAGAATCAGGCGCTCAACATTCACAGTTTTTACTTTTAACTACAAAGGTTGAAACCTGGGAGCATTTAAAATCTTTTTTTTCCCTGTGCCTAGATCAAAAGTGAAATATGATATGTGGAAACATGCTCCTTTTGTTTTGTGGAATGCAGTAGTATATTATAAAAATGCACTTGACATTTTTTATTACTACTATTTAAAAGGTTTTGACTAATGAGGAACGTGCTGTCTTCATGCAGAAGTCCACAGTCTGTCTAAATGTGCCAGTTTTGTTGAATATATTTATTTCTACTTAAGGTCTGTTTGGATGTAAATGTAAGTAGCACACTATTAGCTGCCAAGTTAATTATTTTCCGTGGAAAATAAATCTGTTTGCTGCTTGCTATGTGAATATTCCATCACTGTTTCATTATTCCTGCCAAGTACTACATACTTTAATGGTTTTAATTTGTTTATCCAGACCTTACATGCACAAAGGTATTGCTTTTTAAACCCAAAAGGGAAACCTAAGGGTGGTTCAACAATTAGATTTAAACTGTGTCGTTCTGACTTTGTTTTGGACAGCTTTGTGTCCTAATGATCTTTACATCTGCTGTATGGAATTTTGGAAGATGGAAAACAGGAAATAAATAAATTTTGAATGTACTCTGTTGAAGTTGTTTACTTTTGCAATGTGTGTATGGATGCCTGTACTGGTGTGTGCGTGTAATAATGTTTGAATAATTGTGTATACTTATGGTTGTGATTTATGAGCATGCGGCATTATTAAAGGGCAGACTTTTAAATACCTGGTTGGGTATAAATGCTAATCTCAAAATTGTTAAATGTTTCAGGCATATCCATCAGCTTGCTCCCATGATGTTGTTATAGTTCAGAAAGAAGTTTTCAGTTTTGGCACAGTATAAGTTAACCACGAAAACCAATGGACTGCATTTTAGCCCATTTAGTTATGTTTCAACAGATGAGAGATCTGCATGAAACCAAATATTCTTACTATTTTGACTTATAAAATCAATTGGCCCTGAAATATGCTCAAAAACAGAAAAATCCATTTGTGTGTCTAAAACAAACCTCTATAAAAAAAGATGATGTGAAGATGTGATTCCATGTGCCCCAATGAAAGGAGAGCTTAATTTTACTTCCATTTAATTTCAATATATTCCATCTTAATAACTCCAGGGTTTCCAAGGCAGATTACAACAACAGTTAAGTTGAACCCTACAAGAAAAGGGATATCCTCACTAAGATTTGGCCATGTATTACTGTATTGTATAGAACAGTGTAGAAAAATGAACTTATTATTGCTGTTTCTATCAGCTACAATCCATTTTTAATGCTGTTTTAGGGGCACTTTTACCAAGCTGTGATAAAAGGGGCCCTGTGGTAGCATCGGCATGTGGATTTGCCACGTACCTAGATTGTAAGCTCTTTAAGCAGGGACTGTCTCTCTATGTCAAATGTTCAGCGCTGCGTGCGTCTGGTAGCGCTATATAAATGCTAGTAGTAGTAGTAGTACTGACGCCCCTTTTACCATAGCGGGTAAAAGGCCAAAGAAAGGAAATGGCAGTGCGGTAAATAAATACTTGTAATGTGATCATTTCTGGGGGAGCCCTTATCACCACCTGTTACCTACCACCAGCGGTTAAAAAAAATTTTTCAGGTCACACTGGAAATGGCATTTGCTGGTGGCGGCACCTACTGCTGGCTCCTGCGTTAGGCTAGCAGTAGTGCTGGATTGGCACATGACAAAGCAGCAGTAGCTCTACTGCCACATTGTAAAAGGGCCCCTTAGTGATTTTCTGTTTTATTTAATTATTATTATTATTATTTATTACATTTGTACCCCGCGCTTTCCCACACATGGCAGGCTCAATGCGGCTTACATAGTAACAATATAAAGAATTATAAAGTCGTAGGAAGAACAATTAATGATATATATCTACATATGGGAAGCTTTACAATAATTAAAAAAGCTGTCAAATAAAAAAAAAAAGCACATAGGCAGTCATAAGCGTTTCCTATTTTTTTTTATATAGAAATGTATTTATTGTCATCTTAAAAAGCAACAAGGCAAACGATCTGCAAAATCCAACGTGGAGAATGAGCCAACAGATCAATGTAACATCAAAAAGTATTTTATTCAAGATACCGTATACAAGACAAATGCCCGACACAGGCCGTGTTTCGCCCAAGAAAGGGCTGCATCAGGGGCTAGAGTAAACAAACATATTAAATCATAAAATATAAACAAATAAATCATATATAATATTAAAAAACATAAAAATGATAAACTATAATATAAAATATACATGTGAAGCATAGACATGAATTATCAATAATAAAAATTGCTTTTCAAATTTGACTCCGTATAAATAAAATAAAATTACATAAAAATAAAAACCAACGTATAAATCATATGAGATGCATTTATATATATACTAATATAATGATATAATACAATGTCACACATCTTAACGTAAAAAGTATACATTTAAAAATGTATGTGAATACATATAAATATATGCGTTAACAGCAAAGAAAGGGCACTTATGCAAACATATATATATATGTGAAAATCGAATTAATTTTATAAAAGATTGAATAGAATCATGGAATGATAATAGCATGAAATTATAAAAGGACACGTACCTAGTCTGTATCTTTCTAAAAAAAACAACTATGAAAAAACATTTCGTTATGCCATTTAAAAAAATAAAAAGTGATTTGAAAATATATATATTGTTATGCCATTTGAAAAGGTGAAGAATAAAAAATTAAATAAATAAAAATAAAGAAATAAAGAATAAAAAATAAGACAAAAAAATTCAAAAACTATGTAAAATATATAATACTTATAATTTGCATGTCAGAATAAAAAATATATTGAAGAATAAAAAACCAGCATAAACAGCATGTACCTAAATAAAATAAATAAAAAAATAAAAATGAATGGAAAATGATTGTAAAGAGCATACAAGTACTTAGAACACCCAAATGCTGTTTATGCTAGTTTACAGTATGTATGGGGCGGAATGGGCTGAATTGGCGAAATTGAGTTTTGCATTGTTGTTCGTTTATGTGGGTATTTTGCGTATGTTTCGGTGGTCTCAAAAATTAAGCTGATGCTGAGGGGAAGAACTTCCTGAAAAGGTGGATCTTAAGGATTTTTCAGAAGTTCAGGTAGTTGTTCGTGAGTTTCAGGTCTTTTGGCAATGAGTTCCAGAGTTGGGTGCCTATAAAGGAGAAACTGGAGGTTTATGATGATTTGTATTTCAGGCCCTTGCATCTGGGGTTAGGTATGATCTTGGTGCTTTCATCATGTTTCTTATTGGTAGATCAGTTAGTTTGGTCATGTATCCCAGTGCAAGTTCGTAGATAATTCTGTGTACGATACAGCATATATTGAAAGCTATGCGCTCATTAATTGGTAGCCAGTGTAGACTTTGTAGGAGGGGTTTCGCGCTTTCGAATCATGTTTTTCCGTAGATAAGTCTGGCTGCTGTGTTTTGTGTCATCTGTAGTTTTCTTATGATTTGATCTTTGCAATCTATATAGATTCCATTGAAGTAGTCTACGTGGGCTAGTGTCATGTCGGTGCTCACCTCGCCCTCTGGTGGCCAGAACCGGTGGCTGCTGTGGACCATCACCCGTTCCAGATTTCAGCGCGGTCCGGTCCAGATCTTCTGGGCTGCCAGACTTGCTTGCTTGGATTGAACCAACACAGCACCCATAGTTTCCTGGTGATGGTTGCAGCTGAGCTCCAGGTGCTGCTGGGCTTATTAGCCATTCTGAAACCTTGCTGTTTGCCTTTGCATTGCATCTAAGGCCCTGGTATGTTGGTGCTTTTTGCACTTCTGCTAGTCCGGTTGTTTGCCTGAGATTCTTGCCTGTTGCTAGTTAGTCTGTGTTTAGTTTAATTTAGGTTTTACTTGCTTTCCTTGCCTGGTTTCTTGTTTGTAATTCTGTGTTTAGTTTCTGTTTGTCTGTGTTCTGGCTTTGGGGCTGCTTGCAGCTCTTAGTTCTGTGTCTTGTTAGTCAGTGTTTGTTTCCTGTTTTGTGGCTGTTCTGCAGCTTTCTGTTCTGGCCTTTAGCTTTCCCTTCCTTGCCCAGTCTCCTGCCTTGCTGCCCATGTTCCTCCCTTTCCCCTCTGACCCTCAGTCCCTGTGCTGCCTTGCTGTTATCCAGTCCTGCCCTGTCCAGCAAGTCCTGCCGGCCACCTGAAGCCCAGAGCTCAACTCTTGGTGAAAAGTGGCCAAGTGCAGGTGAAGCCTAACTGCTTGCCTGAGATTTGCCCTGTTTCTAGCGTGGGGTGGTTTCACCTGCCACTGCCACTCCTCGGCAGTGGCCCAAGGGCTCACAACCTAGTTTCCAGCCGTGAGAACGTGACAGCTAGCACCATTGTTTGAATCATGTTACGGAATATGTCCCTAGGGAAGTAAGGTTTTATATGTGAGTTTCCACATTGTGTAGAACATTTTCATTGTTGTGGTCTTGGCTTGGTTTTCGAGTGACAGGTTGCGGTCTATGGTAATGCCTAGGATTTTCAGGTTGTCTGAGATTGGGAGAGATGAGCCCAAGGCATTGATGGTAGTGGGGTGTTTAGTTTTGTGTTGGGATGAGAGAATGAGACATTGTGTTTTTTCTCTGTTGAGTTTTAACTTAAATGCTGATGCCCAAGGTTCCATGATGGTCATGCTGTTTATGATTCCATTGGTGAGTTCTGATGTATTCTTTTTGAAGGGTATATAGATTGTGATGTCATCCGCGTAAAGAAAGGGGTTAAGTCCTTGTTTGGATAGGGATCTGGCTAGTGGGATCATCATTAGGTTGAATAGTATGGGCGAGAGTGGTGATCCCTGTGGTACTCTGTATTCCGCTTTCCAAGATGGGAAGATATCTGAGTTTGATTTTACTTGGTATGTCCTGGAGGTCAGAAATCCCTTGATCCAAGTAAGTACTTTTCCTGTAATTCCTAACTTGTCGATGATTCTTAACAGTGTATGGTGGTCTACCATGTTGAATGCGCTCAACAGGTTAAATTGGAGAAGGAGGATGTTTTTGCCCATTGGTATTTCCTGCTTGAATCTGGACAGGAGTGTAACTAGTACTGTTTCTGTATTATGGTGGAGTCTGAAGCCAGATTGAGATTTGTGCAGTATGGTGAATTTGGTGAGGTATTCTTGGTTGTTAGAGGTATAGATGCAGTCGGCCTGTAATTTGTGATTTTGTCTGCTTTTTTCTTGTTGTATTTTGGGATGGGTGTTAGTAGAATGTTTCCTTTGTTCCGTGGAAATAGGCCTTCTTGGAACATGAAATTAAGGTGGTCTGTGAGTTTGGTGATGAAGCAGTCAGGGGGGCCTTTCATAATATAGTTGGGACAGGTATTTAGTTGGCAATGAGCGGAGGAGAACTTTCTGATTGTATGAGCCACTGTTTCCATGGTTAGATGGGTGAAGTTTGTCCAGGTACAGTCTGACAGGTATTCCCCTAGGTTTGGATCTAGTTCGTTAATGAAGGTTTCAAGTTTGTTGTTACCTTGATGCAGCCTTTTGCATAGGTTGACAATTTTTTCTTCAAAGTATCTGACTAGTTCTTCTGCAGGTGGGAAGTTTGCATTCAGCGTTGTTACTGTTTTGGTGTTGAGTATGTTGTCCACTGATTTGTATAGTTTCTTTGTGTGTTTGTAGTCTGTACCTATTTGTTCTTTATAGTATTTTCTTTTGGATTGTCTTATTTTATTTTTGTATTTCTTTTGAGTCTCTTTCCATGTCTTTAGTGTTTGTTCATTTTTGTTTTTCCTCCAGGTTCATTCGAGTCTTCTGGATTGTGTTTTTAGTATTTTTAGCTCTTCATTGAGCCAGAGTATTGTGTTGCGTTTATGTGAGGTTTTGGTTCTTATGGGCACTGTTTCGTTTATTACCTTATTTCATCTTTCGTCCCATTCTGCGAGGAAGTCTATGGAGTTGGTTTGTGGCAACTAGTTGTTATTGTATATTGTTTGCCAGAATATTGTCAGGTCTACTGTTCCTCATGTTTTGTAAACGTTCTTGTGTTTGATGAGGTCCTTTCGTCTTCCAGCATGGCAAGGGTCTATTCCACGTTTGGCCACAAGAGGAGGCTAATGCTACATCAAATCCACACTCAGTTTTCCAGCACAATAAAAGTGTAAGTAGCATCTCACTTCATCTGCCAAAGCACAGATCATTAAACCTCTCAAATGCTTACACCCAAGGAGGTTTTATGACAGGAGCCATGAGCCTATCTGGTCCATTATCTGGGCTGAAAGCAGTGGGCGGAGCTTGTTGCCATATTAAGTGACCCCAAACATTCGCAGACACTATTGTATTGTATTGTAACATTTATACCCCACGCTTTCCCACTTATTAGCAGGCTCAATGCGGCTTACATAATATAACAGGTATACAAGATAACAGAAAAAGGATAAAACAGCTAAATACAGTATATAAAGAGGTGGACAATAAAAGTGGGTAAGTAAGATGGGTAAGGGAAGAGGTGGTAGATGAGGGAGTGGAAAGAATGTGTAAATTGGGATAGTGTGTTGTAAATTAAGGAAGAATGAATAATGATGGATGGGAGAGGGATGAATTCAAAAGGATAAATGAGGAAGCATATTTCAAGTTCAGTCAAATAGTCAGATCTGGGTATCTCAGATGGATTCCTAATTTAACACTGGATCAATTAACACTGCTATTTTTAACTATGCAAAATCCCAAAATGAAATGGTCACATTAGTGAAATAACAACTGGCGACTAGACTTCACTTCATAGGTGGACCTTCCACATAATGGCTGAGTGTGTGAGTACGTTTTACAGCAACAGCATGTGTACAGCATCCAAAACACTGCTGCACGACTCATTTTCCGCCAAAATCGCTATGCTCACATTAGCCCTCTCCTCAAGTCACTTCACTGGCTCCCTATCCGTTTCCGCATTCAATTCAAACTTCTCTTACTGATCTATAAATGTATTCACTCTGCTGCTCCCCAATACCTCTCCACTCTTGTCTCTCCCTACACCCCCCCTCGGGCACTCCGTCCTCTTGACAGATCTCTCTTGTCTGTCCCCTTCTCCTCTACTGCTAATTCCAGACTCTGTTCCTTTTATCTCGCTGCACCTCACGCCTGGAATAGACTTCCCGAGCATGTACGTCTAGCCCCATCTTTGGCCGTTTTCAAGTCCAAGCTAAAAGCCCACCTCTTTGACATTGCTTTTGACTCCTAACCACTGCTCACTTGCCCTGTACCTTTTATCCCCTCCTCTTTAATTCCCTTACCTCTTAGTTGTTCTGTCTGTTACCTGTCTTATTTAGATTGTAAGCTCTTTCAGCAGGGACTGTCTTTTATGTATGGTGTACAGCGCTGCGTATGCCTTGTAGCGCTATAGAAATGATAAGTAGTAGTATTTTTCCTGCAGTCTTTTCCTCCTTCTCCTCAGGGCCACTCTGGATAAGGTGGCCCCAGTAAAACAACCATGGTATCACTGGGGATTTTCAATCCTTAAAAAAATAAGAAAGACTGAAATGGAATGGCGCTCTACATGTACAAATGCTGCCCTTGCTACCTTCAAAGAACAGTCTTGTTTTATAGACATGAGATTAATGCTGTAAAGAAAAATGAATTCTCTGCTCTCCTCGCTCGAGATGCAAATCCCTCTCGTCTTTATGGCCTACTCAATAAACTAAATAAAAATCCTTATATCACTCTTTCATCTTCCCCTTTGCACAACACTTTGGCTATTTCTTTACTAAAACGGATTATTTGCATGATAATTTTTCCCAAAATTAATATCTCACTTGACCATTCCTTGCCGTTAGACCTTGACACTCCTCTATGCTCTACAATATCTGCTTCTTTATAATTAATCTTCCTTCCTCTGCACATCTGGTTAACATTATCTCCATACTGAAACCTTCTTCCCCTCATATGACCCAATTCTAGCCCAAATATTGAAGCACTTTCTTACTATTGTGCCGTTTATCCTCAGTATGATCTCTATCCATAGGTGTATTCCCTTCTATAATCCATCCACGATGCAAGGATCCTAAGGGTGACCATTCCTCTCTCTCTCAAACTTCTGTCCAACATCCAACCTTCCCTTTCTCTTGAAGGTTACTGAGAAACGGGTCGCTCAACAACTTACACAGTTCATCGATGATTAATGCTCACTGGGATGCACACCACTCTACTGAGCACTTGTTAGGTCTTGTTAACACAGTTAAGCTCATCTTAAACGGTGGTAGACATGGTCTCTTAATTACACTTATCCGCTGTGTTTGATATTGTGAACCATTCCCTTCTCCTCAGGCATGTAGCTGATTTCAGTATTTGTGGGACTGCTCTACTGTGATTTCAGATGGTGACACAAAAAGTAAAACAGATGAAGAAATCTCTATAGATTCTCTATAGATTTCTTCATCTGTTCTGCTTTATGTTTCGCCATCTTGGATCTTGCAGGTAGACTGCCCTGTTGTTTTCTTGGACCTATTGTGAGTTTGGTCATACCTAACCACTAGATTTTTCCAAGTTCATCATCTTCCCCATCTATCAGACCCAGGGCTCAATTCTTGGCCCCATCCTCTTTAACAGTTTCCTTTCCCCTCTTGCCCTTCTGATCAGGTCCTTATATCTATGCTGATGATACACAGATTGTTTCTCCCTTAGATGATCTCAGTTCTGATTCTCTTGTCTTTGATCTCTTCTAAGCTGGATGCCATTGCTGACTGGCTATCTGAAAACCATTTGAAACTTAGCACAAATAAGTCCAAAGCAATCATTTCCCCCACCTCTTCCCCTCCTATGCCCTGTATGCTGTATTCATGGTGTAGATATTCCGCTCAAAGAATCTGTTAAACTTGGACAACACCCTTCCTTTTCATACCCAGATTTCCTTCAGTGTCAAACAGCTTTTTTTAACTTTGTGTCAGATTTGGTCTGTTCATTCTAGGCTAGATACTTCTTCGCTTAGAATCCTTCTTGCAGCATAAAAGCGTGCTACACTTGAGGGCAGTCTACCTGAATGTTTTACCTGAACTTTTCTGTCTGATCAGGCAAGATTGAATCAGTTTTGTGATTCTGCTTCTATTAGTCTGCTATTGGGAAACTTTGTGGTGCAACACTTAGCCCCATCCACTCTGCAGTCACATCATCAGTACTGTAAGGCTAATACAGTTATCACACCTCAGGTAGAAGGAAGGTAATTAGGGGACGTATAGTCATAAATGATGGGAAAATATGAAAAAGTAGCACTCTGGAATTTAGATTAGGTGTAATGACATTCCTCTAAGTACAAGACAATGTATTATTATTGGCAGCAGAAGCAATAGTGCTAATCAGAGATAATACTCAAATGCTGAATTAACCAAACATGGTAAAGCAATTGGTACCTGTGTACCTGTCAAGACAAGGTAAAGAGAACACACACTTATACCCTAAGTCCTAAACTGATTAGGACTCCTAACTTCTCCAGCACTATAGAAAAGACAGTTACAACTTGACTGATGACGAAGGGTTCTCCCACTCTTGCGGACTCTGGAGGCTAAGATGATCAGAGAGCTGTCAAGTGCTATCTCTGGCAGGAGCAGGCGAACAGCAGGCTGCAGGAGGCAGACAGCAGGGCTGTGCTTAATGAACTTTAGATATCTTCATAACATGGCAGGTTCGGATCAGGCAGTCATCTGTTTCACTGTCAGCAGTTCTTCCGATAACTGTTCCAGATAACGACCAGCTAACCTCTTATCTTTGCAGAGGCCTCTCAAAGTCAAGAACAACAGGTTTATTGATTCCCCAGTGTTATGATTTGGAGTATTAAAACACTGTGTTGCATGCGTCCTTTGACAGAGTCATTCTTTTTTAAATTCTTTATTTATAATTTCAAATATAGTACATTCATTCAACATAAATGCTGGCAAAATAGGAAACAAAATTACTAAGGAAAATTTACATTTTCCTCCAAGTTTTTAAGGAGAAAAAAGAAAGAAAAATATTTTAATACTTAGTCCACAAGTTGTAGTCAAGATAGAAGGTAATAATTATGAAGTAAATACAGAGCATTAATCTCTTAAACCATTAATTGAGAGGGAAGAATCTAAGGTCTCTGCCAGCGGTTTCAGCTCATCACTGGTGTACTCGAAGCACCAACACCACCGCTTTCTTTAGCAATAACAAGTTGCCTCAATTTATCCGGGTCAAAAAATACGTACTGATTCCTATTTAAAGAGATAAGACATCAACATGCAAATTTAAGTCTAAAGGTGCCCCCAAGAGAAAGAATTCTGAGCCGCAACCCCAAAAATTCTTTTCTTCTTTTTTGAGTTGCTTTACTAATGTCCGGAAAGACTTGAATTTTTGCACGGTAAAATTGAGCTGCAATTAATCTGAAGTACAGTCTCAGTATGTTGTTACGATCAGATTCAAAGGCGAAAGACACAAGAAGAGTTGTATGCTCAGTGATAGATTCTATAGAAGTTTCAAGCAATTGGGTCAGATTTAGTTCTGGTGTCTCCACTGAGAGAGTTTTTGCTCCGGTAATATAGTATGCTTTTATTATTGGTGGTATAGCTTCAGTAGGAATTTTTAATATGTCAGAAAAGTATTTCTTCAACATTTCTACTGGAGGTATCAAGGGCGTCCTTGGAAAATTTAGAAATCTTAGGTTATTACTTCTAAGTTGATTGTCCAGATATTCAAATTTCCTTTGAGCAATGTCTTTTTCTATAGCTATATTACTGACAGCTAGTTGTAATTTTTTAATCTCAAGTAAATTAGACTCACTTTTGTCTTCCTGTGCTTGCATCTTCATTTCCAACGTCTGTTGGTATAATTTCAAGTCCTGTACTTCCGTTTTAAACAAAGAAGAAAGTTGAAGCAGGGACGTGTTCGTGGTTTGAATAACCTCCCAGTGGGACTCTACTGTTACGACCGCCGGTTTCACACTCACTCCGAGAGCCGCTGGGGGAGACGCCAGGGTGAGGGAAGAGAGTTAACCTCTCTCTCCCTCCGTTGTGATGTCATGTCCTCCGGCGTCGAGAATCCGATTGGTCCGCTATCAGCCTCGCACAATCCTGAAGGAAGCTCTCCAGTCGGGTCCGCTACTCCCCCCGGTCTCGGAGGGGCAGTCTGGTTGGGCGGGCTCAATGACACCGCCTCCGGCTGCACGCCAAGATCTCCAGAATGAACTGGGGATCCAACCTGGCCAGGGACCTGAGTTCCACGAGTCTGGAGTCCGAAATCTTCTAAAGTCAGCTGACGGAGCGCTAAGGTACTCGCGGGGTTAGCAGCGGCTTTAACTCCCGTTTTCCCTTTTCTTTTCACCATTTTGAAAGTGAAAGAAATCAAAACGCTGAGTGAGGCGGCTTGAGTTCCAGGAGCCTTCAGACTACGCTCCCTCTCACGGACGCCATCTTGACCGACAGAGTCATTCTGACCGTGAAGTGTGTGTTCCAATAAACAGCATGTTGTTGTTGTTGTTTATGTTCACCGACAACCTTGGTAATATTTAGCAGCGTCCTTCTGACTGCACACAAGCTTGAGGCCTATTCTAGCAACAGGGCTTAGCATGAGAATTTAAGTTAACCAGAGTCTGTATATGTAAAGTCAGGTTAGTGATGCTGTATATGCTATGCATTCATAGTGCTTCCTTTAGGGGCTTTTTGCTCCCACAGTACCAGTCAATGCTTTGCAGCATAAAAGCATGCTACGCTTGAGGACAGTCTTCCTGAGTGTTTTTATCTGAACTTTTCCATCAAATCAGGCAAGACTGCAGTGCTTTTGTGATTCTGTTTCTATTCTTCTACTACTGCTTGCTGGAAAGCTTTATGGTGTGGCATTTAGCCCCGCCCACTCTGTGGTCATGTCATCACTACCAGGCAAAGCCTTAGCAGCATAAAATCTTGCTAGCCTTAAGGAGGTCCACCGAAGGGGCCACCTAAGGGGTTTGTAATGCCACTTTGTGGGCAACCTTGGGAAGCTTCATTACTAAAGACCAGTTATTTGCCTAAGTTGTTATGTTATTTTATTTATACCACGTTTTGGCTGGTTAGCTATGTCTGGTCGGACTGGTGGGAGCATATAAGAATGACCTCTTGTGACTTATTACATTCTAAATTTATTGAGGTCATTATTGATCACTGACTGACTCAGAGACATAAGAAATCTTTTACACCTAAAATTAATTTTAGCTCTCTTCCTTATCCATCTAGGACAGTTATAGATGATGGCTTGTCTTATCTTCCAGTTCCTTATGGGTTTTTTTTTTAATGCTAGATCAGTAAATAATGAGTATTATAATAAGAGATCTAATTAAGGAGCTACAAGTTGGTTTTGCATTTATTAGTAAGACATGGATTAACAATACTGATTCCTCTATTTTGATTGATCTTTGTCCACCTGGTTATAAGATCTTGAGCTCTCCTAGATTAGAAAAAAGGGCGGTGGTTTAGTTGTGATTTATAAGGGATTTTTAATTGTTACTGCAATTAATTCTATCTGTACTAAGGTCTTGAGATATTCTATTGTAAATTACTTGATTCTTCCACTTTAAGAGCAGTTGGCTTTATCTCGGTCTATTGAACTCCTGTGAGTTTCTGTCACAGTAATCGATCTGTTTTGATTTTTATTATTGTTAGAGGGATATTAACCTCCATTTAGAAAATAGTAATGACCAAGATGTTGCTCTTTTTTTTTTTTTGTCAGTATTGGATGTCTTTTCTCTAACTCCTCCATTGCCCCAGGTACAAATAAGTACCTAAGCCGCATTGAGCCTGCCATGAGTGGGAAAGCGCAGGGTACAAAAAAAAAAACTCTACATGATTTACAAGTTACACATGAAAAAGGACATGCCTTTGATTAACAACCCTCACTGAATCTCTCTCACACTTAAAAAGGGCAGATCTTGGAACCTAAAAAAATTGACCCCACCTGAAAGCAGGAACTACAAGCCAAGACATAACAAAAAGAACGTTAAACCCCTGATGATGCCTAGCGGTGAAACGCTTCGATAGCGTCGGGTTTAAAGAGCTGTAACAGCGGGTCTGTTGAACCCAGAATCTGTGAATTGGGATTGGCAAAGGAGAAAGCTGGTAGATACAACAGCTATAAGAAATAACAAACTTTGGACAAGAGGAAGAAACAGGGCGGTTGTATATTGAAAGTCACTAATCAGGACTTGGACTTGGTGACAGGATCTTTTTTGAACTAATCCAGCACAGGTTGCCACATTTAAGCTAAGTGGTGACATTTGAGAAATTATAAAAAAAGACATTTGAATAGATATCAGCACAAACCGATTTCCTGTTAATACTCATGTCTGTACAACTTGGGGTTTTTTTTTCATTTTGTGTTTAGAAGAGTGTATAATTAGAATGAATGAGATAGGAAATGGGATAGGATAGAATAAGAGGTGGATAATAGGGTGATTACACATATTTAAGGTATATATAATTATAGTTGAGACAATAAAGAAAGATTATTTATATACATACAGTGGTTACGTGGGACGTATATTACAATATATAGAGTGACCATATTCAGTGTATACAGCCTAGAATTTAAGATATAACACTTAAAAATTAGAGATATAGGTTGGAAACAAATTCCTTGGTCAGATCATTACTTGCCAGAATGTATACTTTTACTTTCGATGTCTCTTACTTCCTCTGGCTCAACTACTATATCAACTAGACAGAGAAACCAACCAGTTTTTGAAAGTGGAGGAGTGGCCTAGTGGTTAGGGTGGTGGACTTTGGTCCTGAGGAACTGAGTTTGATTCCCGGCACAGGCAGCTCCTTGTGACTCTGGGCAAGTCACTTAACCCTCCATTGTTCCATGTAAGCCGCATTGAGCCTGCCATGAGTGGGAAAGTGCGGGGTACAAATGTAAAAAAAAAAACAAAATCCTCTCTCAATTACAATCGGACCATTTAAAAACATAGTACAATGTATTTTCATCAAAAGTTGATACTCTAGCTCTTTTAATTTGCAAAGTGAAAGCAGTTAGGCATCAGGTTCCATGGTATACCAAAGAATTAGCTAAATAAAAAAAAAAATCCTGCCAATGATTAGAACACTCCTGGAGGAAAACTAAACACACCATCATGAAACAGAAATGGAAAAAAGCCTTTAAACAATATAAGGTAGCCATTCAATCAGCAAAGCGCACATGCTACACTTCCCAAAAAGAAGATAGTTTTTAGATCAGAATAAGCTCGTCAGACTTTTTTGTAAATTAACATCAACTGCATCAGAAAATGTTGGTATGCAGCTTCATTGATCTTCTGCTGATCGTCTGGAACATTACTTTTCAGATAAAAGTCAGAATTTCGATTCCTCCAGATTTAGATCTAACGACTCCTGTTTCCAGCTTCAGCACGGCTCCTGTCTCCAGCCCTGGTTCCAGTCCTAGCACAAGCTACAGTTTCTAGCACATCTTTTGCATCCAGCCCAGCCTCTGTTTCCAGTGCTAGTTCCAATTCCATCCCTGCTTCAATTTTCAGCACAATCCCTGTTTCCAGTCATGGTTCCAGCTTCAGCCTAGTTCCTGCTTCCAGGCATGGTTCCAGCTTCAGACCAGTTCCTGCCCAGTTCCTGCTTCCAGTCTGGGTTCCAGCTCCAGCCTAGTTTCTGTTTCCAGTACAGTGGCTCCTCTAGCGCAGCTTCCTGCTTCCTTTGTTGCCTGTGAACAATGTCGCTTGGATTCTGAGTCATCTGCTGTCATCTTAGCCACTGCTAGTGTTCTTGATGTTCCGCCCTGGACTAGTGGATTTCTGGCCAGGACCTGCCCTGAGCCACAAGCGGTGGCAAAACCTCCATGTAAAGAAAGCAAAGAAGTTGGGGATCCCCTTCTGGAAGGAAGGTTCCTTCTGAGTAAGACCTCTTTTTTTTGTTGCATCCAAAATTCAGATCTTGACTAGCGGTTGTCCTAAGAAACCTCTTCAAGCTCTGATGGCCTGTACCATGCCCGAAGAAACGGATCCTAGATATGGGGTTCAGGATGTCCCTGATTCCAGGGGGGCCGATGGTATTGAGGACAGACTGTGGAAGTTTGTTGGCTGTGGTATTACTCCAGCCCTGTTCTCAAGCTCCAGTCCTGTCTACAAGATCCAGTTCTGTCTTCAAGTTCCAGACTTGCTCTCAACCTACAGTCCTACAATCCATGTTCTGAAGTCTATCAGTAGGTTCCACCATAGTTATCCTCGGAAATGTGGACTTCCTGTAGAGACCACAGAAGCCTTGAGGGGGGAGGTACTGTCACAGCTGTGGCCGTGCCCCCCATGTCCAGACTCAACTTGCTTTCTGGTGGTCAGCCTCTGTGGTGGCTCCAAACTGCCTTCTCCCTGCATTATTGCCTGTTTCCTTGGTTCTCAAGCCTCATTATCCAAGCCTCACTCTGATGTTCCTGCTTCCAAGACTCACTCTGGTGTTTCAGTGTGCTTCAAGCCTCATTCCTGAGGGCTCTCACAAGGAATGATGGGATATTCAAATTTTGCCTTTGCAACGGTCTTCTAGTGAGTTCTAGTGTTTGTGTGTGTGTTGCACTTCAGCTTGTTCCTGCCTTGTCTCCAGCCGTGCCTCTAGCCTTGCCTTAGTTTGTTCCTGCCTTCTCTCCTGCTTTGCCTCTGTTGTTCCAGTTGCTCCAATCCTGCTTTCTAGTCTCGATTTTGCTTTCTAGTTCCTGTCTTGCTTTCTAGCTCCAGTTCTGCTCTCCAGTTCAGCTTTCCAGTTCCTGCCTTGCTTTCAAGCTCCAGTCCTGTTTCCAAGCTTCAGCTCTGCTTTCAAGTTTCAGTCCTGCTTTCAAGTTTCAGTCCTGCTTTCAAGCTCCATCCTGCTTCCAAGCTACAGTCCTGCTTCCAAATTCCAGCCCTGGTCTCAAGCTCCAGCCTTGCTTCCAGCTTTCCTGCTCTGTTCCTGTTTCCTGCTGCAGCCAGGCCTTGCTCTGTTCCCGGTTCCTGCTCCAGTCAAGCCTTGCTTTGTTCCTGGTTCCTGTTCCAGCTAAGCCCTGCTCTGTTCCTGATTCCTGCTCTAACCAAGTCCTGCTTTCAAGTTCCAGAGTTTCAGCCTTACTTTCAAGCTCCAGTCTGGCTTTCAAGCTTCTGTTCTTGAGTTTGTGACACTAAGACATTGTTTGCCTGTGGAAAGGAAGCAATTCTTTTGCAGTTCGATCTCACAGCTGCTTTTGATACCATAGATTACAATATTCTGTTATATAAGCTAAGCTCTTGAGGCATTGTGGATAAAGTATTAAATTGGATGAAAAAAATTGTGACTCACAGATATTATAGGGTTAAAATAAATAATTTATCGGCTGATTTGAAAACACCTTGCAGAGTTCCTTAAGGTTCTCCACTCTCTCCAGTGTTATTTAAATTTATATATGATTTCATTTTGTTATTGCTTTTCTTCCTTTGGTGCTTTGTTTTTTTCATATGCTGATGATATGTTGTTAATATCGATTGAGGAGAACTTGACTTCTTCGTAGGATTTCTTTATGTATAAAAAGAACTGAGGCACAGAGTGCATGGTTTCAAACTCAATAAAGATAAAACAAAACTACTTTGGCTAAACCATACTGAGAATTCCATTCCTAAAGAAAATGGTCCACTCAATGTGGAAACTCAAACGCCTGAAACAATTCTTCCCAAGGGATACTTTCCGCAACCTGATACAATCAATGGTACTAAGCCACGTTGACTACTGCAACGGAATCTATGCGGGATGCAAAGAGCAACTACTAAAGAAACTTCAGACTGCTCAAAACACAGCAGCCAGACTCATATTTGGAAAAACGCGATTCAAAAGTGCCAAACCCCTCCGAGAAAAACTACACTGGCTCCCAGTCAAAGAACACATAATTTTATGGACCAAGGCACAGATTTTGAAAGCTATCTAGGGCGAAGCCCTGGGAAACATGACAGACTTCATAGACCTCACAACCAGAAACGCAGTCAGATCTCCAAGAAAATACTTAAATCTCCACTACCCAAATTGCAAAGGACTCAAATATAAATCAAGCTATGCATCCAGCTTCTCCTACATAAGTACACAATTGTGGAATGCACTACCAAAAGCTGTGAAAACAACATATGACCATCTTAAATTCCGGAAATCACAAAAGACCCACCTGTTCGAAAAGGCATACCCCTCTGACCCAGCTTAAGTGCCTGAACCCTTGCAACACAACGTAACCAAACCTTGTAAAAAACACTATATATCTTTCTTTCTCTACTATTCCTAATTGCGTCTGTAACTATGAACCTATTAGACTATAACATCACTATGTATTTGTTTCTCAACCGGAGTTGGCGAACGCCTTCACGGTACTATGTAAGCCACAGTGAGCCTGCAAATAGGTGGGAAAATGTGGGATACAAATGTAACAAAAATAAAATAAAGAATGATCTCTCCCGGATGGTTTAACACTGAACATACAAAATGTCTAAGATATTTGGAGTTTACTTGGATACCTCCTTATCTCTGAAACCTCAGATTAATACTGTAGTTAAGATTTTTTTTTTTTTTTTTAACTGTGTCAACTTAGAAATATTCATGTGCTTTTCACTGAGAAACATTTTTCTATCTTGGGTCAGTCAATGATTCTGTCTTATTTGGACTATTATAATGGTCTTTGTTTTTCATCTGTTCAATTAACTTCTAGATTACAGGTTTTTGCAAAATACAACAGCTTTGATGGTGTTTGGGAAAAAAAAAACAGGTTTGACCATGCTGCTTCTTCTTTGGTCAGATTACACTATGAATGCTTGAATTTCCTTTTAAGTTAGGCTGCTGAATTTATAAAATGTTTGAAGGTACATGTCCAGAATATTTGATTAGTTTGTTTTCTTTTTCTTTGTCTCCTACTTCTTCTTGAGCTGAGGATTTCTGCCTTACTTATTTTCCATCATTCTCAGGAGTTAAATATAAAAAAATCTTTGCAGGCATCTTTTGCTTATCAAGCAGTCCATATTTGGTGTTCTTTGCCCATTGAAGTTAGGACCATGCCTACCTATTTACAGTAGCTTTCCAGAAAAACTTGAAGACTTGTTTCAGAAATCATACTTTTACTTTGTTTTCTTTATTTTTGTTAACTGCTTTGAACCTAAGTTATGGGAGTTGGCAGACTACAAGTACCATTTCATATATATCACCCTTTCTGAATGACCACATATCCACTCTATGTACTTATCTGTAACACAGTCCTCACCTACTGTCTTACTCCCTTCTCCATCCACAGCTCCATCACTAATGGTCACCCCCAGGCACTTTCTCTTGTCTCCAGCTACCCCCATTTACTATTCCCCAGCTCTATTTTCATTCTCCTCTCATTCTTCTTGCCAAACCCTCATGGCCTCAATGTCATGGTTCTCACCTTTCCTTGTGGGTGTAACCCTGGTCACAATATAACCAGTGTATTACAGCACTTCATTATATTGCATCTGTAGAACTGCTCATGATCACAGAATGTGGTGTTCAATGCTTTGATAAACGATACTATGATATACTGTACTGCATACAGATTTATATTTCACTTATTTCCAAAACAATTCTAAATGGACATTAAGAAAACCTCTCCGAAGGAAAGTATTATTGTACTTAATGTTGACAATAAAATAAGAAGGCTAAAATCACAACTCAGTGAATAAATATGTTTTGAAAGCTTTTAGTACTGAAACTTGCTGAGTTATGCTTACCATAAGGAAAGTCCTTTACTCAGACATGCTCCTGGCTAATGCAAAACAAAGAAATATGGGTAATATGAAAGGAATCTCAGTCATGATGACCCCTAGACCTGGAGCCCAGAATTCATCCAGAGTGACATCAAAGACATATCTGTCTTTCTCAAGCCAATCACCTTCAGTGATGTTATCAGATCATTGGACATGCTGATAACAAAATGATATAAACGGACTCCTGCTGTTGCAAGAAGACTCATACCCTGATGATCAAAGGTAAATGTGGGTGCTAGAAGCCACTAGCACCAGACTAGTGTATTTACTAGTGCAGAATGATCAGAGGGGTTTGGCAAACAATGAGCATGCCAGGGAATACAGCAGAACTAATTTAAATGATATTTAAATAAGCTCTGCAGTATTCCGCCCATATGATCAAAGCGCAAATAAACATTTTGTTGCTTTTACTGCTGTTTGCCTTGGTCATTTGGAGCTTGCCTCACTCTCACCCTTGTTGGTGTTGCTTGACTCTTTTGTGAGACCTGTGAAGACCTCTCTTTGCATTTGTTAGGAACACCATTAAACAAAACATACCATGAATCGAATAACACACTAGTAGACCACTTCTAATGTTTGTGTCAAAATGAGAGGAAAAGCCTCATACTACCATGGCTCAACTCGGTGCTTTGACCGGACTTGTTGCATAAGAAAAATGAAAAAACGTTACAGCCCCTCGGTGAAAAAGTCATCACAGGCTCAAAAACCTCTCATGAAATCCTATTCTATGACAAAAAGGTCATCGGCAATGTTTCAAATTAAATCAAAAAGTCACTTATCTGTGCTGTGTTAGATAGTGCTGGATTATATAATACAAGCTGCTCCAATGCTGCTCTTTTGCGGAGTAAGGTCCCAATGGACCCGTTTCGCTTAGGCTTCTTCAAGAGTCCTCACCGTTTTACCATGGAACAGCAACCAAAATGTATACTTCTTTCCCAGGAAATTTTTTTCAACATTTTGACACAAACATTAGAAGTGGTCTACCAGTGTTATTCGATTCATGGTATGATTTGTTTCACAACTGATTGTGAAGAGTGAATCTGATCTATTTAGGAACACCATTAAGACAGTGGCCCGACCCAAGAGTCCAATCAGCCAAACTACCGGAAAAATCTTAGGGAGTGGGCAAGCTTACTATACAACAATGCAGTTTGCCCCAGGTTGTAAGCTGCCTCCAGGATTTTCTTTTTATTGTCAAAATTATGTAGCTGGAGAATTGCAGCACAGGTCCTCTACCAGGGACTGGTATAGGCCCCACCACTCTATGGGCCCAGTTCACCTTCAGTATGCCATTCTTGCCCCGCAAGTGCAGAATCTCAGGCAGACATTTTGAAAAGAACTGAACAGAGTCAAATACTGCCTACATTCATTCCACTTGCTCAGGGACACCCAACAGCCACAGGTTGTCCTTGCATGACTGATTTTCCAAATCGTCTGCATTTTCTGCTACCACGTTGTAGCTGCTTTTGAATGACTTGATTTTTAAAAATGTTTTAATGTGCCACTGTAAGCGAGTTTTCAATCTCCCTACTCGTACCGCCACCCTTTCCGGAGCTACAAGAAAGTTTCTTTTTGTGTAGTGCCAGTGCTTACCCACCGGTAATCAGGTTAGCACAGAAGCCATTACCGCCACCTCAATGGGTGGCGGTAAGTGCTCTCCCCCTCCCCCGACATGGATGCGCAGCAAGTAGTTCACTTACCACACGGCCATTTCTTTTCCAGAACAACAGCCAGCCTTTTACCCGCTGCGGTAAAAGGAGGCATCAGTGTGTATCAAAAACATGCGCTGATACTAGCACAGGCCCCCTTTTACTGCAGCTAAGTAAAAGGACCCCTAGATTTGGCTGGTGTCTCCATGTGCTCCTCCTTACTTTTGTCCTCTGAGTTGAGCTCATCTTTGCATGCAGTATTTCCTCCCACCTAATTTTTGCAGTTTTCTTTTATTTGGTACTGTGCTTTGCCCACATCCCAGAAATGGAGGGGTAGATATTCAAAGCGATTTAAAATGGCCAGGAGAGGCTCTGTCACGATCTCAGGAAAATGTGAGCTCTTGGGCCGCTGCCAACGAATGGCAGCAGCAGGAGAACCTTCCAACCAGGACTGGAACAGGTGTTCAGTGCTGCGTGCATCTGGTAGCGCTATACAAATGATAATAATAATAAGTGCAAAAGCACACAGGCAGGAACAGACCAGAAGTGCAGTAAGCACTCAAGCAATACTAAGAAACAGCACTTGGCTAGGCAGGAACGGGGTACACAGGAACTGGGCTTGGCTAGGCAGGAACAGAGTACACAGGAGCAGAGCTTGACTAGGCAGGAACAGAGTCAAGTAAAGTTAGAAGAAAGGCACTCAAATGGGCCACAAGGCCGAACTGGAACCCGTGCACACCAGAGCCCTCTCATCCGGGCTGCAAGGTGAAACTGGAACCCAAGCACGAAGGCAGAAGGCAAGAGAGAAGGCACGTACACACAGGCAGAAGCAAGCACAAGAAGGCTGAACATGCACACAAGCAGCAAAGCTGCACTGGAGCCCACAGAAACACAAGGGCTAAAGGTAAGCCCAAGCATATAAACAAGGACCTAGGCAGAACAAACGAAGTGGAACACAAGACAAGGCAGAAGAGCTAAACCAGCACACCAGCAAGGGACACAACAGAAATGTCAACCAGGCACACAGACAACAAGCAAAAATCAAGACAGAAGTGCTAACCCTAGTACACAGGCAAACAGACAAAAACCAAGACAAAAATGCTAACTCTAGCACACAGGCAAACAAATAAGAAGCAAGGCAGAAGTGCTACACAGGCACACTAGCAAACCAAAAGAAACAAGGCAGCAACTCGAGGCTGGGCCATGCGAACACTCAAAGGGAAAAGGGAAGCCACACAGAGAAGAAGTGCCCACACAGGCAAGGAGACAAGGCAGAAGTGTCCACAAAGGCAAGAAGACAAGGCAGAAGTGCCCATATAGGCACACAGGCGAGGAAACAAGGCAGAAGTGCTACAAGCTCACAGGAAAACCTGGAGACCGTTGGTGCTGCAAAGGCCCCAAATGAATGTCCTCACTTTCCTTATGAAGACCTTCACTGATGATGTCATGACTACAGGAAAGAGGCTTGAAACACTCTGAACACCAGTGAGGCTTGAAACACAGAAGTTGTAGCAGAGGTAACAATGCAAAGAAAAAACAGACTGGAGCCACTTCTGAAGCTGACCACCGGAAGACAAGATGAGTCTGAAAGGGGGATCATGACCACAGTCGTGACAGGATCCTGACTGTTTAAATCCCTTGTCCAGGGATATTCAGCAGCACTTAACTGGTTAGTGCCTAAGCCAAAACCGGCTAGTTTGTGGCCAGTCTGAGTGCAGAGTTGGCACTTCTGCAGTTAAGTGCTGATATTCAGTGCTTAACTGCATAAGGTACCTGCTTAAATAGTACCACATAAAACACTGTCCTGTCTTTACTCGGTTCACCTTATGCAGTTAAGTATTGAATATTACATTTAACTGTGTGCTAGCCGGCCACATATGCCCGACTATTCAATGCCGGTGTCCAAACAAGGTCTGGCACTGAATATCCAAGAATAGCGTGGTAGTGGCCGACAAAATACTGACCACTGTCAGCTGAATATTTACCCAAGTGTTTTGCCACAACTCCTTGGACATTTGGACCTTGTGACTGTACCTAAGATGATCTGAAATTAGATATTTAAGGATAAGCCCAAAGGGAGCTCAGCTGCAGTGCTGTTTACTGCTCAGCTCATGACCCAGAAATCCCTATCTTAAGTGGTGGATGGTGACAAAGAGATGGTGGTGGTAATGGAGGACAGCTGTGCCAGAGGGGTTTACGTGATCAAAAGAAGCCACACTAGTACCAGTACAATACTAATACAGCCATCTTCTACGTTGTCTCTGAAACAATACAAAAACACAGTCCATAAAAGCTAATTATCGTTCACTCATTGAATCCTTCAATATCCTAGTCCAAACATGTTAATTTAATTTTATTTTTATAAGACCTGCATTCAACATCTGAAAACATGACATCTGAAACAAGTTTCTGAAGATAGCTAGTAACTATTTACATATACAGCATCCCTGCAATTAGTAGTTTGCTCCTTATTTATTAAGAAATTCTATTCATAACTGTTAATTTTCTTTCTTTTAGTCCTGCTAGTCCTACCCAAACATAGTTTGAATTCCCCTACCAGCAGATGAAAGTAGAGATACTGAACTATTCCAGTGACATCACTGCTATAAGGGCTGGTGTAACCTGGAATTCTACAATATGCCATTGCCAAAATAGAAATAGGTTTACCTTGCACACACCAATTTAGGATCCCATCAAAACCACTACAGCATTTTTCCTTACCAAACACTACAAAGTGAACTCATCAAATCAAATATGCAGAGCCAGAGAGAAAGATGGTAGGCTAAACCTGAGAAGTATCCTGTATGCTGTAGCCTTCCAGAGTGGGCCCAGGACTGGTGTAGCAGGACTCAAGGAAAGGAAATTAACAGGTATGAATAAATTTCACCTTCTTATTATCGTGCTAGACCAGTCCAGACCAGTAGGATGTACAAAAGCAATACCTTGCTTGGTGAGGGAAGACAAGGCCCCCTGAATCACTGCTCTGCCAAAGGTTGCAGTGCCCTTGGTAAGAATGTAAAACCTTGCTATTCACAAAGGAATGCAGTGAAGACCACGTTGCTGCTTTTCATTCACACCTCCCGGTACCACCTTCCTTTAAAAAATATATGTTGACTCTATGGCAGCCTTGAATGATTGTGCTACAAAAGCCACATTCCCCTTATGCAGGCCCTGAAATAGCATGAAGAGCTTATCCAACGTGAAAAGTAGTGAATCATTGTGCTACAAAAGCCACATTCCCCTTATGCAGGCCCTGAAATAGCATGAAGAACTTATCCAACATGTGAAAAGTATTAATCACTTCCAGATAGTGCATCAACACCCTTCAGATATTCAGTTTATGAAACTTCCATGAGGTCTTCGTCTATTTCCATTTTGAAAACGTTGGAAGAACCACAGTCTGATTCACATAGAACAGTGAAACCACATTCGACAAGAATGAAGGTTCTGTCCAAACAGACACTGCCTCATCTGAAAAGGACAGGTATGGGTCCCTGCAGAACAAGGCCTGCAATTCTGGCAACTTCATGGCCGAACAAATGGCCACAAAAACCATCTTCAGGGTAAGGTCCTTCACAGAGGCTCCTCAAAGAGGTTTGAATGAGGAACTGGAAAGGACATTAAGATCCCATTGTGAGAAAGTAGGCCAAAATGGAGGCCTAATTTGCTTCGCCCCACACAAATACTGTACGATATCCACCTGTGCTGCCCAAAACACCCATGGACCTTGCCCCAGAAACACAATAGAGACTTATGGAGAGCAGAGGAATGTCTGCCAAAATGGAAGTGGCCTCCATCCTTCAATCTAGAGGTACCCCATGAGGGATGAGGAGATGCACGTGGGTGATCCACAGAGTGCTGCTGGAGTCTGGCCTCCCCTAAGCCTTTCACCAGCTTTTCCAGGTCTTCACCAATCAGCAACTGGACCCTAAAGGGCTGCTTACTGAGCTGAGCCTTGGAGGCTATATAAGCTACCCAGTGCTGCAGCCACTGCCATCAATGGGCTATCACCATAGAGGCCATCAATAGGAAGGATATACAGCCCAGGTTGTACAGGACATCTGCCAGGAAAGTGACCCCTTGATTCCAAGTGCACCACCTCATGGGACTGGCAACTGCTGAATCCAGCACAGCAGTGAATGGGCCACATAGCTCCCAAATATTAAGACATTGACCCTAATAGCCAAGGATGCAAAGGCCTGATTAAGGAGCCACTGCACCTTCCTCTCATTAGCATCCTTCAGCACTGAGACCTCTTCAACTGGATAATTATCTTCTTGGTCACCACTGTGACCAAAGCATCCACCTTAGGAAGCCAGAACATCCTATCCAGGTCTCCCTGAGGCAATGGGCAGAGCCAACCCAAGAGTCTGGTGCTCCAGAATATGCCCTCCAGAGCCTCTTATTCTGCTAACACCATCTGGGCAAGAGCCCTGTGCAAGAGAAAGGCCTTAGGAGGCCTATGAAGACTCTTGAGGATGGGATCCTTGTCCGAAGGGACCATCTGGGAAGCCTGAGGGATATGCAGAGCATCAGTCATTTGTGCTGAACACCTAGATGTCCATGGTTCTTCAGGGTATGGTCTCTCAGCCCCAGAGATCCCCCTCCATAGATGAGCGATCCTCTGCCAGCCCCCAGTGGTCCCCAAGTGGGGACATAGGGGGGAGGAAGGCCCGGTCTATCTCAAAATCCCCACTCGGATGATGAATTTTCTTAGCTCTAGAGATTAGGGCCCTGGAAGGCCCCATAGGCTCCAAGTGCAGGAATCCACTGATGGCGAGGTGGCCTTCCATGCTTAGGAACTAGTTGAGGCCTCTCATCCAATGTGTTTCATAATGATCTGCATCCATTCAACCCACAGGACCCCTACTGAAACCCCATGAGCTCTAGCAGAAGACCCAGCTAGTCGGATGAGAGTTCCTCCTCTCCTGCTCTTACAGACCAATTTACATCTTGCTGCTCAAAGAACGAGGGATGGCAGCAATAAATTTTGCATGCTTGCGGGCAGCATGGCTGGGTCAACAACCCCCCCCCCCCAGGCAAAAATACTAAGGCCAATGGGGCTGAACTAGAGCCAGAACTATCACAACTAGCCAATAGCTGGCTCCTGTCCACAGCAAAGCACCAGTCACCAGGTGTGCAGACACAAACCACCTCTTCCTTCCTCCCATGAGACCCAGCTGTTTCCTTAATGTGATCCTAGCCCCAATGCTCTTCAGCAGTGTGCTTCTCTGTAGCCAGCTTACTTTTTGTTTCTGACTTTTTAAAGAGACTTTATTAAAACTATGTCAATCCAATTATATATATTTTTTTCTTAATTTGGTGAAGGGGAGCATGCATAAGGGCTTGGGGCCCCATGATCTCCCCACTACGAAGGGCCCTGTGGGGACTACAGCCAGACGCCTCATCAAGTTAAATCTTGTGGGCTACAGCTTGGGTTGTAGAGGTTAAGGGGTAAGAGACAAGGGCTGGGGCCCAAACCCAAGGACTCAACCACATGAAGTTCAGGTCATAGACTATGTCTTAAGAGGTCAGGTGTACACCATATACTGAAGGTAGAAACATACTGGAGAATGTCAGGCTGAACCAGCCCTTATAACAGTGATGCTGCAATACCCTATCTGCAGGTAGGTAGGCTCATCCCACTGGGCTAGCAGGATAATAAGGAAAGTTTAATTTTTCAAAATCAATTTCATGGGGGTAGAACCCTTAGGTTTTTTTTTCATTCTAGTAAAGCTTCAACCTTATATCCCCTCCACTGCTAGAGTGACAGGAGGCTAGGTATAGTGATACTCAGTGTAAATAAAATTGGAGTACAGGAACTGCTAAGGTGGGGGGGGGGAGAAGGAGGAAAGCTGAGACAATACACAGAACTAGCAGATTTCTTATGCTATTAAAAGGTACAACAGATGAGAAGTCAAATAATATTTGGAAGAAAACTATTCAAAGGTAAAGCATGTATTTGTTTTTATCCTCAATGTGTCTCTTCTGCTTTCATGCTCTTTCTGTACCTATTTTTTTTTAAACATCAAATGGTCACTGCATAACATCTGCTGCTTATATGAGGTTATTCAGTTAAAACAAAGTGCACAACCTGATTATAGCATTCCATTGTCATTTTGCAGTAACAGGGCTGGGCCAAGGGTATCTGATACCCTAGGCGAACCTTTAGCCATGTTCCCTGCCTCCCTAGGCTACCTCACCCCAGGGACAGCTCAAGACCTTTTCCTTTCCCCTCATAGTCCAGCATCTATCGGCCCCTTGCCCTTCAACTCCCCCATAGTCCAGAATCTCCCCAACACTTCCCCCTCCCCCAATGTAGCCAGTATCTTCTCTTCCATACTCCACCCTCTCCTCCTTTCCACTATCCATTCTCCCCCCCCCTTTCCTTCCTTCTGCTGGGCCTGAGCTATTTCAACTGGCACCCCCCACCATCACGTTTAAAGGGACAAGTGGATTCAACACTTGTGTAGGGTATTTAACCCCAGTGCTGCGCTTGAGTGCTGCCATGTTTGGCCCCCTCTGACACAGGACTTCTGTCTGAAAAGGGTGGGAGGTTAAGGACTCTGTGCCAGTGTTGAATCCACTTGTCCTGTTTGCCTTGAAAGAGGAACGGTGGTGGTTGTGGCAGGGGAAGCAGCATATGGTAGGGAAAAGAAGGGAGATGAAATGCTGAACTCATGCCATCCTAGGCAGAGTAGCCCTCTGCAATAAATAAGTGCATAAAAACATGGCCAGAGACCAGTAAACTGAGCAGGGGGTAGAGATAACTAGCTGAGTAGTCTTAGTGTACATTAACATAGCTGCAAGAAGGACATCTTTATACAAAATTTCTAGGACTAATGTCATAATAAATATTATGTTGCCCAGTAGTTGTAATTTGCTGCAGGTCCAAACAGAAGGAAAAAAAAAAGATCTGTTATAAGAAACTGGAACTACAAGTACATAAACAAACTGGGAGATAAAACTACCATTGACTCAATCTGTCTCTCATGAAATGAAACAATATGGCCAACTTACCAACAAGCAAATATTTTATCCTGTTTTTGAGTACCCATTTCCAGGAGAACGACTAAAGGCTATAGTCTAGCTGTTTTCTTTTGATCGATTCTGGTGCCTGTAGTTATGATTTCAGACATGCACAAGCAGGGACTACAGCCACTACACTGTACTGAAGTAATGAAAGTTAAAAAAAAAAAACTGACTTCTGGACCTAAGGTTTTCTTCTAGACACTGTGGTGTTTGAGAACCTGTCAGGAGGACTGCCACCTAAGCTTGGAGAACACAAACATGCTGATCCCATCCTGGTTATTCCCTATTGCATGCATAGCATTGTAGTTTGTTTTATTTAAGAAAAGTAGGACTATTTCTCCATGCATACAATGGGATAAAAATCAGAATTGGCTCAGCCTGTTCAGTTAGGTAGCAATCCTACTGGTAGGCAAAAGATGATTTTTTTTTTCCTCTTGATGTCTGTATGTGCTCTGCCTGTGATGTCCAACTGTTGTTGGGTGTTTGCTTCCTGGTGCTACTCTTCAGACTGATACTGCAAGCCCCAGTAGCTCTCTGGTGAGGAGCATGTCACTGAAGGCAGGTTGTGTCTGTCCACTGAAGCCAATGTGTAGGAGATCATGGCCTGCTCTGTTGAAGTTGGAGACTGATCTTCAGTGCCGAGACTCCACTGTGGATTCAAAAGTTACAAAGAATTACTGAATTGTTTTGAGGGGCTTTTTCCTGGTTGTTTATGTTTAAAGAAAGCACAAAGGCAGACGGTCTGCAAACTCCAAGATGGAACACGAACAGAGCAGATCGTTGAACAAACACAAATAGATTTATTAATTGAAAAACAAATTGTATACACACAAACAGCCCGACACAGGCCGTGTTTCGCCCAACAGGGCTGCTTCAGGGGCTATACAACACACTCTTTCTGTAGAGTGTGGTGAATATATGTTGAATATACTTGTATTAAATATAAGAGAGCTCGCTTTGATATGAAAAAAACAGCTTGATCAGGGATGCCGAAAATCAAATTGCTGACTCCGAGTCAATCCGACGGTCACATATCTCTGATCTGCTCTGTTCGTGTTCCATGTTTATGTTTAAAGCACTATTGCGCAATTCCAAGTAGAAAATGATACTGAAACTCATCAAGAGTCTCAAACCATCACTGTTAACCTTAAGAAGCTACTAGAAAAAACATTTGCTTATTTGGTAACAAAAATCAATCCCACAACTTATATTTCCCCATAGTCCCAACCCCCTCCCATCTCCCCTCCTTTTCATAATACAATGTAAAATGACCACCAAGTCTCATAACTAACTATTTAACACCTGGCTTCGAGCCACTGCAGTGAGAGTATTCCGAAAGACAACAAAGAGAGTCCAAATCTCCCGCAAAAACACACAAGGAAACAACAAGTCAATATGTTTGCCCTTACCCTTAAAAATTCTAATGTTTATTTTTATGATCATTTTTATAATCATATCTTGCCTTGAAGTATCAGTATATATATTTTCAATATGCATTTATTTTTCTTAAACCGATACATATGAGTTAATTTTTATTTTAGTTAATGCCCATATTTGTACAGTATGTTTACAATAAATTGTTCTTTTTGCCTTCATTATGCATTTTGCTATTTTTTATGTTACACATATGTGTTTATTATTGAGTTGCATAATTTGGTTGCTATCATATGCAATTGTTGTTATTTTTATGTCACTTTGTAGTTTTACACATAGCACTACATATGGAACAATGTTTCATATTTTTATTTATACTTTTGTTTTAGACCCCTGAAGAAGGCCTTTCGGCCGAAACACAGACCGTGTAGGGTCCCAATAAACTATTTTTGGCTGTTAACATCTGTGACTTCAGTCTGGTCCTTCTGGATATCTTCCGCTTGACTTGTTTCCGTGAGAGTATTCCAAAAAGGTTCTCAGGTTGCCTGAAATTGGGACCCCTGTGTAGAAGTGAAGTCAGATATCTTTCTATACTCCAAAATGGGGAGCTGGATCATGTGAGTGCACCATAACTGTTCTGGTTGTACTTAATGACTAATCCACAAAAGTAAGATAACTTTTAAAGCTACTAAAATGGACCATTTAAGAAGTACCTGAACTCCTTTTTTCTTAGGCCTTGGCACAGGAAAAAGTCAAAAAAATCATAGTTGGGGTTGGCCTCAAGGATGTAGTCCTTATATTAGATATGAAATCAATTATCTGCTGCCAGAATGCTTTGATGATAGGGAAGGTCCAAAACAAATATTCCAGGGAGGCCTCAGGATGACAACATTTAAGGCAAGTCAAAGTTGGCCAGAGGCATAGCAGATGTGCCTTCTTTGGTGAAACATACAGTCTCCAAGAGTATTTTGCATTGCATCCTCCAAAAAGAACATATACTCTGCAATTAAGGACAGGCTCTTCAGGATCAAACAGAAGGATGTCTCAGGTAAGGGTATCCCCAGATCTGCAGACCAAGCTGCCTGTAGTTTAAGGTGGTTTAGCATTGGTGCATGATCTTGCAAGTGTCTATGATGAAACTTCAAAGGAACCTTCAACTGGGATCCCACAGTATATGCTGTGGAAAGCAGTTTATGAATCTCTAGTTGTAAGTCAGCAGGGTTTAAGCTAGCCACATAATGCCTAAGCTGTTTGTATGCAAAAATGTCCTGCTGAGAAAACTGAACTCCTCCTACAGAGAATGGAAGGGCTTTGTTCTGCCACCTTCGGCCACAATTTGAGACAGATTATTTTATGCCTTTCCTCTCCCATTTGACAAAAATTTGATTGTTCATGCCCGAAACGCTGCTTTATATCTAATTGGTAGTAGAGGAGTGACATGCGTATTAATCTTATGATAGTTACCAACCCATTGCCAAACAGCCCATAGAGGTTTGTATAGAATATAACCTTTTATACTGGAGTTCCTATGGTATGCCCCATTATGCAAAAATGCGCTGCAGTGTTCATTCTGAAATACTGACAGTTCCAAGGAGGTACAAGAAAAATCAGACGAACTCCTAAAACAGTAATTTATATAGCGCATTCCACAGCTAATTAACATATGACATAGATTTAAGAGACCCACACCTCCCTTATCCCTTGGGAAGGAGATTAATTTATAACCCAGTCTCGCATGTTTCCCCCTCCACAGGTAAATCTGTATAGGATTGTGCAGACATTTTTCATCTTTTACTTTCAAGTACAGGGATAACATTTGAAAGATATAGTACCAGCAAGGTACAATCATCTTATTAAATAAGCTAACTCTTCCTATCAAGGACAAAGGATATGCTTGCCAAAGTTGCAATTTAGTTCTTGTTGACTGCAATAGGGGTAGAACACTGAGTGGGTATAGTGAATTTAGATCTGCAGGGACGTGGACCCCCAAATATTTAAAGTGTCCAGTAGTCCATTGCAATGGGAAAACATCCTGTCACTTCTCTCACACCTCAGGGATAGTAGGGAGGGCCACAGATTTCCCCAAATTTAAAGTAAAACCCGAGAGAAGCCTATATTCTTCCATTAATTCGATGGCCAAAGGTAAAGAGCGCTGGGTTTGTGTCAGTATTTAGTAACAAATCATCAGCAAATGCCAGGGTCTTTAAGCTTATATTGCCCATCTGTAGTCCAGTCACCCTTCAGCTTACACAGCAGGGGTTCTAATGTTAAGTTAAACAGTAGAGGCGAGAGGGGATAGCCCTGTCGTGTACCCCTCTCTAAAGGAACAGCATCTGTGCGTATACCATTAACCAGTAATGATGCTCGTGGGCCAACGTATAAAGTTGTAACGACATACTTAAACCACCCTTGAATACCTATGTGAGCAATAGTATGAAGCCTAAATGGCTAACTCACTTAATCAAAAAACTTAGCTGCATCTAGGCTTACCATCACAGCGGGGATATTCAACTTTTGGCTGTGCACCAGGGCCAACCAAACCTTGCGGACGTTAAGTACAGACTGTCTCCCCTGAACGAATCTCACTTGATGTTCCCTTATAACCGTGGGCAGGTGCAGTGAGTTTGTCTGCCAAGATACTTCAAATCTACATTAATTAGGGAAATTGACTGATAGGAAATCAGGTACATCACCCTGTTTCCCTGGCTTCAATCGTGTAATCAGGGCTTCATTAGCAAAACATGGCAAGGCTTCTTGTGCAACCGCCTTGTTAAAATAATCTAACAAAGGGCCACAAAAATCTGGGTATTCAATAATTTATAAAATTCACAGGCAAACCCATCAGGGCCAGGAGCCTTATGATTTGTAGTCATCTTTATCACTTTTTGGAGTTCTTTTGCCAGTAGGGGTTTATTTAATTGATCAATAACCTCTGGGGGAAATTTTTGCATGCCAGATTGGCGAAGATAATCAGTAAATTGGTCGGAATCAAATTCCACGTCTGCCAGAATTCAGAAAATAGGGCAGCCAGCGGTCCTTCTTTCATTGGATGCAGAAAAAGCTTTCGATAGAGTGTTGTGGCCCTTTCTATTTGCACTGTTGAAGAGAGCCGGTTTTGGTGGACAGTTTATACTGTGGGTAGCAGCACTTTACCGACAGCCAATGGCTCAACTTAAAATTAATGGCACTCATACTATACCTTTGGAGTTGTTCCGCGGAACAAGGCAGGGTTGTGCATTGTCCCCCTTGCTATTTGTGCTAACCATGGAGCCGCTGGCTAGAATGATAAGGCAGGAGCCGAGGATACAGGGTATACATATGGGAAGTCAAGAAACTAAAATCCTACTGTACGCAGATGATGTCCTGTTGACCTTGGCAGAACCAGGGACCACATTACCAGTGGTATTGGATATTCTTAACTCATATGGGGAAATAGCGGGCCTAAAGATTAACATACAAAAATCAGAACTTATGCCTTTACAATTTCCCCCAGGCCTACAAGCTGAAATTCAACACCTTTTCCCGTTCAGATGGACATCTAAAGCTATACGATATCTGGGGGTGAATTTGACATCAAATACCTCCGACCTCTTTAAAGAAAATTTTGTACCCAAAGCTCAAGAGATGTTTCAGGACTTGGAGCGCTGGGGGGGATTAGGTATGTCCTGGATGGGGAGGATAGCAGCAGTAAAGATGACCCTACTCCCCAGATTACTATATCTGTTTATGGCTATCCCCATCCACATCCCAAAATCATTTTTTAGGGCATTAGATCGTAAGGTTTTTGCCTTTATATGGAGGAGAAGGCCCCCACGGGTTAAACGAAGTGTGCTGTATCAATTTAGAAAGGATGGTGGAATGGGGGTGCCCAATTTCTGGTTATATTATAGAGCAACATTGTTGCAAATGTTGTCTATGGGGCAGAAGGGGATACTCAAACCCTGGTCACACGCAGCACAATGGGGCCTGAGAGGCGTTCCCCTGTGGGCTGCCCCATGGCTCCCAATACCATTGTTGAGAGGCCTTATAGAAGGACTGCAGGGACCGATGGGAGTGGCCCTAGGGGAATGGATTAAATGCAGATTAACATGGTTTCCTGGCCGCAAGTACCATCTGAATACCCCCATAATTTTTGCGCAGGACTTCCCTGCAGGGAGGGAGGAAGGAGTATATGGGCATTGGGCCTCAACCTCTCTGAGATTATTGGGACAGATATGGGACGAGGGACAGTGCCACACATTTGAAAGCCTGAAAGAGGAATATGGTCTGACTGACAGAGACAGATTTCATTATATACAAATCCGAGACTTTATACATCGGAAAGCTAAAAATGAGCTGCTACTAGCTGTCACGGAACTGGAGCGGGCAATGGGATCCGGGTCAGGGAAGGGAGGAGTATCTAGAATTTATAAAGCATTAATACACCATTCTCTCCCTTTGTCCTCATATAATGCAAAATGGGAGGCACTACTGTCGACCACTTATACACCTGAGAAATGGACTAAAATATACAAAAATTTATTATCTTTTTCGATATCGACGCCCCTGGTGGAAAATGGATATAAGATGCTATATCAATGGTATCTTACGCCACACAGATTGGCACGCATATTTAAAACAGGGGCGTCGACATGTTGGAGGGGCTGCGGGGCAGAGGGCACATTCTGGCATATATGGTGGGAATGTCCGATCATTAAGACCTTCTGGGTGACCCTGATGTCATATATTCAAAGTAAACTGGGAATTTCTGTTCAGCTGTCCCCAGGTTTATGCATGCTTAATATACATGAGACAGGGATACCATATCCACAGAATTGTTTATTGACATATATAGTTACAGCAGCCCGTACGTTAATTGCAAGAAAATGGAAACAAGCAGTAGCTCCCACAGTGGAACAGGTATTTGTGAAAGTAGATTTTTGTTGTGTGATGGATAAACTAACAGCTATGAGAAGAGGA
Source organism: Microcaecilia unicolor (assembly GCF_901765095.1). Lineage (NCBI taxonomy): Eukaryota > Metazoa > Chordata > Amphibia > Gymnophiona > Siphonopidae > Microcaecilia > Microcaecilia unicolor. The sequence continues at coordinate 9,706,829 of NC_044044.1, forward strand.
AGGGTGATCCGTTTTTATAAAACATGGAGCAAGTATATGGAATGGAGGGGCCTGCAAGTATAATAAGGCATAGAGGCCATGGTAACAAAGGAGCAGGATATAAAGTTTGAGTTACCTTTGGTGGGAGGGGAGGAGGGTGGGTAGGGAGGGGGGGGGTATATGTTCATATTTAACGCTATATGTAATCGCAGGCATGGAAAATGTCAATTGTATGCAATATGTAATGTTAAAATAATAAACATATTTGGAAAAAAAAAAAATTCCACGTCTGCCTTATCCATGGTACTGAAGTAAGCAATAAATATCTGTGCAATCTCATCCACTCTGGAAGTCAAAGAACCATCCTGGGTCTTCAAGGTAGGCACATAATTCCGTCCTTGCCAGAATTTCATCTGGGCTAACATTTTCCCAGGCTTATTGCCAAATCTGTGAAAACGATATTTCCTAAAGAAAAGCTTTTTTCCCCCTAAGTTCATGTAACAATGGGGGCAATATTCAGACAACATGAGTTAGACCGGCTAACTTCCGCAGTCGGTGCTAAGCCCAGATATTCAATGCTGGGCCGTTTCAGGTGGCATTGAATATATGGTTTATTTTTGGCCAGTTTAAAGATAACAGGCTAAGCCAATATGCAACACTAGCCAATTATCTTTAAACTGGCCAAAGATCTCACATGTTTTCACATGGCCAAATATGGCAGCTAAACTGGCTTTAAAAATCGGCAGATAGCCGATTATATCAGATGATACAACCAGCTGTCTGCTAACTGGCAATATTAAGTAGGAAACAGACGGTTATTCCTCGCTGAATATTGCCGGATAGCTGGCTATGTACCATTTAACCAGCCAGGTCCTGTTCCTGGCCAGTTAAATGATTTTGAATAACGGGGGGAATGAGTTTAAGGCTGCCTGGATAGAAAGATACTGCTCCCAAGTGGACGAGCTTGGCGTTTTACCGTAGTTCTCTTTAGTGCACCGCAATGCTTGTTCTAGGTTCACTATTTTCAAATGAATTCGCTTTTTATGGGCACTTGTATAAGATAGTAAGTACGTCAACACAAAGAACCGCCTTAGCAGTTGATTGGATCATTGGCATGTTGACCATTATGGAAGCAGAACTCCTCCCACCTCCCTAGTAAATATTTTTGGAAGTCCTGATCCTGATAAAGATAAGAGAGGATTCTCCAGGATCTACTCTGCAGGTAATTACATTACATTACATTTTACACTTCTATACCGCAATGTCTCCAAAGAGTTCTATGCAGTGTACAGAGTCGAAAGAAGACAGAAATACAATCAAAAATATATTTTAAGGAAAGTCATAATAATAGGTTTTAATAGCTCTCTTAAATGTGGAGTACTGAAAAATTTGCCGAATTTTCAGTGGCAGTGAATTCCACCAATGTGGCGACTGATAAGAGAACAAACCATAATATGGCTCTTTCATTACATCTACTCAAATAGGGGCATAATCAGATATTTCTATAGGTCCTCTGCCAGCATCTATTACAGAAGGGAAACTTTGGGTAGAGATCAGAATGCTATGGGTCCGTGATAGATGTGTATAGTCCCTCACTTCAGGATGTAATAAGCGCCAGGTCTCATGCTGTGTTCAGGTTACAAAGACAACATCCCTGATTCCCTAATGAGGTTGTTGGAGCAACGGATTTACCTAATGCGTCCGTGACTACATTGAAATCCCCTACCAAGAACAGAGGCTTATCCATACGTGGGTAGCCCAGGTGAATTACTTATTTAAAAATTCAGCATTATATGAGTTTGGTCCGTACAAAACTAATAACAAAATGTCATTACCCTGTAAATTAAGATGCAGTAACAGATAGCGCCCATGGCGATATACTTAGCATTGCTACTTTACACTGTAAGAATTTTCTGATAAAAACCGCTACCCCACCATGCCTACCACTCGAGGAAGAGAAGAATACCTCCCCAACCCAATGCCGTTGCAACTTTAAATGCTCAGTGTCTGTCAACCTTGTTCCTTGCAGGCAAGCTTCTACAGAAATTTCTATCACTGCTGTACTCCAGGAGCCCAGCCTCCCCCAGAGTTCGATCATGTCGCTTTTCATGTCCGCTCCTTTCTGGCAACAAAGCCAGCATCTCCTACAAGAAATATAGAATGCTGGCAAGAAAATACAGATGATTTTAGTGGCTATGAAAAAAAAGGAAGACTCTACTCTTGCCTACTCCCAAAAACCCCTGCCTGTCCTATAAGCACCCTGATTTACCCCCAAGCACTCTCCCCAACCTGCCCGTCCCTCCCCCACCCACCTTCCCCCAGTCCCCCACAATATGGTGCCTACAGGCAACCTTGCTTCCCCCATCCCAAATGACAGAGAGCACCGATCACATTATGATGCCATCAGGCCTCCAAGCCCCACCCAACTTCTCCATATTATTCAAATTACTAAAGTTGTACAGGCAATGCATATCGGTAAAGGCATGGCAAATAAGCTGACTGGCCATGGATAGTGGCTATAGACAAAGAACAAGCTATAATTGCCCGAGGATAATGCTACTATCACAATACTTCAATTCACGTGTCCTTAGCTGCTCCAGAACTTTCCATGGTATAAACAAACTCTTGGGCTACTGAAACAGAATCAAAACTAGTCCAATGGCCAGAAACACGTTCTAAATTGCAAGATAGACCAGCATAAACCTAATGTTTTTCTCACACAATTTTCCACAAAACGGCGTAAATCCTTTTCTTATCTCTATTAAAGTGAAAGAATAGTGTTAAAAAATGCGCTCCGTGTGGCCCTCAAATTGTAAGATATCCTATTTAGCTTTATATAGGTGAAGACGCTCAATTTCATGGACATAATTGTACACTTTAGCAATGATTACGCGAGATGATATCATCTGGCCTGCAGCCTAATCTGTGTGCTTGCTCCAATTGTAGTGTGGTTGTGGTCCCTGATAGCAGGAGCTCCTTAGTTAGCCACTGCTCCAGAATGGAAAGCAGATGTACCTTCAGAACTGATTCCGGTATATCATAAAAGCGCATTTTTCCATGGCGCAAGCAATTTTCTAGGTCCTCAAGTTTCTCCGCATGCATGAGCAACTGGTTATACAGTGCTGTAATGTCTACCGCCATTGTATTTGAACTGTCCTCAATCGCTGAAGAACTGTTCTCCAGCTCTCTGGTTCTCCAAGATGTGTCAGTCAATAATGCTTCCAGGTTGGCCATTTGTCCCAAGAGCTGAGTGAAATGACGCTCCAGTGCTTGCACTACTGCTGTAATTAAGGTAGAAATATGTTCTGAGGACAGCAAAGGGCCTTTTCCACAAGGCCTTCCACCATCCTGTCCTCGCTCTCTCTGCCTGTATCTTTTCTGGGAGCCTTAGAACCCATCAAGTCACCATGTTTGGTGAGAAATTTGTCCATACAACTTGCCGATGCTGTGGGCTGGGAGGCCCAGAGCCATGCAGAAACATGTCTTGCCTCGCTCACTGCATCACTGACCTGTCTTCCTGGTTATTTGTCCACATAGCTGAAGTGCCTAGGGTTGTCACTTCATCCAAGTCAATCTAAAAATTGACTAGATCCATGTGAAGGAGTTAACTGTTTTGCTTTGCTACACATATGGATATGTAGTTTCTTGCAAGTTTTTTGGCAGAGGAGTTTCTCATCGCCTTGGAACACGAGACATGGGGTCCTCCAGGGATCGATGCTTGCCCCTGTTCTTTTTAATTTTTATTTAAATGATATAGGAAAGGTTTTGAAATCTCTGGGTATCAAATATTTTTCTTATGCAACGATATTGTTCTTTTGTTTCTATTTGTTTCTGATTTGAATATAAACCCTTATATAAGCAGGTTTTTTGATGATTTATAAGTATGGATGTGTTAATTTGACTTCAAAATTCCAAGTTTCCAAGTACATAAATATTGGCATACTGGGACAGACCAAAGGTCCATCAAGCCCAAAATCCTGTTTCCAACAGTGGCCAATCCAGGTCACAAATACCTGGCAAGATCCCAAAAAAGTACAAAACATTTTATATTGCTTATCCCAGAAATAGTGGATTTTCCCCAAGTCCAATTTAATAATGGTCTATGGACTTTTACTTTAGGAAGCCGTCCAAACCTTTTTAAAAATCTGCTAAGCTAACCGCCCTTACCACATTTTTTGACAACGAATTACAGAGGTTAATTACACGTTGAGTGAAGAAACATTTTCTCTGATTTGTTTTAAATTTACTACTTTGTAGCTTCATCGCATGCCCCCTAGTCCTACACTTTTTGGAAAGCGTAAACAGATGCTTAACATCTACCCATTCAACTCCACTCATTATTTTATAAACCTTTTCTCCAAGCTGAAGAGCCCTAGCCGCTTTAGCCTTTCCTCATAGGGAAGTCGTCCCATTCCCTTTATCATTTTCGTCGCCCTTCTCTGCACCTTTTCTAATTCTACTATATCTTTTTTGAGATGCGGCGACCAGAATTGAACATAAGATTCGAGGTGCGGTCGCATCATGGAGCGATACAAAAGCATTATAACGTCCTCATTTTTGTTTTCCATTCCTTTTCTAATAATACCTAACATTCTATTTGCTTTCTTAGCCGCAGCAGCACACTGAGCAGAAGGGTTCAACGTATCAACGATGACACCTAGAGCCCTTTTTTGGCCAGTGACTCCTATCGTGGATCCTTGCATGACATAACTATAATTTGGGTTCCTCTTTCCCACATGCATCACTTTGCACTTGCTCACATTAAATGTCATCTGCCATTTAGATGCCCAGTCTCACAGTCTCATAAGGCCCTCTTGTAATTTTTCACAATCCCCGACTTTGAATAACTTTGTGTCGTCAGCAAATTTAATTATCTCACTAGTTACTCCCATCTCCAGGTCATTTATAAATATGTTAAAAAATAGTGGTCCCAGCACAGACCCCTGGGGAACCCCATTAACTACCCTTCTCCGTTGAGAATACTGACCATTTAACCCTACTCTCTGTTTTCTATCTTTTAACCAGTTTTTAATCCACAATAGGACAGTACCTCCTATCCCTTGACTCTCCAATTTCCTCTGGAGTCTTTCATGAGGTACTTTGTCAAACGCCTTCTGAAAATCCAGATACACAATATCAACTGGCTCACCTTTATCCACATGTTTGTTCACCCCTTCAAAGAAATGTAACAGATTGGTGAGGCAAGATTTCCCTTCACTAAATCCATGTTGGCTTTGTCTCATTAATCCATGCTTTTGAATATGCTCTGTAATGTTGTTCTTTATAATAGTCTCTACCATTTTGCCCGGCACCGACGTCAGACTCACCGGTCTCTAATTTCCCAGATCTCCTCTGGAACCTTAAAATCAGCGTTACATTGGCCACCCTCCAATCTTCCGGTACCACGCTCGATTTTAAGGATAAATTACATATTACTAACAATAGCTCCGCAAGTTCATTTTTCAGTTCTATCAGTACTCTGGGATGAATACCATGCAGTCCAGGAGATTTGCTACTCTTCAGTTTGTAGAACTGCCCCATTACATCCTCCAGGTTTATAGAGAATTCATTCAGTTTCTCCGACTCATCAGCTTCGAATACCATTTCTGGCACTGGTATCTCTCCCAAATCTTCCTCGGTGAAGACTGAAGCAAAGAATTAATTTAATCTCTCCGCTATGGCTCTGTCTTCCCTGATTGCCCCTTTTACCCCTCGGTCATCTAGCGGTCCAACTGACTCTTTTGCCGGCTTCCTGCTTTTAATATACCTAAAAATGTTTTTACTATGTGTTTTTGCCTCCAATGCAATCTTTTTTTCAAAGTCCCTCTTAGAATTCCTTATCAGCACTTTGCATTTGACTTGACATTCCTTATGCTGTTTCTTATTATTTTCAGTCGGTTCCTTCTTCCATTTTCTGAAGGATTTTCTTTTAGCTCTAATAGCTGCCTTCACCTCACTTTTTAACCATGCCGGCTATCATTTGGTCTTCCGTCCTCCTTTTTTATGTTTCAATCATTTTTATTGATGACATACTTAAAAAGAACAAGTATAATACAGGCAATACTGGAACACAGAAGTCATTAAATGTTGTAAATAACATAGAAACTCCCATAGCCACTCCACCAACTACCTTACAATCTAATAGACAAAAAAATAAATAAAGTAAACAAATCAAATCAATTAATGTGAAGGGGAAGGAAGAGAGGAGGGTAGGTGGAGGCGAGTGGTTACAAGTGGTTACGAGTCAAAAGCAATGTTAAAGAGGTGGGCTTTCAGTCTAGATTTAAAGGTGGCCAAGGATGGGGCAAGACGTAGGGGCTCAGGAAGTTTATTCCAGGCGTAGGGTGCAGCGAGACAGAAGGCGCGAAGTCTGGAGTTGGCAGTAGTGGAGAAGGGAACAGATAAGAAGGATTTATCCATGGAGCGGAGTGCATGGGAATCTTATTACACATTCAATTCTGCCAGAGCAATACCACAAACAACAATCTAAAAACAAACAAACAAAAAAAACCCTCTTCCCTCCCCCATTCCTTCCCTCAGCACCCACCCATTCCACTTCTACAATATCAAACTTAGTCATAAGTTCAAAACTGAAGTAAACAGGAGCCATCATCCTTTTTTAATATGTGGAATGTATTTGGCCTGGGCTTCCAGGATGGTGTTTTTGAACAGCATCCACGCCTGATGTAAATTTTTGACCCTCCCACCAATCAAATACACTTATCCTGTTTGTCTGTCCTAATTAGATTGTAAGCTTTGTCGAGCAAGGACTGTCTCTTTATGTTCAAGTGTACAGTGCTGCATATGTCTTGTAGCGCTATGGAAATAATAGGTAGAAGCAGTAGAAGTAGTAGTAGTACTTGTAACCTGGATTAGCCACTGTTGGAAACAAGATGCTGAGCTTGATGGACCTTCAGTCTGTCCCAGTATGGCAACATTTATGTACTTATGTAACAAAGAGGAAGAGGCCCATCCCAGCTGGTAACATATCTGTCCACAAGGGTTACTTCAGTTTGTTCTCTGGCAAGTGCTGGGACTTAGAGTCACCCAAGTCCTTCACCACCTTTTCGACGTCCTCACTGAACAGAAGCTTGCCCCAAAAAGGAAATTTGGTGAGCTGCTGCTTAGACGCAGAATCTGCTGCCCAGTGCCGGAGCCACAGCAACTACTGGGCAGTGACATCTTCCTGTTCCGGGACAGAGAGAGCAGTGAACCAGCGCGGAGCCGACACACCCCACCAACGTGCAGTCGGGGTGGATCAGCCCTCTCGTCCGTCCCTCGCTGCAGGTATGCGCTCCGGGGAAGGGGTGCGCAGCGGCGACCCGCCCCAGGTGTCAGCTCCCCTCGCTACAGCTCTGGCAGATAGTATGGATGGGCGGACTGGATAGACCATATGGTCTTTTTCTGCCTACATTTTTCTACGCTTCTATGTAACTGTATCTGTCTGGTGCTGTGAGCAGCATTATCTGCCTACATTTTTCTATGTTTCTTTGTAACTGTACCTGTCTGGTGCTGTGAGAAGGTGTTCTGCTGAGAAAGTTGTCACCCTTATGGTACAGCATTGCCGCATTCGGCTGAATCAGGCTTGTCAAGAAGTTAGGGCAAGAGGCATCTTCAGGGACCTCGCTGGCCAGACAAGACTCAACACCCTCCTCAAAAACTTCTGAACAATTCTTGGCATCATAACCTCCCCAATGCAGCCTTTTCAACCTGCACAGCATTTAGAAAAAAGGCATTATTCAAACAACACAGATGTATCAGTCACATTGTGAGCCCCAAATGTGGTGCAAAACTCTTGTAGATAGAGAATCTGATTATTTGCAGGCTGTGACACCTTTTATTGGACCAACAGAATTATCCAAAGATGATCCTACACCTGAGCTTCCAAGTTCACACACATTTTCGTCTTGAAAAGTTTTTTGCAGTCCTTCATACATCTACTGTAGGGACCTGGGTAGTCTGGAAAGTTCAGGTACAGCATAATCTCGGGATAATAAAATGATAGAAAACTGCAAAGATTCTGATCAATATAAAAGGCAAAATACATCTTGCAAAAATTTTACTTTTCTGTTTCTCATATTTGCAAAGAAATTCAGTCAAACTGATAGTGCTGGAAATTTCTTGCAGTATAAGAAAGTTACATGAGGAGAGACCCAAAGGTCCATTCCTCCATTTCTAATTGTTGCATTTCACTGGCAAATTTTAATTTTGAATTTCAAACTTGGAACTTGCCAAATCTGCAATATGATCAAGGTCTAGACAAAAGTATGACAAAAAATACACACATTTACATGCCAATTTGCTTCCACACTTTTCCATGCAGAGGAGTGGCCTAGTGGTTAGGGTGGTGGACTTTGGTCCTGAGGAACTGAGTTCAATTCCCGGCAGAGGCAGCTCCTTGTGACTCTGGGCAAGTCACTTAACCCTCCATTGCCCCATGTAAGCCGCATTGAGCCTGCCATGAGTGGGAAAGCGCGGGGTACAAATGTAACAAAAAAAAAAATAGCACAACTTTTGTTCAAGGATTTCATTTCATATGATTTCTGACTGAAAAAATTCCACAGAAAAAAATTATGTAAGAAAAGCCTTATACAAAAAGCACTCCAGCTAGTGAGGGAAATACAGATGTGGCAGCTATAGTGGCTGCCACTGGATTCAGGCCATCCAGAAGCCAAGATCCAGACTCAGGCTTGACTACCCAATAGTCTCTCCCAGGCTCAGCAAAAGAAACCTGGCTTTAGGAGGCACTCCTTATATTTGCTTCCAGGAGCACAAAGGGAAGGGTCTGGCAGCTGCAGCAGCAGCAGGAAACCTTGTATTGGAAACAGTACAGGAGAAGCTTGACTGAATACACCAGTCCCATCCTCATGACTCATGCATCCATTCTGAATAGGAAATACATGGGAGGAGCAGGAAAGAGCTGTGGACATGTGAATTGAACCCAAAGCTGGAGGAAAAAGGTTGACTGCCTACTGATCGATGCTGCTCTGCCTCCTCTTCAGATCTTCCATGTGGTAAAAGGCCGCCATCACCTGGCTATTCTGGAAGCATCGCTTCTTCTGCCGGTTCTTCTTCCTTCCACACAGTTCTCTGGGGGAAGGAAGTCTCTCACAAGCAGACAGCTCCTGTAAACATGTCATGCCCGGCTCTACATCTGGCCTGTGCACTGCATGGCTGAACATCTAAGATAGAAGAGGAGAGGGAAGGGCAGATTTTTTAGTAACATGTAGTCTGATTTTTAAGGTTTTTTTTCTCCATTCTGTGTCTAGAAGTAGAACCCTGGATATGAACATAAGAATTGCTATACTGGATCACACTAAAGATCCATTTAGTCAAGTGTTCTGCTTTTGACAGCTGCAAGCAAGTGGTTTTTAGAGGACATGAATAGGAAGTAGCATGTGTCATGGTGTATCCGTGGTCAGAGCTTGCCAATTGCTAGTAATCATGGTTTTGGGATACAGTGATCCTTCAGCATAAAATCCTTGAATGGAAAAATTATGTCTTACCTGATGATAATTTTATTTCTTTAGTCATAGCATATGAATCCAGGAACTGACGGGTTATGTCCGTCTACCAGCCTGTGGACATAGAGAGCACAACTGACCTCTCATATATACGACGGTGAGGCTCCTGTGCCCAGATGTTCAAAAGCAAACACGGACACTAGGGGACAACAGCGCCGTACTAGCACCCACGCTTGCTCCCACCCAATGATCAGAGCCGACGAGTGCATGTAATGTGCTCGCCAGCTCTGACCACCAACTGCATGCAAACGAATCTCCCGCATTCCTCCTTCATGATCAGCATGCAGCATTCCAAACAAGGGTGCTGCTACCACTGCAAACCCTACACCAGCTTGGAGCTAGCGTTAGGGTTTGGAGGAATGAGGGGGGACCAGGATTTGACAGGTCCGGGATTTTCTCCTGGCCCTGTCAATCCTAAAGCCCACACCCTCAAACACAAGGCCTGGAGGTCTGGTGGACCTCCGTGCCCCCGGACTCCAACAGAGCAGACCCGCCCAGCCCCAACAGACCCAATCCTGTGACTCCCCCCTGACGGAAGATGAACCGATGACCCCTAACCCCTTACCCAACTTCCCACCCCCGATAGAAGAAAAGGCCTGAAGGTTCCCAACCTGATAGTTTAGCTGCCCTCTCACCCCCTCCCTGTAGCTTTGAAGACAAGTTTCTCCCTTATATTGTAAGGAATCCCTGCCCAGCACATCCCAGGATGCTCTGGACAGGGCGCCATTTTGGAGGTGGTGCTGGAACGAGGAGGAAGAGCTACTCCCTCATCATCATCAAAGGTACAGGGAGGGGGGTGAGGGGGCTGCTAGACTACCAGGTTGGGGCTGGAGGTCCACTGGACCTCCAACCTATCGGTGGCGGGGGTCAGGTCAGGGTAAGGGTAAAGGGAGCGCTAGACCACCAGGGAGGTGTTTTCTGTCATGGGGGCAGGGGAGGGGGTCATCAGTTTGTCTTCTGTCGGGGTGGAGGGGATTTTTGGATTGGGTCTGGCCAGGTGGGTTTTCTCTGTTGGGGGACGGAGGGGTCTGGAGGTCCAAAGGACCTCCAGCCCCTTGGAATGTCTGACAGGTCCGGGCTCTTTTTGACAGCCTGGACCTATCAAACAACTTCTGTGGTAAGATTGTTCCTTGGGCGCATGCCCAAGCACAATCCTCCTGTAGAAGTACCCCTATGATCAGAGCTAATAACATGCATATATTTGTATGCTATTAGCTCTGATCATAGGGGTGGTATAGCCCCATGCTGTTCAGGTGCTAATTTTAGAGCGCTGTTTGGAACAGTGTAGGGCTTTTGATCATCTGTCTGATCTTCTCATAACAAAGCAAAAGACAACATCGCATTAGCCACAAGAAACCTCTCCTTCCTCACAGCAAAGTAATGAAAAACAATAACAACGACCTCAACGAGTGCAGAAACTGTAACCTGAAATAGCAAACCAGAACAGAGAAGCAAAATGAAAGAAGACATGGTAGGATTCTGGATTCATATAATGTGACTAAAGGAAAGAACATTATCAGGTAAGACATAATTATTCCTTCCTTGTCATCAGTAGCATATGAATCCAGGAACTGGTGAGATGCATCAGAGCAGAGTTTAAGTAGGGAGGGAAGCAGAAACAGCAGTCGCGTGTAGATGACCCAAAGGACGCTTCCGATTGAGCCATGACATCCACCCAGTAATGCTTGGAAAAAGAATGCAAAGAAGACTAGATAGCTGATCTACAGATTTTCATCAGAAAAAACGCACATGACTCTGCCCAAGAAGTGGAAATGCCCCTGGTTGAGTGGGCTTTCACCGCCAAAGGAGATGGCCTACTGGAAAGAAGGTACACTGAAAATATAGCTTATAAGTACATAAGTATTGCCATACTGGGAAAGACCAAAGGTCCATCGAGCCCAGCATCCTGTTTCCAACAGTGGCCAATCCAGGTCACAAATACCCGACAAGATCCCCAAAATGTACAAAACATTTTATACTGCTTATCCCAGAAACAGTGGATTTTCCCCAAGTTCATTTAATAACGGTCTACGGACTTTTCCTTTAGGAAGCCGTCCAAACCTTTTTAAAACTCTGCTAAGCTAACCGCCTTTACCACATTCTCTGGCAATGAATTCCAGAGTTTAATTACATGTTGAGTGAAGAAACATTTTCTCAGATTCATTTTAAATTTACTACATTGTAGCTTCATCACATGACCCCTAGTCCTAGTATTTTTGGAAAGCGTGAACAGACGCTTCACATCTACCCGTTCAACTCCACTCATTATTTTATAGACCTCTATCATAGCCGCCTTTTCTCCAAGCTGAAGAGCCCTAGCCATTTTAGCCTTTCCTCATAAGCTTCTCTTATCCATCGAGCAATTGTAGCCTTGGAAGCCTCATTTCCCTTTATTAGGGCCTCCAAAGAGAACAAAAATTGGTCCGAATGTCAGAAATCATGTGATTTCTAAATAATGAATCAAAATACGGTGTACATCAAGTAGATGCAGCAGACCATAACTCTTTCCACAATCTTCTTTCCTGAAAGAAGGAAGAAACAATGGCTGGTTAAGGTGAAAGTCAGAGATTATCTTTGGCAAAAAGGATGGAACTGTCCTGAGGGAGACTCCAGCCTCAGTGAAAGAACAGAAAGGAAAGCATCTCTATAAGATAAAGCCTGCAGCTCAGAAACACTCTGGGCCAAAATTATAGCCACTATAAATACAGTATTCAAGGTCAGATCCTTCACAGAGACACTCTTCATATGCTCAAAAGGTGCTTGCTGTAGAGCTTTAAGCACCAAATTCAGATTCCAAGCTGGACAGGGCGGATGTACAGGAGATCTGAGGCAAGTTACTCCCTTAAGAAAATGGACCACATCCGGATGAGCACCCAAAGAAGCCCAAGATAAGCCTCCTCTATACAAGATAAGGCTGCCACCTGAACCTTAAGGGAGCTGAGAGCAAGACCCTTCTTAAGGCTTTCTTGCAAGAAGGCTAGAATGTGAGAGACAGATACTGAGAAGGGAGAAATCGCTCTGCCTGAGCACCAGGCTTCAAATAACCTCCAGATGCAAGCTACATTGAAGAAGTAGAATGCTTCCATACTTGCAGTAATGACATCTTAAGAACACCCCCTCTTTCTCAGCCATGACCTCTCAATAGCCAAGCTGTAAGATCAAAGGGGAAGGGATCCTCTATGAGAAGAAAGAGAGGAGCTTGAGAGCATCCAGGAGCATAAGATGTTTGAGACAGAGAAAAGACTGTATCCACAGAGGCACCGTATTCCAAAATGGCTGATGTGGTATGCTCGAGCGAAGAGATAGGAGAGAGATCCATGTGGAAAGTCAACTTGCCCAGCATGACAGTCCCCGTGAAACTGCCAAATATGTGGAGCCCCAACACTACACACTACTGAATGCCATGGGAACCACCGCAGAGAAGCCAGTGCAAAGGGGAAAGGAGAGACACAAGCAGCAGGGACAAACAGTAAGGCGCGGCAAATACCAGAGCCGACAGCAATTAAAATGTAAAGGGGTATTTACCCCGCCAGCTGAAGAATGAGAAGGCATAAGTTTCTTCACAGAAGAATGCTGGATTTGGTTGCTGCATACACAACTCTCAACCCCCTCCAGTTAACAGCCGCTCACAGTCAAAGACTGTGAAAGGGAGGGACAAGCTCTAACTTTGATGCTATTTCTTCCTTCTTTATTTGTTCTCTGAGAAGGAGAAATTAGCTGTTGGGGGGGGGGGGGACCTGGCACCCCCAGGTGTACCCCAGTAAGGCACCAACAGCAGCCTAGAAACCACCTAGACTCAACTGAACAAGAAATGAACAGAAGCCAGCAATGTAGAAGAAAATCAGGAGCCAATGGGAGATCTGTTCACCATCTGCTAGAGATAAAGGTATACTGACTCAGCAGGAGCCTCACCATTCTATAAGTCAGAGTTCAACTGTGCTCTCTATCTCCACCTGCTAGTAGACGGACATAACCCATCAGTTCCTGGATTCATATGCTGATGATGACAAGGAATGTTGTTTAATAGCCTGTAACAACAAGGGTAATAAAGGAAAGGGCAGCAGAGATGTCCAAGATAACACCTTTATTGAAATATCCAAGACTCGACACGAGTCGTTTTTCAGCCTAAAAAAGACTTCATCAGGAGTCTTAGGTTAGATATGAACTAATATCAAGCTACGCCTAATATGATGCTGGTATGTTCAATATCTTGCTGCTTTCTTCAAAAACACTTGGTAGGACGCTTGTACTCTTAGAAGAACAAGCGTCCTACCAAGTGTTTATTGAAGAAAGCAGCAAGATATTGAACACCACCAGCATCATCTTAGGAGTAGCTTGATATTAGTTCATATCCAACCTAAGACTCCTGCTGAAGGTCTTTTTAGGCCGAAACACGACTCGTGTCGCGTCTTCGATATTTCAATAAAGGTGTTATCTTGGACATCGTCTGCTGCCCTTTCCTTTGTCACCCTTGTTGTGACTGTCTCGTCTGTTTGTCCATGAGGGTTACTGTTCTTCTGTTTTCCTGCCATTTAATAGCCCGTGACACCTAACTTTGGGGCCAATGTGCATTAGAGCTGTGCACCAACAGCTGAGCATCTGGCTTCTAATGTGAACCTAACAAAGGTTTTTGCTCTCTGATGCAATAAATTAATGGCATGCAAATTACCACTGTGTTAAGAAGTGGGTGCTGTCAGAAAACACAGCACACACCAGTGATAGTATACAGCCATTTGCTATAGAAGAGCAAAAAGTGTCTCCCTTTCTGTCACAGTATATGAGCACTGATTGCCTCATGAACTAACCAGAAGACAGGCATAAAAAAAAAAGAAAAGAAAAAAGCTTGTTCCCCTTTACCCACCTCCCAAAATCCCCCGATTGCCTCACACCCCCAGGATGAGCCCCTATCTTCTGATTCCCTACCCCACCTCGACTCCTTGATCCACCCCAACCTCTCAAAAGTAAATCCTGATAGTCTAGCGGACCTCCCATCCCACCTCCTGCATACCATATTTGGCAGAATGACCCTGCATGGTGTGTCCAAGGATGCACACTGCGGGGTAAGGCGCACCAATGTGGAAGATGGCAACACAGAGACAGGAGCAAGTAAGCATCACTCCTGCCTCTTCTTCAGGGTTTTTCAGGGTACGTTGGAATTCAAGAAAGCTTGGGAGAAGCATAGAGTGAGAGATTTAGCACAAAGGCAAAAAGGATACTCTTTGATGAGGAGTGGTAGAGCCTGGGATGGACAGAGATCACCAGCAGTGAAGGAGTGAGGGCTGAAGCCTTGGACAGACTTAGAGAATTTTCAGCAGTGGAGTAGTGAGAGTTAAGGCCTTGTTTCTGTGTGAGATGCCTAAGTCCATTAATGGGGCTATGAAAAGCTAGATGTCAAGTTATGGAATGATTAGTAGATCTTGTTAATTTAAGGTTTATTGGGTCTTAATATACTGCTCTTAATCCAGTACATCAGAATGGTTTACAATAATAATAAAAGGAAAAGGGAAAGAACTCCAGTATTAAAAGCAAAGAAATAAAACCAATCAACAACATATCAACATCAGTTATAACCCCATCCATATAGAAATGGAACAATCTATGCAGTAAAAACACACAAACATTCAATAAAGCAAAATCATCCCACAAAATTATATAGCATTACTCCCGCCACTGTACTGAAGTTTT
The DNA here is from genome assembly GCF_901765095.1 of Microcaecilia unicolor. Taxonomy (NCBI): domain Eukaryota; kingdom Metazoa; phylum Chordata; class Amphibia; order Gymnophiona; family Siphonopidae; genus Microcaecilia; species Microcaecilia unicolor. Next base: position 9,722,017 of record NC_044044.1, read on the forward strand.
AAAGACTATATGCTAACTTAAACAAAAGAGCCTTTGGCAAAGCTCTGAACTTCTTATAGTTCATCTCTGCCTGGAGAAATTCAGGCAATACATTCCACAGGGAAGGTGCCACAAAAAACAAAGCACTCGATCTGGTATCAGCATATCTAGCCACTGATGATGGTGGAACTACCAGTCGATGTTCATATAATGAACGTGGAGGGAGATTTTTGATATTACATCTAAATCCGACTTTGGATGATTTGCGGAAAACAGTAGTGAACATAGCCATTTTCGAACCTGGAAAAGTCTGAAAATGGCCATTTGCAAGATTTTGTTATGCTCTGTGTGTATATTTTTTGGACCATTAAAAAAAAATAAACATCCAAGTGAAAAACACACAAAATCAAACCATTGGGATGTAGGAGGAGCCAGCATTCTTAGTAGACTGGGCACTCAAACATCCCAGCAGAGCAGTGGGGCACCCTAGTGGGCATTACAGTGGACTTCATATAAAAGGTCCCAGGTACATTTCTCACCGTTATCCCCTTTTATTGTATGGTGAGCTCTCCAAAACCCACCAAAAACCTACTGTACCCAACTGTACACCACTACAATAACCCTTATGCTTGCAAGTGTCACCTATGTATAGATACAGTAGGTTTTTGGTGAGTTTATTTACTTATTACATTTGTATCCCACATTTTCCCACTTATTTGCAGGCTCAATGTGGCTTACATAGTACCGTAGAGGTGTTCGCCAATTCCGGTTATGAACAAATACAGTAATGTTGTGGTAGAATAAGGTTCGTGTGTACAGACACATTAGGGAATCATAGAGAGGAAGAGAATCGTAGAGAGGAAGAGTTATTATATGTCCATTATGACCTTTGGTTTCATTGTGTTGCAGGGTACAGGCATTTAAGTTGGGTCGGTAGGATATGCCTTTTTGAGCAAGTTAGTTTTTAATGATTTCCGGAAGTTTAGGTGATCATAAGTTGTTTTCACGGCTTTTGGTAATGCGTTCCATAGTTTTGTGCTTATGTAGGAAAAGCTGGATGCATACGTTGATTTGTATTTGAGTACTTTGCAGCTTGAGTAGTGGAGATTTAGGTATGTTTTTTAGATTGTAAGCTCTATCGAGCAGGGACTGTCTCTCTGTGTCAGGTGTTCAGCACTGCACGCGTCTGGTAGTGCTATACAAATGTTAATAATAATAATAATGTTCGTGTTGATCCTGTTGTGTTTCTGGTTGGTAGGTCTATGAGGTCTGTCATGTATCCCGGGGCTTTGCTGTAGATAATTTTATGAACCAGGGTGCAGATTTTGAAAGCAATACATTCTTTGATTAGGAGCCAGTGCAGTTTTTCTCGGAGGAGTTTGGTGCTTTCGAATCGCATTTTTCCAAATATAAGCCTGGCTGCCGTGTTTTGAGCTGTCTGAAGTTTCTTTATAATTTGTTCTTTGCATCCTGCATAAATTCCTTTGCAGTAGTCTACATGGCTTAGTACCATTGATTGTATCAAGTTGTGAAATGTTTCCCTCTGAAAGAATGGTTTCACGCATTTGAGTTTCCACATTGAGTGGAACATTTTCTTTGTTGTAGATTTCACTTGGTTCTCTAGTGTGAGGTTACGGTCGATTGTAACACCGAGAATTTTCAAGCTGTCTGAGATAGGGAGGGTATAATCTGGGGTGTTTATGTTTGTAAGTTTGTTCGTATTGTATTGGGATGAGAGGATTAGACAGTATGTTTTTTTCTGTGTTGAGTTTTAGTTGAAATGCGTTTGCCCATGAGTCCATGATATTCAAGCTGAGCTTGATTTCGTTGGTGATTTCTGTCAGATCACGTTCGTAAGGAATGTATATTGTGACATAGTCTGCATAGATGAAAGGGTTAAGGCCTTGGTTGGATAAGGATTTGGCTAGTGGGGTCATCATTAGGTTGAAAAGGATCGGTGATAGTGGTGATCCTTGAGGTACTCCGCATTCTGCTTTCCACGGTGGTGATATGTTTGAGCTTGATTTCACCTGTTCTAGAGGTTAGGAAACCCTTGATCCAACTAAGTATGTGTCCGCCAATCCTGAAGTAATCTAGGAGTCTTAGTAGTATTTTGTGGTTTACCATGTCGAACGCACTGGACATGTCGAATTGGAGGAGAAGTATGCTTTTGCCTGTTGCTATTTCCTGCTTGAATTTGGCTAGGAGGGTAATTAGTACTGTTTCAGTGCTATGGAGGGGGCGAAATCCTGAATGTGATTCATGTAATATTGTGAATTTGTTTATATAATCAGTAAGTTGTTTGGTTACCATGCTTTCCATCAGTTTGACCACCAGTGGGATTGATGCTACTGGGCGGTAGTTAATGATTTCGTTTGATTTTTTCTTGGGATCTTTTGGTATTGGGGTGAGTAGGATGTTGCCATTTTCCTTAGGGAAGAGACCTTGTTGAAGCATGTAGTTTAAGTGGGATGTAAGGTTTGCTATGAAGCAGTGGGGGGCAGATTTTATTAAGTAGCTGGGGCAGGAATCCAATTTACAGTGAGAGTTGGAGAACCTATTAATTGCCTGGGTGACTGTTTCCGCGATGAGGGGAGCGAAGTTTGACCAGGTTTGGTCCACTGGGTATTCACCAGGGGTTGTGTCAAAGCCAGTGATGAAATTTTTGATATCGGTGTTGTCCTGAGGTAGCGTGTTACGTAGGTTTGCAATTCTTTCATTGAAGTATTTAGCAAGGTTGTCTGCAGATGGGATGTTTGTATTGGTTGTGGTGACCAAGGTGATGTCTAGTAGTTTGTTCACAAGTTGGTATAATTTCTTTGAGTCTTTGTAATCTGGCCCTATTTTAGTTTTATAGTTGACCTTTTGGTCTGTATTATTGCGTATTTGTATTTTCTTTGTATTTGTTTCCATGCGTTGAGCGTGTGTTTGTCTTTTATTTTTTCCAAGCTCGTTCGAGTTTCCTGAATTGTGTTTTTATTTTTTTCAGTTCTTCGTTGAACTACGGTATGGAGTTATGCCTACGTGAGGTTCTTGTTCGTAAGGGTGCTATTTCGTCCAGCATGCTTCTGCATCTTTTTTCCCATTCTGAGAGGTAGTATATAGAGTCCGTTTGTGCTGTCCATTTGTTTTTGTATATCTGTTGCCAGAATGTTTCCGAGTCTATTTGGCCTCTTGTGCTGTAGGTTGTGTGTTCTTGTATAAGGTGTGAACTCTTTTTCCGCCATTTTAGGGATAGGTTTAGTTTGTAGTGGTCGGTCCATGTTGTTTCGGTCCATTTAATTTCTGTTATTATTAGGTTCTGGTTTGTGGACAGATTGTGTGAGATGAGGTCGAGTGTATGCCCTTTGACATGGGTTGCTTGCATGTGTGGCCATTTAAGATCCCATGAGTGGAGGAATTCCTTGCATTCTTGTGCGTTGGTAGAGTTTGGGTCTTCTAGGTGGAGGTGAATGTCTCCTAATACTAGTATATTGGAGTTGGTTACACAAGTGTTTGAAATGAAGTCCATGAAGTTAGTCTGGCCTTCGTTCCAATTACCTGTAAAACAAGACACAATTCAAATGATCGCGTAGGGTTTTGTTGTGGATTCTGATTGAGGCAATTTCAAGTTGAGGTGTTATGGACTCGGCAGTGGTTTCAGTGGTAAAGTGGGACCGATAGATTAGTGCTATGCCTCCGCCTCTCTTATCTTTTCTGGTCCAGTGTGTGATTTTGTATCCTGGAGGGCACAGGTCTAGGATTATAGGGTCCCTTTGGTCTTGGATCCAAGTTTCAGTGAGGAAGAGTAGGTCGAGATTTTCTGACATGATTCAGTCTGTTAGTATTGCTGTTTTATTTACAGCAGATCTGGCGTTGACGTAGGCCACTTGGATTGTTTGGAATGGGTCTTCTGTATTTGGTGTTAAGTGGACTTTTGTTAGTTGTCGTTTCTTTGTTGAGGTGAGTTTGTTTGGGCCCTTCTTTCCCTTCTGTTGTGGTTGTTCGCATGTAAGTGTTCTTCCTTTGTTTAGGTTGTTAACAGTTTGGAGAGGTGTGGCGTATTTGATCAATCTATGATGATTGTGTAGTATGGGTATGATGTTGTTTTCTGCAAGTGGGGTGGTTAACACTAACCACCCCACTTGCAGAAAACAACATCATACCCATACTACACAATCATCATAGATTGATCAACAATCATCATAGATTGATAACAAATAGTGTTAAGTGGATCAGTGTTAGGGAGTAGATTATTAGGAGTAGTTTGAGGGTATTCATTATGGTATATATTTCCTGTGGTTTCTATTAAGACCGTGTTGCCACAATCTGCTCTCCTCACAAGCCTGCCTTCTCCTGTTGATCAAATGCAGTGCAAAAGGCTCCTTCTCAGGCATGCCCATCCTGCTGAAGGTGTCTTTAGTTCACTAGCAATTATTCAGTTTTTACTTTGGTTTTTACTATTAGGCCTTTCAGGCCTTGTCAGTTGTAACTTGTAAAGTCTCAATATCTTGAAATATAATAGGCACTTTACTCACAGTCTGGTGATCGGACGCGTTGCCCAGGGCACAGAGATTCCACAACCCTGGGAGCTGTGTCTATGTTGGAGGTAGACACCAGAGGAGGGCAGCAGCCTCAGGCTGCCGCTACTGTCTCCAGGGCCTCCGCCGCGTTGCCCCTTCTCCTCTTGTTGCTGCTGCTGCGTTCTGGTCTCGGTGCTGTTAACTGAGCCCTCGGCGGTTTCCTCATGCCTCCATAACTCCCATGCTCCAGGGGCAGCCCCACCAGACAGTGCCCCCCTTTCCTGCTGTCGTCTGAGGAACCGGTAGGAGGGCGAGCAGGCACAGCCAGGCGCATGACCACTTACACACAGCACGGGCAGTCCCCCATGGGAGAGGCTCGATCGTCTCTCCTTGCTCTGGGTGGGCGGGTGGGTGAGGAGGCAGAGTCGGGTGCTCGGTTGCTGTCCCGCGAGCCTCGTGCGGTCCCCCGTTGGGAGAGATTCGGATGCCTCTCCCTGCTCAGAGGGCAACAGCGGGCTCACACTTTCCACCACAGGAGTAACAGTTAGAGTGGGTTATGGACCTGGGTATCTTTTTCTACAGTGCACTGCATTGACCACCTGGAGTAGCAGCAAGCAGGCTACTCCAGGGACCTGCTTGCTGCTTTAATAGGACTGACCAGAACATCTGAAGCTGTCATAGAGGCTGGTATGTACTGTTTTTTGTTTAACAGCTTTGGGGGGTGGGAGGGGTGTCTTATTTTCAGGCTCAACATAAAAGTCTGATGGCCATATTCTGAAGTGTTTGGAGACATTTTCAACTGTAGGTCTTATGCCTGCATAAGCAGCATTACAATAGTCAAGTGTTGAGATAAAGCCTGAATTAATGTGTGCAAAGTTTTTTAATCAAAAAAATTGTCTAATAGTATGAAGTTGTTGAAGATTGAAAAATCCCTTTCTCATAACTGAAATGATGTGTTCTTGAAAAGATAACTGATAATCAATAACAATACCCAGGTACTTAAATGAGTCAACCACTGGAATTGGCAAACCAAACATCAGTATTGAAGCTGGATGCTAAGAGTGGCCAGAGATCCAGCTTGCAATGGTTTTATCAGGGTTTAAGACTAGTATCAGAATAGTATCTTGTTTGTGTAGGTACAAAACAAACTCATTTGAAAAAACTCGTAGAGAATCGGTGGTAAAGCTGTGGATTAGAACTAAGGCACGGGAAGATAAAGTGACTCATCTTGAGGTCACAAAAAGTAAAGAGGAGACCAAGGGACTCAAAAACGAGCCCCTTGATCTAGTAGAAATACAGAGATAAAAAGCATAATTTCACTGTTCGTCCAGGTAAATATCCCTGTGTAATCTTTTTATTAAATGACTCTTTAGACAAAGCAATATTGCTGTAGAATAAAGCTACTTTGATCCTCTCCATTTTAGATTGAAGCCTGATTTCAGCACCTGAGGTGTGCAGCTACAGGGCTGTGGCATGTGCTCTATTATTCCTTGCTGCTTTAATTGTTAAGCATTCACTAAGTTAAAGCATAGAAACATACCAGCATGGGCGATGCTTCACCATACTCCTGCATCCAGTGGGTGCTGGAAAACAGAGTTCAAGAATGGGTTAGAAAGACATCCACCCTGTACAATAAAGAAATCAATTTAAAGGGAAACTATCCTACGAATGTAGCCAAAACAAATACTGGATTTTTACCTCTCCAGATCTCTAAGCATCAACTTTTGATTTGTAAAAAATAATACAAGAAACTCTACCACCTACGCCCAAACATATTGCAAAGCTGGTGCCGTGATCGTTCACATGCAAGGTGGAATGTGGCGGTTCCTGTGTATAAATGATCACTGTGGGTAATGCCTGTGCATCTCTCTACTCTGAGATTTGCATCTAAAGTGTATCCATCACTTTCAGGCCTGCTCAATGACCTAGTGGCAGGGCTTCATGCTACTGTGCAGGAGTCTTGGGTTTGTGTTCTCCACCTTGTTCCTGCTCCTGGCAAGGGTTGGGATGCTGTGGAAGCAGAGATCACAGCCCTTGGGGATGAATGAGGGAATGCAAGCTATTGCCCAAGAGCAACACCTACTAGCTGACTCAAGAGCATGGAGGGACAGTACAGAACTACGATCTGTGTCTCTCAGCCAGAGCACAGTCTCTGTCCCTGTTAAAAAACAGGGGGGGGGGGGGGAGGGAATGAGTAGCTGCCAAGTGCAGGCTCACACCAGTATGATCTCACTAGAAGCTGGTTCTAATTTAGCTGCAAGCCCAAAGAAATATAAGAAAATAGCTTAAGAAAGGGTACTCTTTGGCTGCGGATTGTCACTGCAATGACTAGGGACGAGATACAGAATAGGACAAAAAAATCTCCAGACCACTGTCGATGATGATGTCAAATCCTAATCCCTGTTCTGACTGATCTGAAAGCCCACAAATAGCAGGAACAAACTGGCATGTCCCGCCCCCTCCACCAACTATCAAAGATCCAGGGATAGCCCACCAGTTACTAGACTGGTCACCATAGTAGATTTGCCAACAGTTATTAGTTGATATCGTTTTTTAAAAATGTATTATCCATATTATGTACAATTCTGAACAGAGTACAGATTCACATAAGAGTGCTCTCTCATGGCATCAACTCCAGGGAAGACTCATGCTGAGATCAAGTTTACCTGGTTTGTGTTCTCTGCCTAGTCCTATCCTCTCTCAGATGTAGTATGTTTATGCTGGGTGTTCAGAGTAAACGGTGTGATATGTAAGGCTGCAGTTGAGCAAGTGGATGCTTTTAAAAGACAAGTTTAATGAAAGATCAAAGGGAATCAAAAACCAGGCTCCTTTCCCTGTCCCTGCTTCCACTCTCTGCAGAGCTATTGTTAAAAGCCACCCATGCATCAGACAGCATAGAGAATCTTGTTTTTTATGTATGTTTGTCTTGAATAGACTGTAAGCTCTATGGAGCAGGGACTGTTTCTCTTATATGTGTCTGTACAGTGCTATATATATCCCTTGTACTGCTTTAGAAACAAGTAATAGTAACAAGAGAGAGATGAGAATGGGAGAAGGCTATGCTATTCCACGGGCTGACATGCTATTTGCCCTGGTTCTTAGCTACCTAGGCTGCTGGCTGTGCGTGTCCCAGAACTCATGGCTATAGCCTGGCACATGTTGGCTGCTGAGAAAAGTAGCATCCATATCCCCAGTCACTGAGTGGTATCTGCTGACCATCCTTGATTGCCTGGTAGAGCAAGAAGAAGCAAAAATTCATACTCAGCACACAAAAATGAAACAGCATTTGAATCATGACCAGTGAAAGCAAGATTTAGTTTTGAAATCATCGCAGGATAATACTTAATTTACAGACAAACCTTGAGTAAAAAGAAGTGTAAAATGCTTATGTCAGATTTCTTGTACATTCTGTGCAGCAAGAAAAATCTACAAACAGAAAACATAAGGTGATCTCTATTTTTTTTTTTTTTTTTTACTAATTTAATGCATTTTTAGCTAGCTTTTGGGAGCTAAAACTCCCTTCCTCAGATCTAAAAACATTGAGGCATCTGGAATGAACCAGGGACCCTTAGGACAAGCAGGATACGTGGAGGGACATTTTTGATATGATGTCTAAGTCAGATTTTGGACGTTTTGTGCTAAATGTCCAAAATCCGAATAGGAAATATGGCCATTTTTTAAACTGCAAAATATCTGTCTTTTTTTTTTTTTTCAAAAATACCTTTTGTAACAAGGTTTTTTTTTTTTTTGCTTTCGGCATTTTTATTTTCAGACCATTTTCGAAAAAAACCAAACAAACCACCATACGCATGCAAAATGTAGAAAATCAAGCCAATGGGATGTAGGAAGGGCCAGTCACCCTGGCAGACTGGTCCCCCAGACATCCCAGGAGAGCAGTGGGGCACCCTAGGGGGCACTGCTGTGGACTTCATATAAATGCTCCCAGGTACACATCTCACTGCTGCGCCCTTATCTTGTTTGCTGAGACCCCCAAAACCCATCCGAAACCCACTGCCCCCAAATGTACACCACTACAATAGCCCTTATGGGTGAAGGGGGCACCTATATGTGGGTGCAGTAAGTTTCTGGTGAGTTTTGGAAAGCTCACAGTTTCCACCACACATGTAACAGGTAGGGGGCGGTATGGGCCTGGGTCCACCTGTCAACAGTGCACTGCACCCACGACTACACTATTATGGAGACCTGCCTGCTGCTCCAATGAACCTGGCTATAACATCTGAGGCTGTCATAGAGGCTTGTGAGTACTATTTTTATTCACTTTTTTTTGTGGGGGGGGTCATCCCTTATTCCTCCAGTGGTCATTTGCTCATTTAGGGCACCTTTTTATGCCTTATTCGTTACAAAAACAGGTCCAGACCAAAATGTTGAAGTTTTTGCCCTAGATGTTTTTGTTTTATTATGGCTGTAAAACGTCCACATGTTAGGCACACCCTAAGCCCATTTAAGCTCCTTGTGACTCTGGGCAAGTCCATTGTCTCAGGTACAAAAATTTAGACTGTGAGTCCTCTAGGGACAGCGAAAGTACTTGCATATAATATGTACAGCGTTGTGTATGTCTAGTAGTGTTATAGAAATGATTAGTAGTAGTAGTACTTTGAAACTCTCCTGACATGCCCTCTTCTGATTTGGATGCATTGCAGATGACATGCATAGATAAATGTTTGCAAAATAGGTTTTTAAAATATCAATTTGGATATTTTGAGAAGAAATCTGTCCAAATGGTGCTTTATGACACTTTTTGGACATTTTTCTCTTTTGAAAATGAGCCCCAAAGTGATGCACAGAAGGAGAAAGAATCCAAAGTATAGCTAAATGAAGCTAGGTTCCACATTTGGAGAGTCATCACCCAGGAAAAGGATCTAGGTGTCATTATGGACAACACACTGAAAACTTCTGCTCAACGTCAGGTGGTGGCCAAAAAAGCAAACAGAATGTTAGGAATTATTAGACAAGGAATGGAGAATAAAACAAATATCATAATACCTCTGTATCACTTCATCGTTTGATTGCACCTTGAGTATCATGTGCAATTCTGGTTGCCACATCTCAAAAAAAAAGATATTGCAGAATTAGACATGGTACAGAGAAGGGCAACCAAAATGATTAAACGGCTGGAATGTGACTCCTATGAGGAAAGGCTAGGGAGGTTGGGGCACTTCAGTTCAGAGCAGAGATTGATGAGAGGAAATGTCTATACAATTCTGAGTGGAACAGGTCAAAACAAATCCATTGTTTATTTAAAAAAAAAATACAAAGACTAGGGGACATGCCATGGAGTTAGTAAGTAGTATATTTAACACAAAACAAATAATTAAGCTCTTGAATTCATTGCCCAGGAACACTGAAAAGCAGTTAGCATAGCTGATTAAAAAAAAAGGTTTAGACAAATTCCTTGGAAAAAAAAGTCCATAAGCTGAGTAAAGCCAACAATATCCAGATCCTCTACCATATCACTGACCCTTCCAACTTAAGAAACCACACCTTGATCCTGCTCTCTCGTCCAGCTTTTGCCTGCTTTCTAATCTCCCTTTTTTTTTTCGCCAAGATCCTTGAAAAACTGGTACTATTTTAGCTTTCTCAACATATTGAACAGAGTAACATTTTTCATCCATATCAATCTGGCTTTAGGCCAAATCACAGCACTGAAACCATCCTCCTCATTATGTATGATTCTATCTGTACTGCCTTGGATCGCCATTCCTCAGTCATTATTGTCTCCCTTGACCTCTCTTCTGCCTTTAGTCTAGTGGGCCACTCTGTCCTAGTTCATTGTCTCCAATCTTTCGGTATTGCTGGCACAGTTCTTTAGTGGTTTCCAGCTACCTCACTGACTGCACTTAACAGCTCACCTTCAATCGCACCTCAGTTCCTCCCCTTCCTCTTCACTCTGGGGTCCCTGAAAGTTCTATCCTTGCCCCTACCCTCTTCAATACCTACTTTGCCCCTCTTCTCACGATTATTCAAGACTACTCCTGCATACCGTTCTGCTACACAAATGATATTCAGTTCTGTGTCATGTCTCTGATCCTTCTGCCATTTCCCGTCTTAACAATTGTCTGTCCCACGTTTCTTGCTGTCTGAACAGCAATCTTCTCTTTCTTAACTCAACTAAATGTGAATCCATTCTGTTCTCCCCCCTCTCCTTCTGTTGACGGTCACATGTACACTACAAAGATTCCATGAAATTTCTAGGCATCATCTTTCATTCATAGCTCACCTTCAAACTACAAATAGATTTAGTTATTTGTTCCTCCTTCTTTGCCCTCCATCGTCTCCATGTCATCCATCCATCCACTCATTCATTTCTTCCTCACATTAGCACCCTCTTATTCTGGCACTTGTCATGTCCTGCCTTGACTACTGCAACTCACTCTACTCTGGTCTCCCCTTTTACACCATTAAATGCCTCCATCTCATTCAGTCAACCGCTGTTATTACACAATGCCAGCTGTTTAGATCATGCCAACCCCCTCCTCAGTTCTGAACACTGGTTTCCTGTCAATGCTCGTGTCAAATACAAAATTCTTTTACTTGTCCACAAATCCCACCATCATCCCCTCCTACCTTAACTCCCTTATCATTCCCTACACCCTCCTCCGCTGTCTTTGCTCTGCTTACCGGAACCTACATACATTCCCCCTACACTCTGCTTTTCATCTTAAAATTTCAAAGAACTCTGCCTTTAGATATATTGGACCCTAACTCTGGAACGATCTGCCCCCACATCAGAAACCAACCAACCATTATTTCATTAAAGAAACTGATCAAGACTCACCCTTTCTCAGAATCTTTTCCCTTCATTATTACCTAGTTCTATGCTTCTCTTCCGTTTCTCCTCGTATATTTTCCTTCTTTTTTTTATTTGTAATCATTATAAATAAAAGAAAATAAAACATAGAAAGGAAAATAAGACAATACCTTTTTTTTTATTGGACTAACTTAATACATTTTTTGATTAGCTTTCAAAGGTAATCCTTCTTCATCAGATCGGAAATAAGCAAATGTTGATAAATAACAGTTGATAAATGTTGATAAAAAAACATTGCAGTCTCACAGGATAAGGGTGAGGTGGGTTAGGTGAGAGACAAGGAGAGCTGGGTGGATGAGGGACAGGGAGATATGCATGGTGATAAGAGGGTGACAAAGCAGAATTTTATGGGTTACAATGGGCTAGAAAACCCAGATCTTTGTTAAGTCCTGTCTGGTGGGTATCAAAATATTTAATCATTCTGACTTCAAAGGTCTTACGTTCCTGGATTGTCTTAAAGTTTCCTTTATTTGCAGACCGCTGAAGTGCCTATGTGTGGTACATCAAATGCCATAAAACAAAACAAAAAAGTCACTAACATCTCTGAACAAGTGCCTTGCACAAGTCTCCCAATGGCTGAAGGACAATCTTCTCTTTCTCAATTCTTCTAAATACAAATATATTCTCTTCCCTAATCCGTGCAACTCCCTGTCCAGCTGTCTAAATCTCAACAGAAATCTTCCCTTCAATGATTCAATACTTTTCTCTTAGCACTTATCTTTACTCTATGCATTCCCTTAAAAACGTCTACAACTTGTTCAATCAACCACCATCAAACTCTTTCACAACTCCTGACATTTTGACCATGTACATCTGCTCCACTCAGAACACTAGCTTCCAGTCTCCATCCACATTAAAATTTAAGGTTCTTCTCATAGTCCACAAGTGCCGCTCTCCCTCTGCGCCATCCTACATTAACAACCTGCTCATTCCCTACATCAACTCCCGTTCTCTCCAGTCAGCCTCCAGAAATTTACTCACCCTCCCTTCACTCTCAGCTCTAAATGAGTATTTCTCAAGAAACTGCATTTATTTTTATATAGGACCTAAACTTTGAAACACACTTCCCTCACATGTCAAATTTCAACCCTCCATTCATCTATTCAAGAAGCTCCTCAAAACCCATCTTTTCTCAAAGGTTTTTGGCACCTCGCTACCGTAGGTTTCCTCTTTCTCTCTCCTTCTATCTCCCCTACCTCTGCTTCTACCCCCCATTTCTCTTTTACTTTTAGTGTTACTTGTAAACCACATATATCAAGCCCCAAAAAATCAAATCAATCACAGCTGGTTCTAGTTGTTGATGTCAGCCCCATCCTGTTAGGGTCAAAGGAAACTGGAAGACTGGGCATCCAAATGGCAGGTGACATTTAATGTGGACAAATGCAAAGTGATGCACATTGGAAAGAATGATCTAAATCATAGTTACTTGATGCTAGGATCCACCTTGGGGGTCAGAACCCAAGAAAAAGATCTAGGTGTTGTCGTAGATAATACACTGAAATCTACTCCGTGTGCAGCGGTGGCCAAAAAAGCAAACAAGATGCTAGAAATTATTAGGAAAGGGATGGTAAATAAGACCAAAAATACTATAATGCCTTTGTGTCACTCCGTGGTGCAACCTCACCTTGAGTACTGCGTTCAGTTCTGGTCACTGTATCTCACAAAAGATGTGGAGGGGCATAATCAAAAGGGATGCCCAAGTTTTGTTCAGGACGTCCTCGCAAAACGTCCCGATGGAGGGGTGGGGAAACCCGTATTATCGAAACAAGATGGACGTCCATCTTTCGTTTCGATAATACGGTCGGGAACAGCCCAAATCTTGAAATTTTGGTTGTCCTTAGAGACGGTCGTCCCTAGACTTAGTCGTTTCTGATTTTTGGCGATAATGGAAACCAAGGACGCCCATCTCAGAAATGACCAAATGCAAGCCCTTTGGTCGTGGGAGGAGCCAGCATTTGTAGTGCACTGGTTCCCCTCACATGCCAGGACACCAACTGGGCACACTAGGGGGCACTGCAGTGGACTTCATAAAATGCTCCCAGGAATACAGCTCCCTTACCTTGTCTGCTGAGCCCCCCAACCCCCCCCCCAATACCCACTACTGTACACCACTACCATAGCCCTTATAAGTGAAGGGGGCACCTAGATGTGGGTACAGTGGGTTTTGGAGGGCTCACTGTTTCCTCCACAAACGTAACAGGTAGGGGGGGATGGGCCTGGATCCGCCTGTCTGAAGTGCACTGCACCCACTAAAACTGCTCCAGGGACCTGCATACTGCTGTCATGGACTTGAGTATGACATCTGAGGCTGGCTTAGAGGCTGGCAAAAAAATATTTTGAAAGATGTTTTTTTGAGGGTGGGAGGGGATTAGTGACCACTGGGGGAGTAAGGGGAGGTCATCCCCGATTCTCTCCGGTGGTCATCTGGTCATTTCGGCCACCTTTTTGTGCCTTGGTCATAAGAAAAACAGGACCAGGTAAAGTCGTCCAAGTGCTCGTCAGAGACGCCCTTTTTTATTCCATTACGGGTCGAGGACGTCCATGTGTTAGGCATGCCCAAGTCCCGCCTTCGCTACGCCTCCAATACACCCCCCTTGAACTTTGGCCATCCCTGCGACGGAAAGCAGTTGGGGATGTCCAAAATCAGCTTTCCATTATACCGATTTGGACGACCCTGGGAGAAGGACGCCCATCTTCCGATTTGTGTCAAAAGATGGGCGTCCTTCTCTTTCGAAAATGAGCCTGATAGTGAAATTAGTAAAGGTTCAAAGAAGAGTGACCAAAATGATAACGGGGATGGAAAGGCTAAAGAGGTTAGGGCTCTTCAGCTTGGAAGAGAGACGGATGAAGGGAGACATGATTGAGATCTACAAAACCCTGAGTGGTGTAGAATGAGTAGGGGGACACTCAATGAAATTACATGGAAATAATTTAAAACAAATAGGTGGAAATATTTTTTCACTCAATGAATAGGTAAGCTTTGGAACTCTTTGCAGTGGATGCGGTAATAGCAGTTCGCGTATCTGGGTTTAAAAAGGTTTGGAAAAGTTCCTGGAGGCAAAGTCCATAACCTATTGAGATAGACATGGGGAAGCTACTGCTTGCCCTAGGCTCGGTAGCATGGAATGTTGCCACTGTTTGGGTTTCTGCCAGGTATTTGTGACCTGGCTTGGCCACTATTGGAAACAAGATATTGGCTAGATGGACATTGATCTGACCCAGTATGGCTTTTCTTATGTTCTCATGTTCTTAAAGGAAACAAAATGTTATGCAGACTTTAAGGGCTTTAATCTGCTCCAAGTAAAAAGCCAAGAACATAAGAATAGTCATACTGGGTCAGACCAATGGTCCATCTAGCTCGGTATCCTGCTTCCAACAGTAGACAATCCAGGTCACAAGTATCTGGCAGAAACCCAATTAGTAACTGAACTAGGCCCTGCTGTGCCTTCTAGAGGCTGTTAATGCTGTATGCTGTAAACACTTCCCACGCCGCTTGGCTGTGCTTCATCTTTCCCAGACCTGGGCCCAACTCCACACCAGGTTTACTAGGTAACTCTGGATACTTGGCAGTTCAAACAATATCAAACCAGTCGGAAATTTCCTGTATTTCATTAGGAATAGTCTGTTCCCTGTGGCTACATGCCTCCCCGGCCTTAGTACAGAGTTCCAGCACTCTTATAGCTTCAACTCAGCAACAAAAAAGGAAAACAAAAAAACAAGCTCTTTTCCAACAGGTATTAACCCAGCCCTGAATCCCACAGTCGAAATCCTTTCCTCCCCGAGTTCACCAAGTCCACTAATCCTTGGGCAAAAGTTCCAGCACTTTCCCCGGCAAAAAGGTTTCCAAAGTCCATTCAGCAAAAAGCTCCAAAATTCTTTCACCCAAAAGTTCCCCAAAGTTAATTCAGTCAAAAATGTTCTGCTGCGTACTTCACACACCCCCTTGCAAACCCTCACCTCACAGCAACCTGAGGAAAGGGGACCCCCTCCCATTCATACCATCCACTAACTCCTGGTATCTTCCCCAAGGGTCATGTTTGAGCCCAGGGCCAGGTGGAAGCTACTTCCACAGGGAACCCACTCAGACACTTCTCTGGGCTTTTCTCTCAATTAATTGAATTAACCAGTTCATTAAGGTTGCTAACAGGCCCTGAGATTACCCCTTTCCCACCCGGGCTAAGGCAGAAATATTCATGGCCTCTACCTGCATTCCTTCACCAACCTCTTTGGCCTCGGTAATCACCTCCTTAGGCATTAATTCCATAGGCTAAGTCTGTCTCTCCCCAGCTGCTCCCATCTTTATTATAAGCCTGCTCAAAAGCCTCCTCCTCCTTCCCCCTGGGAGTTGTAGTCTGGTTCATCTTCTCTAAAGGAGTCTAGTGGCCTCCTCTGGGAATCAGAAGCATTGCAGTGCTGGTTAGCCTTTCTAGAGGGTTCAGGTGATCCTTCCCGAGGATGCTGGGATCGGTAGTCCCTCCATTGTTCCCACCCCCGGCTGCCTCTCCAGTGCCCCGGTCCGGAGTTCCAGTTCCTGGATCTGCTTAACCCCTCACAAGTGTCACAATGCTGTGGCTCAAGTTTTAGAAACTATGAGGAAAAGGGTAGGGAGACTAGTTAATAAAGTTTGTTTTAAATTCTAAATGTGTGCAGAACCACCTTACTGCTGAAGAAATTAGTATAAGGTGGACTAGTTACTAGAACTTGGAACTCACCCACTTTGAGTGCTGAATTCATTACCTTTAGCTATCCACACTGAACAATCATTGAAGCAATTCAAAATTGCCTTGAAGACCTGGCTCTTTACACTTGCATTCAACCCCACCTAAGGGGGATGTGGTGCCAGTCTGCTGGGTTAGTCACTCTGTTATCCCTTTTTCTTACCCTGCGGTTCCACTTTGATTTCCTCTTTCAGGACTTACCTGCCACCCTGGTCTCTTTCCTGTAGGATTATTCTTGTGTGCATGTGATTTTCTTCCCTATCACTGCCTGTGCTTTCCTGTCAAGATATCTAGAGTTCCTTTCCTTTTCCAATGAGTTTACTTGTAAACTCCTTTGGCATTATGTAAAGAAAGGCAGTATAGCAAATCCAAATAAACATCATTCCTGATGCTGACAGGTTGACCACAATACTCTCAGTGGGCAATTTGGTAGTGTTTCGAATAGATGCAGATGGTACCTTAGCTAGACAATCTTTAGAACCCCAGTGATTTGCAAAAATGCATTGTTTCCCTCCTACTGGAAGGTTGGTTGGTACACATACTCAAATATTGGCTATGTTCTCCTGGAGGCAGTCAAAAATCCAATCCTGGCTGTAGCTGCAGAGCTGATTGGGTCTTCTGGGCCTCTGCTGTCTGGGATGAGAGAAGACCCTGTCTATGCTGGGGACAGAGGGAGGAGAATACATATGCTTTTGCAAGTAATAGAACCTCCTTTATCCTCCACTCTGCTACCGCCTGGAAGAGAAGGTCGTGTCACAAATGGGTCAGGAGAGGGTCTTAAGGATGTCACTGTGCTGCTTGATGGGGGTAGCAGCCTCCTGAACCCTATTTCTGAAGAGATTTTCTCCATGGTATAGCCTATCAGCAAGCTTTTCCTACGCAATACAACTTAGGTATGAAGCCCTAGAACCATGTGAGTCTCCTGGCACCAATACTCATATTAGAAGTTCTCTGCTGTTTTGAAAATATCAGAAGTCACTTGGACTGTAAGTTTTATGCTCTCCTTTCCTTTGCCCACCAGTGAATAATGAAGCTGCTCGGTCTTCTCTTGTGGGAGAGTGTCTGCAAACTCCTGAATACTGCACACAATGTTTCATAAGTATGTAAGAGAGCTTGTATGAAACTATGCAAAAAATGGGCACAACAGAAGAATGGATACAGCTGGGGAAAATTCTGGGAGGAGATGAAGGGGAATAGATATAGCCGCTTATAGGTGGGTAGGGAAGGGAAGTTGGACTGTGGAAGGTGCAAAGAGAGAGGGGAGAAGGGAGGAGAGGGGGGGAGGAGGGTGAGGGGGAAAAATGGATATAAAAATAGATGTTGACATAGTTTGTATGTTGATGATTTTGAAAATGTTCAAGAGACTATGAGGTGTATTTTCAAAGCACTTAGACTTACAAAGTTCCATAGGTTACTATGGAACTTTGTAAGTCTAAGTGCTTTGAAAATGAGCCCCTAAGTCTCCCTGTGATTGTTATTTTGACTGTACAATAAAAAATTTTAAATAAAAAAAAAATATGAGCACAACATTCTGCAAAAAAATATCCTCTCAAAAGATTCCAATGTCTGAGCTTCTCTCCCTGAAGCAACTGAGGAGTGAGTCTTGGAACTTTTGGCCCTGTTAAGAGTGAATTTGACCACTATGCAATGGTAAGGAAGCTCTTGCTTCTTGAATTCAGGAGCCTTCTACACTCTATACATAATCAATCTTCTTATTTATAGGCGCAACAAAGGTGGTGGGGGGGGGGGGGCGGATCAACTATATTCTCATCTGTACGCCCTTGGATTCTGTGAACAGGCACTGTCAAGTTTCCTTGGAGAGGGGGAACTGGAAGATGTCCACCAGTATTTCTGCCCTGGATTTCTCCTCTGTCTCTAACTTAAAGAAACAGCCTCAACTATTTCCCGCACAAAATTAATTAATTTGAAATCCTGAGGAAGGGCTTTTATTTATATATTCTTCTTTTACTTGGTAAAAACAGATCTGACTGATAAATCTTCCTAAAATACCCTATATATAGAGTTATATTACTAGTGACTTTTGCCTTTGATTTAGATAGGAACAATGTTTTGAAATTGTATTTCCGCTACATGGCGGATAGTTTTTTGGGTTCAAAGATAAATATATTTCCTGATATATCAAGGGAATCGCAGACTAGGAGGTGTGAACTCTTGGCTTTTAAGCCAAGAATCATTGTCCTAGGTGGGACCTTCCTAGAGCGATTCCCTTGTAAGTGTTTTATTTCCTTATTACTTATTTGTTGAACCCAATAAATTACAAGAGTTTGTGGAGTTAAAAGAACAGATGAAGAACCCTCTGCAGCAACTTCCTTTAGTTACCACCGTACTGGCTGCAATTACTGATTAACCTTCCTCCCTCAGAAAATATGAATTTGTAAGATTAACCACTTGGTGTTTTTCTTATTTTCTTTGAGATTGTTTTCCTGATCTTGGATCCCCCAATTGTGGACAATTGTATATATTGTTGAGTGAAAATGTTTTTTCTTTTTCCTTATATTAATTTCTGTTTTCCTTACATTTACGTGATAAATGTGAATGTAATTAAGTAAAATGATAAATAAAAAAAAAACGGATCTGACAGTAAGTAGTTACTAATCTGGAGAAGCTCTCCCATGTGGAATCAGTTGGTGACACCATCAATGCTGTGCGAACTTGTATCTTTCTGTCCACAGAAAACACCTGCTAAGGGTAAGTAACTTGGTTTTAGAGAATCCAAGACTAGAGATCTACAGATCCAGGAATCCTAGTTCGGAGATGATCGGAGACCATTGGACCAGAATATTTGGCCCTAGAGTCTGGGGTCTGAAAGGTCGCTGACCTAGGGGGTCTGGGGTGTGAATCTCTCATGTCCTGAGTCCTGAATTCAAATTCCCAGAACAGAGATTTCTAGACACTGAACATTCAACTTCTGTGGTTAGAGATGTAGTTTAAATTTCTTTCCCTCCAACTGTGTAGGTAAATTCAGCATTAAAAACATAGTTAAACTGAACTTTTATCCCATCTTATTTACGTTATCAGTGTACTAGTTTTGGTAGAGTTTTTTGTACACTAAATCTAAAATTAGTATGCAAAAAGGTGGTGTGAACATGTGAGTTACTGATAGCACTCTTTATTACATTGCTTCTTTAAATACAATTTTTCCCTCATTCATGACACCTAGTTATTAATTTTCTGGCTACTTTATCAAAGCATCCGCAGAATTAGAAATATGTTGAACCAGGAGCAAAATAAATGTTATGAACTACAAATCATTTCACATGTCTTTTTGCACATGTCCTCGTTTAAAAACAAAATTGAAATATCTCTTAAGAATGTATCCTCGGAGCTTCAGAAATTTCCCCGAGGGCTACTATATATTTTCAGCAATTTCATGATTTGATTTCAGCTAGAGATATGGATCCATGTAATGGACTCAAATGAAAACTATTCCCCAATTCTAGATCCTTGCATATTTCTAGTCATGAAATTCTGTGGAGTCCAGCGTCACAACTCTGTGCTCTCAGCGCCGAGTTATTCAATTAAGTTGATGGTAACAGTGATACTGGAGCATGTGTCTGCAAGTGTCACAGTTCCGGGTCATACTACAGTCAGGAAGAGTGCAAGAGAGACAAAAACATAATCACACACTTAGCTTACTTAGCAAATGGAATAAAGCTTCTGCTGGTTCCTTCCTCTTCCATATATGACCGACTGATTAATGGCAGAAGCCCTTTTTTCTGGTACCAAACAGCAACAATTGCCTTGAGGTCAAGCTTCAGATTCTGCTTATTCCTGCAAGATTTTTGTAAAATATTTTATTGAGTTTGTATATATACATAATCAGATAGGAAACATAACACATGATATACTGTAACTCTTCAGTACAACTACTAAGATCTTAGATCTCCAACAATTCCAACACAAGAGCAACTCCCCCCTTACCCCCTCCAAGAGAATCGAAACAGATTAGATGTAAAATGTAAGAATATAATTAAAGACGACACCAAGCTTGTCAAAAACACATTCAATGACTATTCTTCTATCACCCCTAATACAGCATGTCTCCACTGCCGAAAGGGTTCCCACACTTTTTTTGAAAGCTCCCAGCCAATTTGGGCTATTAACTGTCTTGTTCTGGCTGGCACCACTGAAGATCCCATATCCTGCAGAGTACTCTAGTTGTTTTGGATAATAGATCCCTGTAATATCAGTAGCAAGGCCACAAACCATTTCCAAAATATTTGCGCCTGGGGACAAGTCCACCAGATATGGTAGAATGTGCTGCATTCCCCCCAGTTTCGCCAGCGTATGCTGGTGATACTCCCAAAACAAATGGGCCAGACGTGCAGGAGTGAGATACCCATTGTACAACCTCTTATAACCATTCTGTACCGGATTACTAGTGATGAAAACTTTTAAAACAGAGAAGAAGGTCATATCCCAAGTTTTTGGATCAAAACATTTCCCTTCATTTTTTTCCCCACTCTGCTAAATATTTTATGGGAGGGTAAATGGTACAATCAAAGCGGTTTACATATATTATATGCAGGTACTTTTTCTGTCCCTAGTGGTCTCACAATCTATGTTTGTACCAGGGATTAAGGGCCCCTTTTACCAAGCTGCAGCAAAAGGGGGCCTGCACTGGCACGCGCCAAGGCCCCCTTTTACTGCAGCGGGTAAAAGGGAAGTCTCTCTTTCCTACAGGAAATGGCCATGCGACAAGTAGAACACTTGCTGCGTGGCCATTTGGGGGGGGGGGAGTCCTTACTGCCACCCATTGAGGGCTCCTGTCCTAACCCGGTAATAACCGGGCATCGCACGGCACTGCCCAATTACTGCCGGGTACACTCCGGTGCTACAAAAATACACATATTTTTGAACCACCAGATATGATGGCGCACTAGAGGTGAGACGTACTGCTGGGCTGCTGAGGTAGCCTGGTGGTACTTCCTATTTAGTGAGTGGTAAGCCCACGTTGGGCTTACTGCCATTTAGTAAAAGGGGCCTTAAGTGACTTGCCCAGGGTCACAAGGAGCTGCAGTGGGAATCAAACCCAGTTCCCCAGGTTCTCAGCCCACTGCACTAACCAACTTTTGAAAATGACTGGGGGTGATGAACTCATGACTCACAACAAATTTCCTCTCAACCAGCAAAGGGGGGGGGAAGGAAAAACAAGGTACATCTACTAGTGAGTGACCAGCCTGTGTCAAGAGCAGGGCAGGTAATGTGGCCAAATCAAAAGCTAAGGTCTTATGAGTCTCTCCTCCTTCCCATCCTGTGCATACTCTCAATCTCTCTCTCTCTCTTTCAATCCTCCCCCCACCATTCAAGCCATCCAAGGCACTTTTTGCCCCAACTAGTCCCTCTCTCTTCTCAACCCATCTACAACCACATTCTCTTTTTCACCTTTTTTTTTAACTTTCCCCTAATTTCTTCTTCCTCCTCTCCCCCCCCCCCCCACTCCCCCTGCACTTTTTAATTTTTCTCATCCTCCACAGGTATAATCTGATTTTCTATATTTGGGAACAGAGAGATTAATAGCTCTCTGCCTGCCTAATTCCCTACATCTTTTTAGCCTGCTCTGCTTCTCATTTCCCTTTGGCCCAGTCTTCTACTTCCTTCCGCTTCCCCATCCCCAGCAAGCTCCAATGTACTTCTCCCTAGGAAGTTGCCATTCCATGTAAGTTTGGCTCAGCCATCCCTTCACTACTTCCCATATCCCACTCTCTACAGGTGAAACTTCCTTTCATTGGTAGATTTAACTCATCTTCAATTTGTGACTCTCCCTCCCCCACAGGGTAGGATCAATTCCCTGCTCTGCTCTCCCTGACCTCAGGCACGTCCCTGTTTTCTGAGACTGGCCCTGCTTCCCCATTCCCTGCACTACAGTACTTCTCTTGGTACTCGCAGATTACAGGGCAATGGCCATCCCACCTGCAGAGTCCACATTAGATCTTTTAGAACAGTGTTTCCCAACTCCGGTCCTGGAGTACCCCTTGCCAGTAAGGTTTTCAGGATATCCACAATAAATATGCGTGAAAGAGATTCGCATATAATGGAGGCAGTATATGCATACACTGCCTCCATTATATGCAAATCAGCCCAATTCATGTATCATAGCTGCCACCCAGTAATACTTGGCCTTGATCAGTTGTGGGGAGTAGCTGATAATTTTCAAATTTTTGTGCTTATGGCTATCCTCTTTCACTACTTTTTCTTGATTTTCTTTTCCGCGTATCACCCCTTCTGCCACTTCCATTCCTCTCTTCACTAGTTAGTGCTTCTTCCCTCCAACCTGATTCTCTTTTCTCAGCTTCTCTCCCCTGCCATCCCCATCCTCACTAATCCAGCAAAGTCTCTGTCACACTCCTCTTAATCTTTCTGCTTCTTTTTCTCCAGCCAACCCCTCACCCACTTCTTTCTATCACATCTCATGGCATCACTCTCCCAGTTTGCTTTCACTTCAGCTCAATTCTCCCTTTCACAGCCCGTCTCTTCTCTTAGCCTCTCTTCCCTTCACAAACTGTCTTCTAGCAATCAGAGCCTATGTCTACCCTCCCCCTCCCTCAGCACCACTATCGGACTCTGAGTCTTCTCCATCCAATTCTCAGTTCTTTTCCTCCTTTTGGTTACTCCCCAGGCCAGGCCCTCACAGCAGTATATCTTCTAGCCAGTATCTTCTTTTACAGTTAGCCTCCCCTCTATCAGTTCTTCACCCAGCAGCTCTCTCAAACTCCTCCTCATAGGCCCTCTGAACCTCTCTCAATACCTTTCTATGCCCTTGGGCCCCTGTCACAGCACTTCTCCTCCTCTCTATGACAGACCAACCAAAGGCAGGAAGCCTGTCTGTCTGTCCTACACCGACTGCTGCTTTTCTCTGCTCCCTGCTGTTAACACATTGGTCAGATATTCTTTAGCCAGCCAATAAGCTGCAGGAGAAGGAGGGCGCAGTAGCTGAGGAGAAACCAAAGTTAGATTGAGACAGGACAAGGAGGTTAGATTGAAAACAGGAGACAGTATAAAGGCTATCTAGCCCAAGGAGGTTCAATGAACAGGAGATGAAGTGAACCCATAGTCCATTATATGAGCTGATGCCAGTAGGCGGAGCTTCCAATCAGTAGGCAGCTCAACACCATTTTAGTTCACCCAAAACAATAGCCAAGGTTATTGGAAACAATAGCCAAAGATTATTAGAAATAAGGGACTGCCTATACATGGCCCATCTGTAAAAACTCTAAACCTGTTCCAGATGGATAGGCAGTGCCTTAAAGGTCGAGGACAAAATAAAAAATAATAAATATTTTGTTTCATGCAGATCTATAAGCCCCTAATGCAGTCCATTGTTTTTCTTATATTTTGTTCTTGTACTGCCAAAACTGAAAACTTTTATCTCTGCTATCTGGTTGAAAATAAAAGGAGCTCATTGTGAACACTATTTACCCTAAAAGATTGTTATGTGGTTGTACATGAGGAATTGTGATATTGAAAAAGTAAGTGCATGTTTGTGTTTCTAGTCATGCATCCAAAGATTACGTAGAGGTGTATTTTCATAGCATTTAGACTTACAAAGTTATATGGAGGCATAATTTCAAAGGGCCTCATTTACTAAGACACGCTAGTGT